>NC_089650.1:32853200-33163200 GCF_037042795.1 Molothrus aeneus | reverse complement strand
AAAACTATTTCAGAAGATGTGAAATTTCTAAAGGTTTGTGCAATTCCTGTCCTGCAAATTATTCCTTGGACTCTCCTGTGGTTGATACTGGGTGCACCAGGAGGTGAAATTAGTGTTCATTCCCTCATAGGTACCCACTTCTGAAAAAAACATACAGGCTCCACTCCATTTAAAAATATCTTCTATTCCACAGCCAAAGAATGTGTCATTTCTCAAAATCTTGGCTTATGCATTTGTTTTCTCAGGTTATGTAAAATACTGCTCCCTACACAGTGCCCAGGATGGTTCCTGTGCCTTGGTGCACCGGGCCTGCCAGTGACCAGCAGGGCTGTACAAATCATGGGTGGAAACATAGTGAATGGGTTTTTTCCCCATCAGATTCTCTGCCTACCAGCGACCTGCAGGACTGTAAAAATGAAAGTTGGACCAGTGACTGCTTTTTTCCTTCTTTTCTTGTGATGGTTCTCCCTCTTGACTCACTCCGTGGTTACAGTTAGATGCACAATCTCTTTTTACTTCTTATTACACAGCATTTCTGTAGGCTGATAAACAGCTGCTGGATATTTTCTATGCCAAAAAAGATCACAGCAGTGATGGGGAAAGTGTAATTCTTAAAAAATAAATGAGACATTATGTAAATAAAACACTTTTAAAGCCTCCAGGCTGCAAGGTGCTATCCAAATAAGTATCACCCACACCCTCATGTGCTGCTAAAAAAAATCAGGGTTAAGTGTCATTTTAGATGTGCATTTCAATGAGGGTTAATAGTTCCACAATAAATGACTCATGCAAAAGCATTTGTTTGGGGGCAAGGCAAGAAATAAATGAATTTCATCTCCAAGAGAGATGTGTTTGGGGGCATTATTTTGAACATAGGCCTGATGCTTGAGCAAAAGGACTTAGAAATTGTCTGTATGATTGAAAAACACATTCAAGCAGCTTAAAGTGATTTTTCTCAAATAATTTTTCCAAAATACAATTTAAATAAGGTGGCAAAAATTGTAGCTCTTTTTAGAAGGTGAGGCATAGGATCCAGTATTTTTCCTTTGAACCCGCATGCAGTTAAATCTTTCAACTTTCCTTTTTTCTTTTTGGTTCTCACTGAATGGCCTTCTCATTCTTATGTAAGGATTTTACTTTTTTGATATTTGTAAACACTATATATTTCAATAGTAAGCAGTGAGGCAGGCAGAACAGAATATCAGTGTTGCACAAGAATGAGGCAGCAATGACTGCCCCCCTTTGAAAATAATTTCGCAGTATAGATGCCATGTGAGAATTTAGAGGCATATCCTGGAAACACAGGCCAAGGGGTAAAATATTTTTAAATATGTGGCTGTTGGTCTTGTTTGTTAGATGCCAACAATATGAGCAGTTTGAAGGCATAATGAAAAAACCCCTTACTCTGAAGACCTGGTAAGAGGAGATACAGTCAGGAGGAGAATCCAAGTGCTGGGTGTCAGCTGAGTAACAACTGCAAAAAAGGCCTTTACTTCCTTTTCTGTTTTGACTAATACGAGCAGGTTAACATGATGATGGAAGGCTTAAATATACGTAATAATTTACAAAAATATGTCTATGGTACTTTTGAAGGGCTTTGATAATTCTAACATCTTCAAAGGAATCTAAAGCAAAATAGTATTCATTTCTATGAGCTACACAGAGTGTAACCATGAGGTATAGCAAAAGTGAGATTATGCAACTTGGTGAAAAAGCATAGGGTTTCTACTAAGGAAGCAGATTATATTTAAAGCCATCATGAGCTTAAAGGAAAAGCAAACCTGTGTTCAGCATGATCTAAGGCTGCTACTGAGCAAAGAACAGGCCAGAAGAAACTCACACAGCAGGAAAAGGCTGTAACAATTAACCAGCAGGAAAAGTTTTTGTTATTGCTATTTTCATGGGAATGTATTGCACAGAGACCTGAAATAGCTCTTCATGGCACTCTGCCCTGCTGTCACAGACATCTGCAAGGTTATCTTTCCAGGAGGGCACTAACATTGAGAGAAGACATCGGTGGGCTGTTAGCATTTTCCCCTGAAATAATATAACCTAGCCACGTACTTTGCTAAGGAAGTATTTATGTTTCTGCAAAATGTGCTTCTTATCACCCAGATGGAAAGCAGCTTTGCTGTAAAGGACCTGGGGGTCACAGTGCACACCAAGCTGAACATGAGCCAGCAGCCTGCTGTTTCTGAAAAGGTGATTGAGAGTGTCTTGGACTTCATTAGCAGAAGTGCTGCTAGCAGGCTGAGAGAGGTGATTGTTCCCTCCTACACAGTGCTGGTGAGGCCAAACCTAGAGTTCTCAGTCCTGTTCCTGGCTTCTCAGTACACAAGAAACATGGACCGACTGGAGAGAGCCCAGTAATGAGCTACAAAGACAAGACCACTCCAGAATGACAAACAACTGACAACTGAGTAGCTTTGCCCAAATCCCATCATATTTCATAATAGCAAGAGTGCTATTTTTGGGAATTAAAAAAAAATTTTCCCTTAACATTTTATTTTTAAAAAATAGAATTGTCTGACTGAAAAGCTTCCAGACTTGAAGGGAAGAGAGGGGAGGCAGGTATGAATATCTGAAGGAGTTAATAATTTTGACAAGGGTATTAACTATTATGGCAGAGGTTTGAAATAGAAAGAAGTGGGGCCATTGTTTGCAGTATGACTGCAGTTTTAGCTTACCAGTCTGGGCTCTGGTCCACCAGCTCCCTGGTGCTGCTGCCTCAGCTTGAGGTCTCGAAGTAAAACACCATAATTTTCCAGGTTGCTTGCAGAAGAACAGGAATATCAAAACAAACTTTTAATCTGTTCTGATGTTTGATACTTCTGGGAGAAGAAAGCACTTAATTCACAGTTAGAAAATATGACTGGAATCAAACAGCTTCCCTCTGAAGTCCTCCAGAACAATTACTATTGGGGCATATTAGATGGTGACCTTAATTTCCAGGAGCAGGAACAACAGTGTAGAAATGTAGAAATGCAACATGCAGTGTTGCATCGATCTGCCTTGCAAATTCGAATTTTCCTTCTCATCCTCATTTATATTGCCCATGTCTGCTGGTGTCATGAGTACTGATTTGGGATCCTGGTGACTATGTCAAATTGTATTGGGTGAGTGATCTTAGATCACTGAAAGAATCCCTTTCAAAGAGATTAGCAAAAGTCTTTTTAAGATCATGCTGCAAAAGCATGATTTAACAAACTCTGATGGCAAGGTTCACTCCATTACCTGCTACATGGAAGAAACATACAAATGAAAATCATAATCAAGCTAGAATGATTTACACAGAGACCAAAGCTGCAAAAGTTTCAATGCCCACTTTGTGTTACTCGACTTTGTGGGTTTCCTAGAGAGGTTCTTGGCCCAGCTACAGAACATGGCTTTACCTCCTTTGGAGCTTGTACCAAAATACTGCAGGTTTGGTCAAGGGGTTGAGTGCATCCATCACAGCTGGTGCTTCATTAATACTCAGACAGTCCTGGCTATCTTTAAGGAAAGCTGACACTACAGATTGATTTAATTCACTCACAGAAGACAGAAAAAAAGCAATAAATCCTTCACAACAGCCTTCCTCTTGCACTTTTAACTCTGTTCTAGTACTGCAAATAAATACTGCATGCATCAACTAAGGGGTTTTTTTGTATTGTATTTATAGGGAGAAACTTGCAATTCAAATAGATTCATGAACATTTAGGAAGTATAGACAAATCACATATACAAATTTAAGTACCTCTTCCTTGGCAATGCAGCTTGGGTTTTGTAAACTGGTCCCAGCAACCTGCTTCAGACACTTCAGCAGTACTTGATTGCCTCCTTCCTTTAAATAAAAGCACTAAACCTAAAGCTTTTAGTAACATTATCTTCAATGAGACATCACAATTTTTTTCTCATTGCATTTTATGTACTTAAAACCACTTAAAGTTAACCAACCAAAGATTTTTGGCAGTAGAATTCTAATGAGCAATACCAACGACTTCCATGTCAATTATTGTTTAATTTATGGGTTACTTTATATGGTTTCAAAAGCTTGGTTACCTGGCAAGTTCAATTAAGAACATTACAAATCAAAGCATTTTATTTCAGTTAAAATTAATTACATTTAGGACAACATATCTAACATGATAGAGGGAAAAAGCCTAGATCAAGCAATTAAATGACATTTCTTCATTAGATCAAAATAATTTTATACCAATCCATTATTTATTCCATAATTTTATTCCATTATTCCAAACAAAATATTTTCCCAATTTACTCTAGGATCATCTAGTTTAGTTTAAAAAAAAGTGAGCTCCTATCTTGGTAAGAAAATTGAATGCTTAATATGGTCTGCCTGCATAGAGGTGATGTAATTTTGTTCACTCTTCTCTTTTTGGAAAGGTAAAATATTTATGAACATGTTTCAAAATATCAAAAGATGCATGTCAAATCTAATTTAATGATATGATTTTTTTTTATTGCCAGTGGCCAGGTTGCTGAGTAGTAAAGTAAATTGTCAATGTTGTGTTGAATTGCCTTATTTTACCTTAAGTTTTCTATTTTGAAGTATTTACCCTCAGAATAGTCAGAGTCTGAGAACGCTGCTGGTTATATTAAGTGCAACATTACACCAGATTGGGCACCTACAACATCTGAATCGAGGGTTTGGAATTTGTGAGGCTTTACTTTGGTTAAAACATTTTGACTAAGATGGCCGTGTAGGCCATTTTGGAGGTTCTCTTGCCAACACCAACTCCAAGTACTAAACCAGATATGCTTTTGAGGACTGGCTGAACATTGATATCCCCTATTACAAAAGCAGAGTATTCTTGCTTTTAATGGGAAAAACCAGACAGATTAAAAAAAAAAAAGTGCTAGAAATTACTCATTCACTTTTACTGCCTATTTAAAAGAGCAGGCACCCTGCAGGTCTATTTTCCTGCCCTGTGGATGGTTTGGGAAGGTTCAAGAATTTCTGTAGACAACTTCAATTCTCAATCAAGGACAAAAGTCTCTCAACATAGTCCAAGATGAATCCAAATGGAGAGTTCTCTCTGATCCGCCTTCTGAGGACTATACCACCCTTGAGCAGTCTAAAGAGAAAAATCAGAAAATATAGTTGGCTCAAGAGGAAAAAAAGGAAAAAAAATGTTGGGTGATCTGACTAAGTTGCTCCTTCCTCAGTTCTGCTCATCACCTAGGATCCAAAACAAGCATTTGCCTTTAGAAGCCCTACACCCTGTGGCTTTACTTTAAGAGTTGCTTTTGCCATTTGTTTCAACACTAGAGAGTATTTTATTCCCCAAAAATACAGTAGTGTTCATATGTGCTATTTTGCAAGGGTGGCCCGCAGTCAATTTCCATCCATTAAGACAAGTGCTGTCACTCACTGTGGAATGCACATTTCCAGCTTGTCATACAAATGAGCCAAGGGTGAAAGGAAAATAGTGGAAAAAATACAGCACCATAACAGAAGCCGACTCACGACCTGATGAGATCAAAATATGTAGGCTATAATTGAAAAATCCTTTCAGAATAGTTGCAATTAAATTAATTTGATTGATGTATGTGAACACCAGACATCAGCCTTGTGTTAAGAGTCTTAGCCTTCAAGTCACCATCAGGAAGGACATGTTAGTTTATTATTTTCCTCAAATGGATTAAGTATATAGACTAACCTTTTAAATTTGTTTTAGGGTATTGCAATTAGTATTACAATAATATCTGCAGCCTATTTTATGCCATTGGATTGGGTTTGCATGGCCAAGTTTTGGTAGCACGTGGGCTACAATGGTGGCTTCAGTGAGAAGCTACCAGAAGGTTCTTCTGTGTCCAGCAGAGCCCATCCCTGGCAGCTCCAAAGACAGATGTGCCACTGGTCATGATTGAACCAATTAGATATGGTGATAACACTCCTGTGATAACAGATTTAAGAAGAAAGAAGAAAGTTATTGCACAGTTGTAGTTGTGGCTAGAGAAGAGCAGGCTGAGAACATGTGAGAGGAACAACTCTGCAGACACCAAGGTCAGTGGAGAAGGAGGGGCAGGAGGTGCTCCAGGCACCAGAGCTGGGATTCCTCTGCAGCCCATGGTGCAGTCCATGGTGAGACATCTGTGCCCATGCAGCCCATGGAGATCCACGGGGATGCAGAGATCCACCTGCAGCCCATGGAGGAGACCCACACCAGAGCAGGTGGATGCCTGAGAGGAGGCTGTGACCCTGTGGGAGGCCCATGGAGAGAGGATCCTTAGCTGGAGAAGCCTTTCCTTGCAGAACTGCACCCTCTGGAAGCCTGACCCACACTGCTGCAGTCTGGGGAGGACTGCTGCCCATGAGATGGACTCCTGTTTCAGCTGTACACAGAGAATTGTCTTCCACGGGAGATACCCACAGTGGAACAGGGCAATGACTCCTCTCTGAGCAGCAGGAAAAACAGCAGGTCATAACCCCCATTCCCTTCTCCCTGTGCCACTGGGGAAGGAGGTAGAGCTGGGAAGGAGGGACAGGCAGGGGGAAAGTGTTGGTTTTTTTTTACTTCTCATTATCCTGCTCGGATTTTGTTAGCAATAAATTCAGTTTATATCTCTAATTCAAGCCTGTTTTGCCCATGACTGTACTTGATGAGTGACCTCTCCTGGCCCCATCTCAATCTATGAACCCTTAATCCATCCTATTTTCTCTTCCTTGCTGAGCTGCAGAGGAGAGGGCAAGAGTGGCTCTGGTGGGTGCCTGGCATCCAGCCAGGGTCAACCCACTACAGCCATCTATTCCTCTGCTTGCATACTGATAAACCTGGAACACTGTAGGAATTCACTATACCTCAGATTGAGGAAAACCTCATTGGTTCTCAGTTTCACCAGTCCACATGTCACCCAGAAAAAAAAAAAATATATATATATCATTTGTGTTAGGCCTACACTGCATTTAAAAATTCTGTGCCTACAGCTTGGTCTTTTGCACCACAGCCAAGACCAACCTTATGAAGATGCCTTTGTACAATCCAGTGAAAATCTTCTCACATGTGGCGGTACAGAAGTGTTTTGAGCTAAAGGAGTAAGAAAGGAATTTGTACTTATAAGAAAGACTATTCAGTTATGAACATAAGAAAAACATTAACTTAAATATCATGATTAGTATTACACACAATACTTTGTGTGTATATATATATGTGTGAGTTTAAAGCAGATTCAGTGATGGCTTTTGGAGTGATTCCTCTAGTGACTACTGCTGTGGTTGTCACTCATCTTGTTTCTGACAGATGAGACATATCAGAAAGCTCTTATGTTGTTACAAATAATTTTGATGTTGGCCGTGAAGACAGCTCACTTGCTGGAGAGCACTCTGGTTGGATACATGGGTTTCAGAAGAGAGAAAGAAGATAGAAGCTGAGCCCTGGCACAGTGACACTCTTGCACTTAGAGCAAGTACACAGTGTGAGACAAACTGCTCAAATCTTTTTGGGAAAAGATGGACTTACCAAGAAATGTTCTTTCACAATCTCGAGATTTTAGATCTTGAAGAAAATACTAATTTCACCAAAGCATCTTTCAGAAGCATCTTCAATAAAAGACAAGGCAACCAACAGATAAATATTTGCAGATAATGCTGGAACTTAATGAACTACAGGAAAAATACATACAACCCTGCTGAGTTTTCATGACTGGAATATAAAAGGTGTGAGAAAATGATTTTTTTCAGGCATCCAAACTCATATTGTAAGAAAACACACTTCAGCTCAGTCTAAAAGAGTCTGTTATATCATCAATAACTACTTTTTAACTGAAATAGATGGATAAATATAGAGAACTTCTCTCTTGGTTGCATTGTAGTACAATGTCTTAATATTTTGGGTGTTTTCTGGTAACTTCCTCTTCTGAAATCATAGCCTAAACACACTGTCTATTTAATACCTACCCCTCTGTCCATTTAATACCTAGCTGCAAAGAAAGACTGGAAAATCCACAGGTGCATAATAGGGAAGAATTAGCACATTTATTATTTTTAAGTCCTTATTTTTAAGACATCATTCAAATGGTTTGGATTCTGATTAATGAATTCTGAATACCTGGCTAAGTTAACCCCAGGGCTTAGACATTCCTTCATGTAGCAATGGGCAATGACTCCAGATGTCATTACTTCTCTGTACCATGTGTTTTATTCCAGGAGGAGAATAAGCAGTAGAAAAGATATGTGATCACTGCTTTAGCAAAGTCAGACATCTCAGAGGCCAGGTCAGGCCACCAGACTTCACAGAAATGATTGACAAGTGCTCACATGGCCACAGACGGCACTGCAGGCACAAGAAGTGCCATCAGGGAGACTGGAACAAGCAGCCAGTGTGTGCCAGGCTCAGAAAGCACCTCTTCCCCTTGCTGTGTTGGTGCAGCTGTAAGCCCAAAGAGAAGCATGAAAGCATGCAAAGAAATAAAAGCAGGATACCAGAATTTGCCTAAGGTTTGTTTATCCAGATACTGACCTCCCTGCCATTAGGCTGAGGAAGGATACAGAAAACAAAATTCAGAGGGCAGCTTGTTTGTGAAAATAATGTGGTTACATATGATCCTCCAGTTAATGAGATCCCAGTTAAATACTCTGTAGTGTACCATCATAACTATATGGTAGTGAACAAGGCTGCATTTCTGAATGCTGATAAAGAAAGCAAAGGAAAGTTTGCATCTGAATCTGTGCTGAGCAATGTCCTGTTCCAAGATACACTTCAGTGCTGGACAAGAAAACTGCTTCTGCTATAAGAAAAATATCTTTCTCTTCTAGTTCTGAACAGTCATTGATGGGATGATTCAAAAACAGTTTATTAGAAAACATTTAACACATCTTTAGGAATTTATATTATTTTCAATCATCTGGGTAAGACTGATTTCCCAGTGTATCCGGGCAAGTGACATTTGACTCTAGTAATACTCTGTAAAAGCTGAAAATGAGACACTGAAAGGCATACAGAGCCCACCAGCAGAGATAGATTGGCACCCAAACAGTTGCATATAGTGGGCATGGGAGATTCTTTGCCATTACCTGCATGTCTTCAGCACTGCTGCCATAAGCAGTGTCTGACTGTTTTGAAGTGTTTTCCATGAATGTAATTAATGATAATGATGGTTGATAAGGTTGGACACCTAGCTGTCACCATCTTAAAGTTAGACATCTGGTCTAATGTACACATTTCTGTTCTTTAAATTCAGTAATATGACATCTGAAAGCAAGTCATCCCATTTAGCTTTCAATTCCTTTCTTAGGGATGGCATGAATAGGAGGTGTTTGTGTCTCTCCATTGCTTCTAAGGAGCATCTTGATAAGGGGCTATTCTCCTTCTAGTATTATTTAGTTCATGATTAAAGACTGTTTTACTTGCTTAGTTTTAAATGTTTAAGCTTGATGACTTGTTTTGGGTTTGATTTAGTTTTGTTAATTTGTTTCTTTTTATGGGTTTTTTTTGTGTTTTTTTTTTTTTTTTCTGAAAGGAACATATATGATGGAGTTTGAAAATTCCCAGTTAAATTTTGTTAAAATTGAATATAATTATATCCTTCAGTAATGGGAAGCACTTTTTCTAATAAATAGCAATAAAATGTAACTTTTGAGGCTGATGAAGTACACGGAGTAAAAAATGGCTGTAGCTATTTGAACTTCATTATTGTGAGAACACAATTATTATCTATGTATAAATAGTATTTTGATTTTAGATCCAGGCTAAATAAAACTTACTGAGGAAATGAGGACACATAAAATGAATGGTTGGCTACAAGAACTAGTTTAACAGTAAGATGAAAAGTAATACAAAAATTAGTGTTATAAGTCCAAAATAAGAATTGCAAACTCTCTTATGCCCTGCCATACAGGAAAACAGGTCTACAACACATATTTCAAGAACTTAATCAGGAAACCCTGCCCAAGTTTCTGCTGGGGTTAAAATGCAGAGTCATTTTAACCCAGTCACTTCACAGCATGACTTGAAATTTTGGTAAACCAGAGAAGTAATCTGTCATATTTCATCTTGTCACAAATATTTTTGCTATGACCTCATAAGCATGAGGAATGTTTGAAGAGCAACGAAGGGGAAGATTTACTTTGTAGCTACTCCAATTTAGACTTCACTTAGTACATTCTCCAAACATATACGCAAGTTGGTTACAAATATAGGCTATACAAGAAACACCCCGAACTTCCTCCTCACCTTCTACTTAGCCTTTGTAAATACTTCTTTTCACCCTAGCAAACTTGGGATTTCCTCTTCCAGATAAATTGCTACAGCTTATGTATGTGTTCAGCAAACACGGCAAAAAAGTCAGCAGCTGGATAAAATGACTGTCATAAATAAATGCTGTGCAAAAGGGGGTGTGAGTACGAGTGAAAATCTTTGTCCATGTCTACAATATGAAGGAAGGGTGTGAGAAGGCCCTGCAGACCCCAAGTGCAAAGCAGCCCTTCTGGCCAGGGCAGTTCTCCTATGCAGTGACCATCACAGCGATTGTGGCTCTCCTTGCCTTGTGGCTCTTGTGCAAACCTCAGCCCAGACAGGCGGTGGCTTGGCTTCTCCCCGTGCTAAAAGAGCTCATGGTTATGGTACCTGGGCACACAGGTGGAGTTTGATGCAAGAGAACCAATTCTCTCAACTGGAATTTCACAGTTTCACTGGACAGAAAAGCTTGATAGACAAACAACCTCCTGAAATCTCCTGAAGTATTGTTTGAGACCTCTCCAAGAGTACCTTCTATGATGTGTGCTTGCAAACCAGTAATTGCTTTCAGCTATAGAATAAAATTTGATTAATTTTTCAGTTAAGTTAGAAGCTATACATTTTACTAAGTCTAGTTTTCCCTACTTTGTTTCTTACTTATGATTCTTCCTTGGAAGGGATAAGCTTTGAAAAGTTCAGCTACTTTGTTTACAACCAGATACCACAATTTTTCTTTCGAAACATGCTGGTTTGTTGTGATTTACTAAAGAAATAATGTGTGGCACTCCTCCTTCATAACAAAATTGTAACATGGACTGTTTACCATTACGGTCTGTCTTCTGCCTAAAAGCACCCAGATGAGTGAGAGGTCCTCATCTAGACATGAAAAATGAGGTTTTTCTGTGGCTTTGCTTCTTTAAGTGGCCCAAATACTCTCCCTGTAAAATTAGAAACAGTAGACCTAGTAAGAGGCTCAACTTTAAGTCCAACTTTTTCCAATGGTTAAGAAATTCAAACAGCATTAGTTTCTGGCTTCCTAAATCAACTGGCTACAGAAGTTGTTGTCTAAGGTGTCTCCATGTTGACATCTGGAAAATAGTGAAGCTGACGACTCAGTGGTTTCACAAAAGAGTAATGACCAATTTTTTGCTGATTTTCTGTAAGTTTGCATTTGATCTAGCACTAACTGCTATTAGAGCTTTCTTTTCTATCTGAAATTTACAAAAGTTTTGCTCATGATACCCTAAGGCAATTTACAAAGAAGACCTGAACCAGTATCTCTATTTTCACAGATACGGAAAATTAAGGCACAAGTTACTTGGACAGTGCAACTGAACAGCTCAAGGCTGACACAAACTTCCTGAGCATTTGAGATCTGATTAGCCAAACCTGAAAAACAGAGTTAGCAGTGTTACAAGTTATGACCCCTGCTCTGGAAACCAGACCTCTCACCTGAGGCAGAGTATCTGCCCATAATCTGTGCACAGCCCATTGCCATGCTCAATAAAACAACTTAACTGGCTGGCACTGAGGGTGCTGGGCCTGGGAGGGTCAATACTACCAGCTGAAGAGGCAGAAGGTCAATTAAAGGCAGTAACTTCATAGCTTGGGGCTTCCTGGTGTTCCTGTGCTCCAGATGCACTGTGTTTCAGCACTCAGAGTATGCCTGTCCCCCATGCTCGGCTCCCACCTCTGCCCTGGCATGGATAGCACAGTGCATCACCAGGTCCCTTTCTTTTTATTAACACTGCAAGTACTGGTGCATATTTTAGGTTGTTGCCAACCTCCTGAATAAGGACAAATATCCTTCCTTTCCTAGCCAGGCTTTTCTGGCAAGATTCAGCTCTGAACACATAAATGCAGGTTATCTACATGCAAGCTGGGTGCCAATTTATCTTATTTCCCAACATAGCCAGTGAAGAAAAGACAAACAGTGGTGCCTAGGCTGCAGGGTACATTTTTAAATGGATTTAACTTCTTCAACTTAGCCTTCTGGTGCCATTTGAGATGGCCTTGGGTATCTGCCTTGCCTCCAGCAGTCACTACAGGTGACCTGAGGTCCCCTGTAGATCTTGTGACATATCGGACAGCCCAGTGGAGATGTCTAGATTCCTCAAAGGCATTGTAAATGACATCTGAATCATGCCTTGTGTTTTCTTTGGAGAGAACTGAATCATTCTCTAGGCTCCACTAACTGCTGACTAGTTCTAAATCCACCAGCGTGGGAGTTCCAGCACCCCACTCATATGCAAATGTCAAATGAAACCCCAGGTTCCTGCTGCCTGTCTAACTCTCACTGCTCTGTTATCTTTCCTGAGACACCTACTTGGACTTTGCTAAATTTATTCTACTGTTCTGCCAATTAGCAGTCAAGTATGGCTGCTTTATTTTTAAATAAATTTCAGGCTTCTTACAAATATTTCTTCCAAAGAGTAATAGGGCCCCTAGAAGCTGTTAGAAGCTGTGCCAATAGCTTGCTAGGACTTCACTTACAAAACCTCCACATTTTCTTCTCAGATAAAGGCTCTGTCTCGGTGTCTTAGTTCAAGAGGTCTACATGTTCTGCTGAGCTATAAAAGTCTGCTTTTCAATCTTAATACTCTTATCTCCCACGTTTTCTTTTTCAAATTAAAAGATGAAAAATCTTCATAGTGCCTATAGGAGGCTGGATTTTTTTCTGTTTCACAATCACTAAGTTTGGATTAGTGATTGTGGGCCAGGATGCTACTGCCTACACCAGTGCCTAAGTCCTTGTTTGAAATACTGAAGGAAATGCAGCATGGGACCCTTATCACCATTTCTGCCCATCCTGACTTGAAGGCTTAGCTCCATGGTGGAGTATCGACTAGAGGAACTGGGACTGTATCACTGCCGTTGGACATCCAGGGCTGAAGCAGAGCCTGCGTTGTTGATGTTGATGGTCTCTTCCACCTCTGTGTTGAGGGTTTTTCCTCATAAACTCTGCAGAAGTTAGCATTTTTTCTGCTTTGTTTTTTCATTTAAGCCATTTACTTCCCCTAATTTGGAGGCAGTGTTTTCTTCCCTGGCTGCTCTTACTGTCTTTTAGCAGTAGAAGGCCTGGAAATGGATGACCATGAAGGCAAAATGTGTTATTGGCATGGGTGTTATTCCCCATGTACTCCGTGCAGAAATCCAAGTGAGGGCAAAGTCAGGTCAAACTTCCAGCTAAAGAGAGCACCAAACTTCCAGCTAAAGAGAACACCAAAAGAAGAGGAGGAGGCACAAGCCTGCCTCTTCTCCTACGTCCAGCTCCAGCATAAGGGTAGCATTTCTGAAAACAAAAATGGGGTCTTCTAATTGGGAAAGCATTCTCCCTGCCCAAGCCTTTCAGATTCAAAGTGAAAGCCAAGTGAAAATAGCCAGAAACACTAAGGCAGGGAAGAAATGTCCAAAAAAAGGGAGTAAAATTCTTATCCTAGCAACAGCAGCAGCTGAGGGAGGAAAACACTTAGCTGAATGAGGGTGTCTTTTTTGAGGCTGGTGATGCTTCCCATGCTTGGTAGGTCACAGGACTCTCTGAGTGATGTGGAAACTGCCATTCCCTTGGCCTTTGCTACTCTCTGACCTAGATTTAGTGAAATAGAAAGGCACTGAATGGTGGACAGGCATTTCAACCATATCTAAGGGCCCAAAGCCACCAACATGGCTCAGCAGGAAGCAGGAAAGGAGTGTCCTGCCCGCATGAAGTATTCCCACTTGGCAGAAGGGAGGTTACAAGGTCAAACACAATTCTTGAGGATCCTCAAGCACTGTCTCAACAGAAAGATCTGTATGTGGAAAGGCAAGGAGCAGAGTTTGGGTTCAGAACTGCAAAGCTGCTCCAGTCTCTCTGCAGTGAGAGGATCTCTACTACAACTCTCAGGGGGGAAGCAGGCACCTTTATCTCTGTAAGGGGCAGGGTACCTCTGTAAGGCTCCGTTAGCCAGAGCCCCTAGGGCCACTTACCAGGCTCCTGAGCTGAGTTACAGGCTCTGAGGAGGAGCAAGACACTTTGTACTCAGAAGGAGATTTTGAAGTTTACCAAGAATTTAGCAGTACTTGCCCTCCAGCATAAGAAAATCTCCCTTTTCCCTCTTGAGTACCAGATGTTGCCTGTTGCCATTTCTCCTATTTCCAGGGCACAGGCAGAGCTCATTAAAACCATCTCTATATTCCTTACAGGCATGGTGGGCTAAATGTCTGGTGCCCACCAAAGCTGCTCTATCACTGCCCTCTTCAGTTGGACGAGGGAGAGAAAATATAATGAAAGACTCTTGAGCTGAGATAAGGACAGGAAAAGATCACTCACTGATTATTGTAATAGGCAAAGCAGACTTGACTTGGGGAAATCAGTTGAATTTATTACTAATCAAAATCAGAGAAGGATAATGAGAATGAAAACAAATTCTAGGAACACCTTTCCCCGACCTCTCTCCTACTTCCTGGGCTTAAGTTTATTCTTGGTTCTCAATGTCCTACCCTGCAGCAGCCCAGGGACACAGTAAGAATGGGGCTATGGTCAGTTCATCACATGTTTTTTCTGCCACTGCTTCTGCCTCAGGGAAAGGAGTCTTTATTCACTGACCTTGGTCTCTGCACAGTTGTTTCTCTCCCATATTCTCACTCTGCTCTTCTCTGGCCACTATTACTTCTGAGCAACAACTGCTTTTTTCTTCCTTCTTTCCCCCCCATAAACGTGTAATCACAGAGGTATGGCTGACACCTCTGATTGGCTTGGCCTTACTCTGTGGCAGGTCTAGCTTGGAGCTGGTTGGCACTGGCTCTGTCAGAGGAAGTTTCTGGCAGTTTTTCATGGAAGCCACTCCTGTAGCCCCACCACTACCAGTACCTTGCCACACAAGCCCATTACCACAAGAAAAGGGTTATATGGAAGGTTTGGGGCAAAGAGAGATCTACAGGCTCTGAGGGAATCAGAGCATTGCTGTTGTGACTAAACCCCTTGTCTACCTCTCCCTGCCTTCTAATGGAGGAGGGAATATTCGAAGAAATCCCTCTGGATACCACTTGCAACACACCATCCTCAAGGTTAAGCTCAAAAATGAGTATCCAGAAAGCTTCCACTACTTCATTTATTTTTTATAAGATGAGTGGATTGTATTTCTGGAGACAATGTGACTTCAGTTAGAGGTCTTTAATTCCAGCATCAACAGTTTTTCCTTTAAAATCATTGGACATATTCCTGGTGATTTTTGGACCTATAGCCCACAGCATATTTTTTATTCTTCCATCACCAAAGAGATTCATAAGATCTGATTCTGAGGCTGGAGGTGGAAGTGCAGAGCTTAGCAGTAGGTTGAGTTCCATATGATATACCCTGTGTAAGCAGCCCTGTCATTGTTCATAATTTTTTCTCAACACAATTTGCAAGAGAAATGACAGTAATCTACATTTCCTCTAAAACTATTATCATTCTGCTATGGCACTAAAATTCATCTGCCCTCAAGAAATGTTTCAATAGGAACCTCCATGTATAATACAGGTTTTCAATTTATTATTAATGCACTTCAATCTGAATCACAAATTCAACATGATGTCTGACTTTTTTCAAACTCGTTCTGTTCCATGTCAGCTCTTATAACATGTTCCTCATCATAGCATCTGAACAACAGGCAGTGCATTAAGTGATGGACTTAAAAATCAGTCACACACTGTTTAGCTTCTCAGCTTTGCCCCAGAGGTAGAAGTCTAGACCACGTGGAACATTCTGTTTTGAGGGGATTTTTGGTTTGGTCTGATGCATGTTTTCTTTTAAAATATTTGTATTTCAGCCACTCAAAGCAATGGCTTTGAGTATGTGATGGTCAGGTTAGTGACAGCCCTTGGTTCTTGCATGATTAGCTCCACAGTCTTGGCTTAGTCAGGCCCACCCCAGGACTGACAGCCCTCACCCCTGTGATAAAGCACCAGTCATCCCTTGGCAGGTACCAGCTTTGGTCTTGACCCCAGCATGTCAGGACACTTTGTAGATGGGCACAGGCTCAAAATAAAGATTAAAGCCTAGCAATTAGCTACAAGACCTAAGAGCTAACCTCCTGTGCCTGCAGAGCTGTGGCTGGTACCCCTGCCTGGCTGCAGTGCTGGACCTGTGGAGCTCTGAGTCAGCTGTGTGCAGCTCACAGGTTTGCATTTATCCTTAGGCTACCCCACAGCCAGGGGAGACTGCAGCAAATCCCCTGGTGAGGGATCCTGCAGTGACAACACAGATCACTCCATACACACGCTCTGGAGAGAGGCAGGGCTTTGTTAGGACATCACCAGCATCCCTCTTACAGACAGCAGTGCACGGTCTCATGCACACACAGCCACTGCCAGGCTGCATCAGGCATTCTCACCATGTAAAATGGTTCCTAAAGCTTCTTTGGTCCCTTCCCAGCACTACCCATTTGCTCCCACAGAGAGGTTTAATAGCCCAGTTACCACCTGGAGAGGATAACAGCTGTGCCACGGGACATGCAGAGCCAGTGGGACTCTTTTCAGAAGCTGAGAAACAGGGGGAAATGAAGCCAAGAAACAAGCACAATGCCACACACTGTCATTTCCCTTTGCAGAAATCTAAGGAGCTATAGGGAATTGTAGATTTTAGAAATGGTTATCTCTTTTCAGGAGTACAGGATATTTTGCTGCTGATGTAAATATTCCATTTATGACTGTAATCTTGATATCCAGCTCCTGTGTGTTGTTCAAAAGGCACCCCTCAGACTACTTCCTCAGGCAGTCAGTAAAATAGTAAAAATCCCACAAGTCACAATTTGCTACAGAAGCACAGACACTATGAGCTATACAGCAGCTGGAAGGAGTCCATAAAATACATCAAAGCATCCCTTTTGAAGTTCTTTGAGAACATGAATGGCAAGCTAGGGCTGAACAACTTTGCATCCAACCATGGCAAATGTGAGATTGCTTTACTTGAAAGGAACAATCTAGCCAAATTTTCTTTCAAACCTCTGAAAAGAAAAAAAAAAATTCATGTGAGTAAGCATTTCAGAAGAATGAGTCTGAGCCAAAAAATCATTATTCTGACATTCATAAAACTCACTTTATTAAAGACATCAGCACATATTACAATACTAATGCAGCTATAAGGACTGGGGAACAGACTGAGCCCAACATCTCCCAGCAAGTCAGAAGCAAACCTGGGAAGACAACTCAAGGACTCTAACTTACAGGTTTCTTGTGTATCAGGCTATATCTCCCCTTTTAAAGAGCTTTGTTGCCATCTCTGCACTACATCCCTGGGTGTCACAAAGCAGGCTGCAAGCTCCAGAAACCAAGGAGAGGAGAGAAAAGCAGTTTGCACCCTAGGAGTCTGATTGCTTTCTGTAGAGGAGAGCCCATCAAAGGGCAACCAGGTTATATCCACCTGCAGGACAGACACCTTCCAGGCCCCATCCTCATCAGGTCTGTGCAAACTGAGCCAAGATCTCATCTGAGACAAGGCATCATGAACAGATAGGAAGCCAAACTAAGAAGGAAAGAAAGGAGGAAAAAATACTACCAGTAAGGTAATAGTGCATTTACCACAATGAACTGTAAAGGGGTATACAGAAAAGCAGGTCTTGGGCAACAGATATTTGATGAGTATGGAATACAGAGTAAATTTTAAGAGGCTGTATTCCACTAACAGGGTTAAATTCAGAATTGCACTCTGAACAAGGTAGAGAAAGCACAGCACCAGCTCTTCCTTAGCTGCTGTAAAAATGTTTCTAAGGAAAGAGATGAATCAGTGATCACAGCAGCAAGCCTGATACCCTGTGAGTTTCCCTTATGACTGTCTGAGAGTTCCATGCTTTCCATGCCTGTAAATCCCTTGTGCCCAGCCAGCCATTCCCCAAAATAGGCCAGCCTGATCACCTCTTTTCTCCAAGCTAAATTTCTGTTCATGAAAGCCAGCTGTCACTCAGGTGTTCCTATTAAATTTGCAGTTTAAAATGGTGTGAGTGTTTAAAAAATTTACTAATGTTCTATTTGTGGGAAATAGCTCTATGATATTCTAAGGAAGTGTATTTAGTTTATAAATATTTGATAAATGCAGCTTCTGAAATATTACCTTATCAGCTTTTTCTCTATGATACACACCCTTATCAAGATTTTAAGATCAAAATTTATAGATAGTGCAATGTCTTTCTTTAGAGAGCACAATGTGGGGGCAAGGAAGCTCAGGAAAGTCTGAAAGGATGGATACTCAAGGACATGGGTGACCCACTTCCATGTGCACAGAGGCAATTTTTGGTCCTCAAAATTTGACAATGGTACCTCCATCCACAAATCTGAGCACATGAAGCCCTCATTGCAAAACTGGGGAAGGGTTGCAGCCTCCCAGTTGCTGCTCTACCAAAGACAAAGAAAGCAGCTGGCACACCTGAGGCAGCTGTGCAGGAAGCTGTACAGATTTATTTCTGGTAGTGCTGGAAAACTAGACCCCTTTGGGATTAGGCAATATTAAGTGATGACTTGGAGGCTCTGGGTGTAAGTGCTGATGGTGGAGGGGCCAATTCAGGTGAGCACCTAAGTCCTTTCAGGCCCCTGAGACTGGTGAGACCAGAAACCTGGTGAGACCACCACTCTGAGGCAGTGGGTTTCATAAACTGTGGATAAAGGTATGAGATTTCCCAAAGAAAAATTTTGTTGGACAAAACCTTACATACAATTATGTTAATGAATAACCCAAAGATGTGCAGTCTCCAGAGCCATTCAATATTTAATGCTGCTATTTTCAGGTTAATTTATGCTGGTTGTTTGGGACTTTGTTCCTGCTCTCTGACTATCACTAAGCAGAGGTGACAGTTGCCTTTGAAAGACAGTTTCAGTTTGAAGCTGCCAGAATTTTCCTGAACTGGTTCAAGATTTCCAGCAGATATTTGTGAATGATCAGAAGGAGCTGAGTCACCTTATTGAAGATTAGAAAAGAAAATAATCTTTAAGCAGCTTCTCACAGAAATACCTTACAAGATCTTTATCTGCTCCAAGGGCATTACTTTGAAATCTGGATTTTGATCATAAAGGTGATTCACTAAGACACTCAAAAACATGGTTTAAGCACATCTGAAGTCAATGGATCTTGCATAAGTGCATGCATTCAAGGGTTCCTACTTACTCTGCTAGGAAGGGATCATTTCTCAGAATGAAGGTTTAGATATTAGCCCTGACATTCATCTCAGTGGTCTGCAGTCATGACCAAGAGTTTCTGGCAGAAACATGCACAGTGCAAAGCACTTACACATTCAATCTCAGAAGCAGGTTGCCTTATATTGGAGAGTTAAATGATGGATATGTCAAAACATTACAAAAAAGGATAAAGCAGACAGCTTCCAGATTGGCTGCAAAAAACTGATAAACAACATGGGGTCAGCACTGCTGTGAAGGAAAAAATCCATGGTGGAAAAATGCAGAGGTTTAAAGAATAAAATTCTGTTGCCCTCACTAGAGTGTGTGCCACCCAGGAAGGATGCCAAAGACTCTAAATATTAGAGAAGTGAGGGATTTTGTGCTAATTTCCCTGCTCAGATTGCCAGCATTAAGAGCAATTACAAGGCAGAGGCTTTAAGTGGACTTGGGATGAAAATCTAAGCAAGAGTTCAAGAAGCTGAAGGAGTCCTGATGTTTTGTAACAGCAGAATACAATGACAGTGACACAGTAAGTGATAGTGAGAGGCTGTAGAAATTCTATCAGGTGCTGGAGAACACGTTATTGCATTATGCCAGTCTTCTGAACAGGCTAATCAACCCATGTTGACTGATTTCATTAAATCTTGCAAACATCAGATAGCGCTTTAAACACCAGGATGTGCTTTGTAGATAAACTCTCAGCTTTCCATGGAGAACTGGACAACTTTTACAACACTGTGAAGAAAATTGGAGATCAGAATGTTTCTGGATACTTAAACATACAGATAATGAAGACCTTTGCAAATCATATTAAAAATACTGGGGCACTTCCTAGCAGAGTAGAATTACCAGGAAATGACTGAAGCATTCCCACTTCCAAAGGGCAGTACTGACTCCTGCACTTCCAGACAGGGGAGAGTTCAAAGTGCAAGAGGGGCCCAGAGGTCACAGATACCTGTACTTCAAGTGCAGCAAACCAGGAGCAGTACAAGATTCTGTACTGTCTGATGAAAACTGAGCCAGAGCTCAGATAAAAAGGGTGAGGCTTGGCAGGAAGAAACTGAAGCAATTAGCATCTTTATTGCATCCTTAATGCTACCTGGGCTGTGTTCTCAGCCCCTTGCACCAGTGAGAGGCAGAGTTCTCAGTAGTGGAATTTCTTCGATTTTTTTCTATTAACAGAATGGTCCATCATTTCTAAATGCTTGCAGAAAAAAAAAAAAAAGCATTCAGAAGGCTCTGTGAGGGTCATTCAGGGATTGAAAAATTTCAGAGGAGAACCAGACACAGTTTAGATTGACGTCAGTTGACCTCAGATGAACTGTGGCATTATGGAATGTCTAAAGGTTTCTCAACATGGTAAAACACAAGACAAGACAAGTGAAATAACCCATATTGGTGGTACAGAGAAGGCAAAAACTTGCTGCCTGGAGCAAAATAAGCATCCATTTGTTTAATCTGGTGGAAAAAATGTTTCTTGTTATAAATATTTTTCTAAACTAGCAGACACTCCTTTCTAGTCTGAACACATGCTTTGACCATGCTTTGACATATTTTGCATGAGTCATCACATATTTTGTAATGCATTTATTAGAGTCATACCCATGAGCATTTTTGAATCGACAAACACTTTTGTCATTGAATATTACTGGAACCTCTGTTTAATTTAAGTGAAACCATCTCTGCACAGACTATGATATGAATTCAATGCACTATTTTAATTATAACAAAAGAACAAGCCAGGTTTAGGATTGTGAATATTTATTGCACTGGCCTTTGATGGAAAAAGTTGTGTATATACATGACTGTAGAAAAACAAACTTTCAATTCCCACATAGTAATTTTTATTACAGAAATGCAAGTGCAGTAAGGGATATGATTGTTAGAATCAATCAAAGATGACCACAGACAGATGAAACATGGATCACTCACAATCACCATGGACTCTACACTCACAATAAGCCATATTCAGATATGCTTTCATATGTTAGATGGTATTCCCAAATTCTATCAATATGGACATTTTTGGAGGAGGAGTAATCTTACAAGAAGAGAAGAAAAATAATAAGGTCCATAACGTATGCCTAAGTTTTAATTCAAAGACTTTAAATACACTAAAAGAATATAATTTTTTTCCTCCAGATCCATTCCTGGAAATCATTTTCTGTATCTACTTATATCATCAAAAGCAGTAAAAAAAGACTAAACTTTCTAGTTTAGTCCTGAATTATTACGTTGCCATTTATTCCTTTACCGTTTTTCACTTTCAGAGTTGGGCAGATAATCTAGATTTCCTTTCATAGTTAGATTTCTAGGACATTAATCTTTTCAGGGGCAAACTTTGGATGAGTGGATTGCAGTAAAAATTTTAGACTCGGCATGTTATTTTTTCTCTTGCATTTTTGATGTTTTTTCCTGGTCTGCACAAAGACACCTTCATACTTAAAAAATGCCTCTTCTTGGCACACTACATATCAACCAGTGGCTTCTGATGCCTTTGCATGATGGCATTCACTAAGGCTTTTTCCATCAATTCCATTATTCTTAATCTTAAAGTTCAATCTTCTATTATAACGAATAGATAGTTATTTCATCTTGCATCTTGCATTCATCTTGCATTGCATCCTTGCGCAATTTCAAAAGACAATTTCACAGGATCACTCTGGTTTGAAAATATGAAGGCAGATGCCATTTTGATGCTTTTTTTGAGAAAAAGAACAAAAATGTGCTTGAGGCCAATCTGCAAACCAGTGTGCACTTTCATGTGAGTTTTCTGGAAAAGTCATATTTCTAAACTTATCTTGCTGCTGGTGAGGCATACATGAAATGTGGGCAGAAGCTCAAAGGCTGCATGTAAAGCAATATGGAGCATTCACAGCCCATCACTCTGACTGATTCTATCAAAACCATTTATATCCTTCCTCTGGTGGCCCAGAGAGTTACATTTGTAAGTGTCTTCCATGCTGAGAGGCAGAGTGAGACATAAAATCACATAAACTGAAGAAAGATTATTGTCCTTGTACTTCCCCTTTTTCTTATTTCTTAGTTGTTCTTTCTGCAATTCAATTTTCCCCTGACCATGAGCATGATGCCAGCAATCTGGGTCTTCTCACACCTGCAGTTAGAGGCCAAAGAAGGAAAGGAACCTTGGGCATCCCATGTCAAAGGCAGGGATGGACCTTAATCTGATGTATGTTGCAACTGGTCTCCAAGTTTTCTAGTCAGTGCCAACTGTCTCCACTGGCCAGGAGTCACCAGGCTTCTGCTTCATCAAACTGCAAATGAACTCTTCCTGTAGCCAATTTACATGACATAATCTTCATAAAGTAATGAGAACAAGCTGCACTGAGGTTTGAGTAAGATCAACATAAAAGCAAATATTTCTAAACTTATTCACAGGTCCCCAGATGGAAGGCTGGGTTTTACCTTTTACTCTTTTGACCCCAGACTACACTGACAGGTTTGTTAACATTATTCCATGGGAACAATCCCACCAATGGTTGATTTGGGGTTTTTCTTCTGCCCTGTCAAGTGCTCCCCTCATCTTTCACCCCTCCTGTCACTGAGCAGTGGGCACACACAGTGTCCTCTCATGGTTCTCATAACCACTTTCATCTGCAAATTCCATTTCTTAGTTTAGAACTGTGCTCCCAGCCCTACTTGGCAGGAAGAAATATCTTCCCTAAAATGAGATTTGCTATGAAATGAATAGAAGAAAATAAGATAAATTCTGTATTCATGTCAATTAGGAGTGTTTGAATAGTCTTTGTTCCATTTGGGTTAGGCTGAATATTTTAATGACTACTGGGGTGTTCTTGTGAACATGTTTGTGTGTGTCACACATTTGCAGCAGAATAACTTCTCACTCTGCAGCACTCATTGTCTTCTCAGATCCAGCCTGCATGGAGTGTGACAAGTGACATTTAACCTCTGCATGCTGAAACACGACTGACGTGCTGTTCCTCTTCAGAATGTGCACCTGCTTGCAAAGGCTACCATGTCAGAAGCAGCTTACCCAGAAACTAAAGCAGATTCAGCAAATGTTTTTTAAGGACAGCTGAACATGGTCTCAATGTAAAGGACTGATAGATATGGAATCTGAAAGTAACTTTGTTGAAACGGAAATTTGACAAAGACTTTTTACACAAGGTACTTCTCTCAGTTTTACATCATAACTTGTTAACATTTGTTCATGGTAATACCACCTTACGATGGCATTCATTAAGGGTTTGATACAAAAGGGGGGAAGCCAAAAGGTTAAGAACCCTCACCTCTAAACAGGACCCACACAACACAACTGCTGCCGTAATCTCTTTATTATTGCCCAGTAAAAACATTATGTTTTCACTTCTCCACATGCTAGAAGTACAAAGTTAGTTCTAGAGAAAACTGTATGTCTCCAACATATAGCAGTCTCTGCACTCCACAAGAGAAAATCATATTTTGATAGTGTTAAAAAAAGTTTAAAAAAATTTCTAGTTTTTATTGAGATGGGAAAAAATTAACCCCTGTGCAATCAAGATGACAAAAACACAGTATCAGTCATTTGAGATTATTATTGAAGAGATTTACTTTTGTTATTACTTTAGTTTTATTGTTTGTAAACAGTAAGTATGAATCTTTTTGATTAATGACTGAGGAAACAAAAAGTCAGGAAGTGCACTAATGGACATCCATTAAACTATATTAATTTTTCCAAAGTAATTTTTTTTTCTGGGATTTCCTTGACAACATTATTTTAGGACAACTATTATATTAAAAAAGTGTTCTAAAGATATACAGTACTACTTTGTAAGTATAACTTTTCATCTTTGTTACTTTTTTATCAATCCTTGTTCCTTTATCTCCAGGAAAAAAGTAAAAAGAGAGTGCTGGTAAATAAATTTGTAATCCAGATCCACAGACAAGGGCTTCCAAATGCAGAATGATTGTGTCTGAATTAAAGCCAGTGGAAGGCTGTACAGTGCCCATACACTGAGGGAAAGAGCCTGTGGGGATGCTGCCCAAGAGATGCCCAGCATGATGAGAGCATGTCCTGACCACCAAACTCCTTTCCCCAGAGGTGAAAGCCAGCCTGCCACAGCTTTGCTGGCTTGAGGCACAAACCCACATTCAAGCTTCCAGACAGAGTTGTGTCTTCTCAGTGCTTTCCAGGCAGCTCTGGATGATGTGATGGCAACCAGTGGCACAACAGACCACCCCAGATAGCACTAAAAACTCAGTGCTGAGCTCTGAAACACGCAGTCCATCTGCACACATATTGCTCACTGCAAGCACGCTCACAAGCATTACCTGCAGGGGGAGGAGAGGATGATGACACAGATTTGGGGTTTTTTCCCTGCTAGTACAGCATGACTGGGAATTAGTAGTCTCTGGCAGTGCCTCAGCACTCACAGGCCCTGTGCAGATTTCTCACGTGCAGCTCAGTGTGTGGAGCCTCAGAGAGGTTATCAGCAACCCTTCCCAGTTATCAGCCACCCTCCTGAACCACCTGTGACCAAAGAGATGAGCTGCTTCTTCACAGCACAGGTGCCTACAAGGAAGGGCTTTTCCAAGGCTGAGAATAATGTCCCAGCTTCCCCCTGCAGAGAACCTTATGCACAAAGCACCTTTCAAAAGCTCCTGGGATCCTTCCTTGAGTATTTAGCAATGTCTGTTGTCCATGAAGCTCCAGCGTGGCAGTGAAAGGATAGTTTTGCTTAGAATCCTTTGTGGGGAGAAAGAAGATGGTCATTTGTATTATTTATATATATTTGTATTGTAACTCACTTGATGTTATGTAAAATTTATTTCAGAAACACTGGTGGCCTTGTAGTCCAATGAGACTAAAGACCACATGCAGTTGTGTGAAGCCAGTACTTGCATTTCAATATCAGCTGCTGTGCTTTTGATGTCTCCTTAAAACTGCCTTAAGTTGGTCTTGAAAGAGAAAATAGTGTTACAAGAAAAGGAAAAAAAAATTAATTTTCTATGTATACACTAAATTCAATAATTAAGCCTAATTGGATGTAAAAAAATCCAAGCAAAACAAACAAGCCCTCTTATCACCTTAAATGCAACCATAAGCAGATTCTGGGAGTATATGTAAATTGGAAAAACTCATGAGATAAAGAGAGTTTAATAAGTAAAATTAAAACTAACAAAATGGTAAAACAAAGCCAAGAAAAAAAGTCATGGAAAAAAACCCCAAAAATATTGCTCATGACCAGCTGACCAATGCTGACAGACTCCAAGCAACAGCAGTCCTGGAGAGTTCCCTCCCTCACAAGCTTTTACAGCTGAGCATCATGTCATATGGTAGTCTTGGACATTCCTTTGGTCAGTTTGGATCAGCTGTCCCAGCTGTGTCCCCTCACAGCTTTTTGTGCACACTCATCCTGGTCACTGGCAAGGTAGTTGGGAAGCAGAAATGGCCTTGAATCCTGTGTCAGCACTGTTCAGCAAGGGCTAAAACGTGGGTGTGTCATCAACACTGTTTTGTTTGAAGATCCAAAAAATATTCCACATGAGCTGCTACGAAGAAAATTAACACAATCCCAGCCAAAACCAGTACAATCCCTTAAGCAAAATGCATAATGACAACTGCATCTCTAACAGCTAGGCCTCTAGAGTCCACACCAAGCCCACAGAGCCATCTATCAAACCCTGACCACACCACGTTGGGCTGGTTGTGGTGACAAACATATTGGCACCACCTTCATTGTGACAATGCAGTACATAGAGCATCAGGAAGAAAACTGCATTAGGACCAGAAATGCAGAGGTTTTTCTCAGTTTCCAGCTGCTGGGGATGCATGGGGGGCAAGGTGGCTCAGGAAGGAGAGAAGCTGGTGGCTGTAGTGATGCCTAGGAAAGGAGGATCTCATAAGTAGAGCACCCAGGGAGCAAATGCTTTTCTGTGCATGCATCCTGGGGGATGCTCTGTGCATTCCCTCAGAGTGTAGGAGCCAAGCCAAGCCCTACAAGAGAAAAGGGGACGGGGGAGGAGCAAGGTAGAACATTGTGGCAAAGGGGCCAATGTCTCTGGCTGTGAGCAGGAGAGGACATGCAGCAGTGATGCTGCACCCCACCAAGGTGTCCCATACTTGTGCCCAGGCCCTGGCACAGCTCTGCCCACTGACCTGCCCCTCTGCAGTGTCTGCCTCCCTGTGCAGCACAGCTCATCCCCTCCAGCCCCAGCATAGGAGGACCAGCAGGATTTGGCCACTGAGACTGATGTGGGGTAGATTGTTTCAAGCCCTCACAGCATGGTCTCCATCCAACAGATCCCTTGGGTCTTGGTGCAGACAAGCCAGTGCACAGACACAGGGACCATCCAGTCCACTTCTGTCCTCCTCCCACTGGGACCAGCATAATCCAAATCCATCCACCTACTCAGTGGGCAAAAACACGAACTCTTCTATCTCTGAAAATAAAATCACCTACAGCTGAGCTCCCACAGAGAGATTGGAGCAGATCCCCTGCCTCCCACTGCCTTGTGCCACGTGGTACAACTTGCAGCTTATACCAAGCACATGATATTGTTAAACACCGAGATGTGCATGATACAAATATTTCTGTGATGATGTGACTACTCTGCAAAGCCATGGAGGCAGAAAGGAATGAGGAGGGGGCTGTGACATGATTGGCACTCACTGCACAGCTCTGCTTCCCTGCCAGAAGCCCAGTGAGTGAAGCCCACCACAAAGGGAGAAAACATCCTTGTGAAATCCTCAGGAGAAGGGGACATAGGCACATGCTGCAGCACAGCAGCGTGGTGGCTGTCACATAATACTGCTTCTTGGACAAACAGCATGTTCCATCTGATTCCCTAAAACTTTTGTCAGGAATTTCACAGCTTAGTATCAAGGTTTGGATACTCTACACTTACACCTCTGCTGGGTCCCAACCAAGGCAGCTGGCTTCAGGGCTGAAATCAGATCCAGAACACAAAAGGGTGTTGGCAGTGCTGCTGGCAGTGCAGCTGTAACACCAGGGTTGTGCCCTGCAGAGGACAGCCACACTGCCCAGTGGGCTGGGATGGGCTTTTTAGGAAGGCAGTGAATTAAACTCCAGTGGTGGCCATAGACAGATGCTTGCACCTCTCTGCTCTCTGTGCTGAAACTTCTACAGGGAATCAGACAGCTGCAGTTCCAACCCCTTCCTTTAGCTTAGACATGGCAGTAACAGCCCCACTGAGACAAAGCCAGGCCCACAAATTTCCCCAGGGATCTACTGTGAACTACAGACCATAACCTGGAGCATATCTGTTGCTAAGCATATGCCTGCCTGCCCTGCCAGCTGTTACAAAACATCTCACCTGAAAACTTGGATAGACATATAACATAGTTTGTTTAGCATTTTTAAAAAGACACAGACAATGCAGGAATGATTGAGTAAAAAAATTACCTGTTACTGCCTAAAGATTTAAACACAGATAAGTGAGACAGACTTCCTAGCAATAAGGACAATAGAAGTCTAGAAATTATGCTCTAGTTGAAGGGTACTGAGGATTATGAATAAAACTTATTTGAGAGCTTCTGTTTAGGACTAGAATATAAAAACTTTTCTTTAAGTAACTTCTTGTAGCTACCTTTGAGGAATGTTTAATTTCTGACATTAATTTAGCTAATGCACCTATTTTTGTTATATATATCTTTGGATCTGAAGGAAATTCACTATTACAGTAAGTCTTAAAAAAGGGCAGAATCATGTCAGTATTTGTCATTATTTTTGATAGCTTATGATATATGTTCAGCACTCCAATCATTCTGCCCAGTACTATCATATTGATTAGTAAATGAATAGTTCAGTGAATATGTGGTTGGAAAATCTAATTTCTGAATTTGGTTTCTAAGCAATGATCTCTTTCTGGTTTTTTGGCATGTCCCTCTGTAGTGGCCCAGGCACTGGACATATTCCAGTTGCAAACTGCTTTTCATTGACAGCTGTGCTGCTTTTTAGACAGCATTTTGTGGTTCCAGAATTTAATGTTCCCAACTGTGGCAGCTATACAAAAGATGCTGCAGAGAACTGCAAATTCACTCCAAGCTGGGCTGGACCTAACTACAAAAGATGACATCTCCAACAAGTTTTAGTTGGCTTAAAAAGAAGTCTCAGTCCTGTGCTCCTCTGTCCTTGTGATTTGGATCCAAGTTCACTTACCTTTTCTCTTCCCAGCAGCTCTCATGCAGGCTACAGCTGCTCTGTAATGAGGAGACAGGCAAAGGAGTCAGGGGGGTAAGTCCTGAATACAGGATGGGCAGCATTGAAGCTAGGAAAACTGCAGAAGACAGAGAGCAATGAAGACACATGCAAAGAGAACAAGGGAATAATCTACATAGGGGGTTCAGTAGCCTGCAGAATGAAAAAAAATAAAAGCAAACTGGTAATATGAACTCTGCTTAGAGCTTCTAACATAGCCAAATACTCTTCCACTAAGAGTTCTTGAAGTACACCTGGAGCTCATATGACAGGACGGTTTCACCAGAGATTTCCTGCAACACCAAAATGAGAAGCAAGCTCGGGGCTCGGGAGTCAGTGTGGGAACATGTTCATCCCATGTGCACCTGAGCATGATCTGTCTCCCAGGCAGGCACTGGTTGCACTCTCCTTTCTCAGAAGAGCCCAAGTGCTGAAAATGAAACTGTTTCTGAGGCAGTGGAGGGGAAATGTCCACGTATTGGCACTGCACATCTGCAAGAGCAAGCAAAACACTGTGAGAGGCGCTGCAGCAGGGCCATGTTACTTCATGTTACAGTCCCTGAATGAGGAGAGAGACAGATCTGGATATTTTTCTGTCAACAGACACTCACAAAGATCAATTTATCAATTTGACCCTTAATGAAAGAGGCATCTAAGACAAAGGTAACATCAGTTTCTAGACATGAACCATCCATCTTCTTTATCTCTGGAGAAAAAAACCCAAGCAGCTTGCTTAGAGTTTGCACCAGGGTGTGCACAGAGCAGAGGTGCTGCCAAAGGCTCTGCAGTTTCAGATGTGTAGATGTGGCACTTAAAGCTGGTCTAGTGCTGGACTCGGACTTGCTGTGTAATCAGTTGGATTTGATGATCTTAAGGTCTTTTCCAATCTATTCTATGATTCTATGATGTTGGTGATAAATGTCCTGGAAATGCCCATGACATAAGCCAGTTGCTTCCCAAGACCTAGTCTTGCTTAAGTAAGCCAAGGACAGTTTTGCAATTCATGTTAGAGAGGTTATTTGACACTAGGACCTTGTTCAGATAATGTCCTGTATTGAGGAAACACTTCAGTAATTATAGATGGAGCTATTAAATTTGTGCATGTGTTCTTCTCTGAGCACAGTCCTCATGCTCTTAAGGTCTCTAATTGCTCCATTATTCAGAGATACAAAGCATAGTTCTCAAAGTTTAAGTAGAGGTTATAAACAGCAGTAACTAAATAAATTTTGTTACTGTGATTTCCAAACAAAACTAAGAGGAGTTTCAGAAATGTAAGAGTTACAGTCAATGTTATGACACTAACATAACAGGGAAAGCTGTGTATTTTTATTTCTATTATTTCTATTTATTCTATTTCTACTATTTCCATTTCTATTTCTATTTATTTCTATGTGGTCACAGCTTCACGTGGCAGATTTCATAAGAAATTAAGAAAACCATGTTGTTCAGTGCTCCGTCTATGCCCCTTTCCAGTGTTCCAGTTCAGAAAAAAACTGGAAAAAACCCTTATTTTTTATGCTAGAAAAATGCAAAAATTGCATCTACACAATGGCATGATCTGAAGACAATCAGACTGCCAAACTTCATCGCACCAAAAATATTCAAAAGCATGGAGAAAATAAGATTTTCATAAAACCATGGTGCTGCATTTAGTCACAAGCAAGGAAATCCCTGTAAGAAACTGAAAATCCTTTCTATATTTAGCATCAGCTTAATAGGATAATGTGGCTACAGTTTAGTATTCTTCAGATTGATGGAGTTTGCATTGTTTCACTAAAAAGACCAGGCTTCTTCAAGAAGTCTGATCTTGCTACTTTTGCAAATAAGCTGTCTTAAGGTCAAGGAGAGCAACTTCCACTTTCCTCTTTAGTAGTTCATTGTCTTATGCAAGTCTAATACTGCTCTGAGGAGGCCAACACAGAATTTTCTGCTTTTCGTGTTTTAAAAAGGTGCCCATACCATTCTCTAAAACAAAGAGTTGTTAAGCTACAGTCATCTCTTACAGCTTCAGTATTTCCCAGGGACTATCTCCTTCTGCATAGTACAATTCATGTTTACAATTCTATAAGAATCCAAATTACTATGTTTGAAAAAGACCTCTAAGATCATCGAGTCCAACCACTAACCCAGCACTGCCTTGTTCACCATATCCACCAGTGCCACATCTACATCTACATCTTTTAAATACCTCCAGGGATGGAGATCCCACCCCTTCCCTCGGAAGTCAGTTCTAATTCCTATTTAAAATTGTACTCTCTGACTTGCTCTAGTATCTTATCTCAAAATCCCATTTGAGGAGAAAACTGAGAGGTTCATGAGATAGGAAAATGTAGCAATGCTCTAACCAGATGCAGAACATAAAAGGAACACATCCTAAAAGTTTCAGAATAGCCTAGTTGTGCCCTGGGTTTAAACTGATCTCCAGTCTTCCACCTGCAAATAATACAGGAGATGTTAAATGAAATGCATAACATTTTTGTGCCAAATTTTCAAAAAGTGTCCACCTCCAACTTCATTTTTTTAAAATATGCTAGAATATTGCCATCTGCGAATGTGAAGCTGTGAAAGCATGAATCTGAAATCTGTCAGCTGTTCATCAACATGCTGGTAATAAAAAAATGCAAGTGACAGAAGGTTGGGTTTTGGGGAGGAGGTTGCAGAGGGTGAGGGAATGGTGCCTATTTTGCCAGAAGGCAATGAGATGCTGCACCTAGACCAAACTTGGGATACTTCTGCAGGCTGTGGTGCAGAGCCAGGAGCCTGGCTGGAGAGCATCCCAGCCTTCCCATGGAGACAGCATGTAAAAGATCCCTGTCTCTGGGGCTAGAAATCAGGCATCTCTGCAATTCCAACATGTCCCAGGGATATTCACTGAAGTAGGAGAGAAATGCTCATAATGGCACACCAGCTAGGTACCCAACACCCAGCACTAACAGCTCAGTATTTGCCCTCAAGTCAACTCTTGTCTTTTAAACCCCACCACTGTTTTCTCTTGGGAAATTAAATAAATAAAGTTTATTTCCAAGAGGAAGATAATGTATTATAAAAATATTAATAATTCTGATAAATTTGACCTGGTAGAAACCTTTCTGCTTTTCTGTAATTTCTTCTCACTCAGTATTCTAAGGCTCTATTATGGAATTGTTCAAGCCATTGCTTGTAATACAGCATATTAATAAATTAATTTTCTTTTTCTAATAGCAGTTTTCCATTCCAATTTCCTTTATCTGACTTCTGCTTTTTTTTTTTTAGATTATAAAATGCTCTCTTTCATATAGTCAATTCATTCATGACTTTTAAAATTCATAGTTCACATAACTATGCTGGCAAGTTTGCTCACATTACATTGATCCCTCTCCCCTGTAGTTTTCAGTTACCCATCTGAAGAGATTCCTTAAATTTCCCTCTCTTTTAGAAGTTTTAATTCAATCCAGACCTTTTGTAAGAGAACTTTTATGAATATCAATTTTTTCACACATGAGAAAGCCCCCTTATTATACAGGATTATATTAATTATTATTAGCTGCATGCTTCTTAGCAATCTGGCACCAGTTTGCAGTACACACCTATAAAAACTCATAATGCAATGTCTCAAAATTTGCTGGAACAACATTTTTTGAGTGCTGAACGATAACTGCCTTCAAAGTCCAAACAACCCATAATCTGCTCATCTCCAAAATATATCACAGCTTTTGATCTCTGCACAAACCCTGCTGTTGTATTAGCTCATCTTTCAAAAGGATGCTCATTTTTGATATCTTGACTTCACAGTTTTAAAAGGCAAATGAATAACAGCTTCTCCTAAATTGTTTTAGCAGATACATTGCTTGTAAATTCACAGCTGTTTTCTGGTTTTGACATCTAACTCTTAAGTAATACTTAAACAAGGATTGAATAAGTTTTTAGACTCCTAAGTCAAGCCTAGAGATGGCCACAAGCACCCTTTGGTGGGTATTTGATCCACAGAATACCCACACAGAATCTTCCTGCTTGCACCAAAACTCCTCTCTCCTGGTGCAATTTTGCTTCTCATCATTCATCTACTTTCCTTTAAAAGATGGCCAAAACCAGAAGTGAATGAGAATGTGCAGCCCAATCTTAACATTGTATCTGAGACACTGCAGTACCCTGAAAAGTGAGGTTTAGGTTCAAAGCCACCCTCAGCATGCGGAAATTAAACCTCGGTGTCCCACCTCTTATAAAAATGCCCTTTCACCCGTTCTGGGCCCAGAAAAAGGTGAGGAGCGGGAGGGGGCTGGTGGTGAAGCCACCTTTTTCCTCTTAGAATAGTCAGAGTTGGATTGTAGTTTCAAAACACATCAACAGTTACCAGACTCACCATAAGCTTGTCCTCCAGGTGTGTTTTAAAAGAAAGCATTTAAACATGGGCTTGGTTCTCTAGCAGAAAAATAATACCGAGTCCAGGATATTCTGGACTCAAAGTCCAGCGTTGGTGGAGATCCATCCAGGCTCCTTACCATCCAGACAGTAGAAGATGTCAGACACCATCTGGCCATCAGGGTTTTCTACAGTCTTGACCAACAAAATGCACTCCCTTGTCTGCATCCCATCTGGGGATCATCACTGTCCCTGTGTAGCACTGAGGAAAGCCAGGCTCCTCTCTCTAGCTCTTGGGGCAGACATTGCCCTGGGTGACTGGGGCTGGCTGTGAGCCTTGTGCTGCCTGACCACTACACCTCTTCTTCCCTTGGGTACTGCTCACAATCACAGCACAGGCAACTCTTAATCCTTGGGCAAACAGCACAGTGAGCTTTCCTGACATATTATAACACATTTTCTAAAATTGAACACCTGTTTTCTGATCCTGTTTTCTGGAACTTTTCTTACATTACAGCGCATATGCCAAAACCCTGTGTTACAACCTCTCAGATCATTTGTAAAATTGCACTAGCTACCTCACTGCTCTCAGACAATCTGCTTGTGTATTTGGGGATTTCTGGTTGCCACAAATACAGTATATTAGAAGCTTTAAGCAACTATTTATCACCTCCTTTTTTTAGGTTTGACTTCACACCAGGATGCAACAAAACTCCCATCAGACTTAAAATACCCAGCCTGACAGAAACTTCCACATCAGGCACAGGGTCATTAACAAGCTGATAAATTTTCAATTGTTGCAGAAGCCAGCTTATGTTAGCTTTTGAATCAGCTCCTCAGGCATTCCAGGAGGCTGGTTGGAGAACTGGGATGGACACTAGCAGGTAGGGGACCGATACAGCTAAAGAAAGCTCATGAGCCAGTTCAGAAGATATGTTCCAAGTTCCTCCCCAGGTCTTTTGCCTTTTATTCTCCAAATCAGGTATTACATTTCCACTGGTTTCCACCAGGATTGTGCATGCACCTTGACATGTTCACAGAAGTTCCACGATACAGAGTTTCACAACTGGGACAGGTCCCTACAATTGGGACACCAGGGTGACAAAACAGATTCTGGAGAATTTCCCACTGAATAGGATGGAGAGAACATAATTACCACATCGTAGCACTACAATGTCTCATAAACATAGAATAGACTAGATCCATTTACCACAAAAATCACAGAAAATAACTTATCAAAGAATATATATATTTTATGTAAAATATACATTTGTAGAATATAATTTTAATACAATTTTTATACTTATTGATGTTGGGTTTGCAACACTTTGAATTAAAAAAAAAAACCCACAAAATATTCTTGCTGCCAGAATTTTATTTCTGATAATACTTATAGTTTGAGGTAACAATGAAAGAAGACTGTGTGCTGTGAACAAAGTCAGTGATGTTTGTCTGCAGTCACATTTTTGTTATCAAAGTGAAAAGTAAACTTAGGACTTGGCATGTACACTACAATTCATAACAATTTAGGTCATGGCAAACTGAGAAAGCAAGGACTTATGCAAACCTATTCTGTTCAAATTTGTGACTTTTGCAATATATGCCATTAGTATGACAGAAGTCAAGACAGATGTAGTTTACATCACTATCATTATTAAGCGTGTGTCTTTGTATGATCCACAGCACAGCTTACTGCAGGAACCAGGAATAATAAACACAGGGGTGGGGGTCTTTGCATGGAACCTTAGCAATGATGACATGAATTCAGCTTTCCTTGATATAGATAAAAACTGATTTTCCATGCACACACGTTTTATTTACACTGGCTCATCAACAGTGACTAGTCACCCCTTCCTCTGGCAGCAGTAATTACGAGCGGTCTTTCATCTTCTTTAACAAGCTCTGCTTCGCACGCAAAGTCTCAGTGACCTCCACAAGGTGTGAGTCGTTTATCAGGGCCCATTCAGCAGCAGCAGTCTCTTTCCAGTACAGTCCTTGGTATGGCTAAATTCCATTGTCCCTTTTTCAGCAGTCAAAAATCCATGATAAATTCTGTACAACACTGTAGTTAATATAACAGCAGCACCAGATATTATATTAATTCATTTGCTAAAAGCTATTTGCAATTATCTCTCTATTGACAATATTTTACCAAAAGTAAATCAATGTACATCTCTAAATATCAGAAATGTATACTTTGATAACTACATTATTGTACAAGAATTCTGACATGCAGGTCATGCTATTGGGCTTGGCTATATACAGAAGAACATGTTACATGGTCAACAATAAATTTAATTTCTTTTCCTAACAAAAAAGTAAAACATGACAGTCAGGTATTATTCAACAATTTCAAGGATCACTTAAGATTTCAGTCATTATGGTCTTCTAAAACTCTACAGTTTAAGGGTAATTTTTCCTCACCAGCCCAGAACCTCAAACTTGCCATTGCATTTGTCCTGTTGCATAAACAGAGGTTAGTATTGAATGAAAAAGCCACTAGAGGAGATACAGTTTCAAAATTGTAATGAATGCTGGTTGCTGGGAGAAAGATTGATGCAATAGGCAACCGATCAGTGCTGAAAAGTCACTCAAAAAACCTTAGGAGTGCACACGAGTTAGTCTAGATGATACTAACTGCACTTGAAAAATATGTATAGTTCTATCTATACATGGATGTATAGTCCATATGAAAAAAAGAGAAAAGGAGAAAAAAGTGTTCTTAGTTCAACTTAAAAGAGGGGGGCATTTTAACAGAATCTCTGTGCTTTATGGAGACAGATGGAGAATACAAGGAGACAGGTTGCAAAACAGACAGACAAACAACACATAGGACAAAGCACCTCAAAAAACATTGACTGAAGAAATTTTTGAAGCCCACTAGCCAGAGGTATGAGGCTGGTCAAAAACCCGACTTGAGAACTACTACCCTCTTACAATGGTAAAAAAAGCCCCCAATAACTGTTTCAATTTTACTTGGTACTCAGCTTCTGAAAATGTTGAAGAACCCTGGAGTAGAGAAAATACTACAGTACCAAGCAGCACTTGCTAGCTTAAAATTGCAAGTCTGGATGGCGTTTACCTTTCTTGCATGTTTTGTGCCTTCCCCAAGCCATTAAGAAAGAGATCTGGCTTCTGCTTGCGTGTAACCAGTAATGACAACCTCTTTGCAGTTATCTGTGTGCAAACAACCGGAGACATTCAGAACTCTGATACAGCAATCCAGTACCGAAATAAGTTAATCACAAAATAAAGTCGTTTATAAACAAGTAGATAGTTAAAAAATAAAGGAAAAGGTTAAACACAGAAAAACAATCCCACATGCAGACCAGTTTATCAGTGCTTTCATTTCAGCAGGATGGTAACAATGTGAGAACACACATCCAGAGCCCTCTGTGGTCTCCACGATCCGCAACACTGCTTGTCAGGTGATGGAGACAGGATGGTCCATGCAAATGAGCAGACCCTTCAGAGCAGACATCTTCAGAATGGATTAGAGTCACAAGAAATGGAGGTTCAATGGAGTGACTGATAATTACTTGGAAGCACATTATTTTAAGTAAATCTCCCTGAAAATATGCTTATTTATTGAATATATGGACAACAGCATCCACTAACTGTCCTTTTATTGCCACAGGAAAGTAGGACAATATAGTAGATAAAAGGAGAAATGCTACCTGAAGTAATCTTTAAAAGCCAAGACAAAAATCTTCAGGTACCCAAGTGGCTTTTCTTACTACTGACAGTTGTATCATGCAGGAGTTAGACCATATTTGTGGAGCCTATGCTTAATGCTACATTTATTTCCAATATGTGGTAAACAGTATTTGATTTAATGCTATGTAGCCGATTGACGCCATCTGGTTTACAAGATGGAAGGGATGGGAGACCGAGAGCGCCTTAGAGGACAAGGTGAGCTGTAGGGTGATGTTACTGGAGACAGTCGCAGAGCATTGCCTGTCAAGCCAGCTATGTTGTTTAGGCTTCGGGATTTTTCATAGCCTTGTATGAGAAAATGCACAGACATCAGTTGAATTCAGCCAAAAAAGAGACAAAGACAAACAGTACAATGTAATGTAATCCAAGGAGCTATCAGGGACTCAGAGGGAATCTGCCTGCAAAAGAACTCAGTGCTGAGACACATTACTACCAAAAGATACTAATAAATAAAATTATTTACAAATTAATGCATCCACTTTTTCCCAAAAAAAATTAAACAGACCACCACACAAGAGGTCTGACCTGCTCTTCCACATCCCATCTTGCACTTAGTATCACAGGCTTCAGCAGGGTTGCACACAGAGCAAGATAAGGGATCCCACCAGGGTGACTGAGCTATCTGGCTAAGCATAATCAAAAACCCATTAAGACAGACTACAGAAACTGTCAGAATTACATAATCTCTGCTACATTCAATTCCTAATATAGTACAATTTTTTCTTTAAAATAAATAAACCAGAAACCAGATAAATTTTATACAGTATGTGTAAATCAGTTTTGCAGAGGACCGAATGATAATATAAGAAGCTTTATCTTCAAAAATATTAACTCTTAGGCTTTGCTTCTAATTTTGAAGTTTAATAAGACAGCAGAGCTTGACGTATTTGTAAATGCCTCCTGAATGGCAAACTTAAAACATTGAATTTGTGCTTCTTTTCCAGATGATTTGAACAAAATCAACGGTATTAATTCATATAAGCAAATAGTAAATTATTAATCATTAAATGAGGCAACCACATAATGCTTCACAATTTGAAGGGAACATTGCACTTGCAGATATTTCTGTTCACATACTCTGTGAGCTCTAGCTACCTACTTTTTGCTACTGTGGATTGTTTTCACTTCGTAGAGGCTGTGCTGTAAACCAACAAAAAATCATTGTTTTCACTGCATCACTATCTTCATATTCAAGTATTTTCAGCAGCTGCTGAATAACCCCATTTGTTAGGAAACAGATCTGCTTGTCAGCCTGAAGATATCAGCAAGGAAATACAACAAAGGTTGAGCCAGCCAGGACCTTGCTCCTGAAGTACATGGGTACATGCTTCAGTGCAAGCATGAGAAGTCTCACTGATTTCAGTGGTACTACTAATTTCCGTGAAGACAAGTATGCATTTAAGCATTTGTCAGGTTAAAATATTCAGGTTTAAATTGCTTATAGGGAAATAATGAGACTTTTTTCCCCAGAAACCTTAAAATACCAATGACAGTAAAGTTAACACCACATGGAATGACAGCAAACTTTTTTTTTTCTTTCTGATTGAAACAGTTATTAGCTCAAATTCCAGGTCTCTAGGTAATAGACAGTTAATGGCATCTCTAGGAAAAATCTATCTTAGGCTCTCCCCTGACAACAATTAACATATTTCTTACCCTGAAATCTGCACACTGTAAAACTATACTTAAAGCAAATGTATAACCTCATGTCTGTTAAAACATTGTGCAATGTTCCCTCCAGATGGCAAGGGCAGGCTAGACTGTGATACTACACAGAATTCTGATACATTTCTGAAACAGCCTCCAGTTTCTGAGTTTCTATCAGTATTTACACAGACTAGAAAGAATTATGTTTGGAAAGGGAATTAAAGAGAAGCACAATGCTAGTGTATATATTTAAACTCCCTGTAAACATAAAGCTTATTAAAAAAATCAAAATAATCAGGTAGCTTTTTCACATAAAAACTAGGAAAGTGGTTTTTAAGATTATTTTCTTGCTACTCTTCTAATGATAAAAGGAAAGAACTGAGAGAGGAAGATGGTAATGATTATAAAGAAAGTAGAAACTCCTAAAAAATGAAAACCAGATACACAAGATGAATAGTGAGAGATGCTTGATCCAAAATCAGTACTTTTCAGGTATTTTAATGGACCAGGTCTGAATCAGTATCATCTTGGAGATGGAGATGCAAAAAGCTCAGAATAAATTGTAACTGAACGACCAAGAATCAACAAAGGAACAAACCAAACAAGAAGAATGTACCAAAAGAAGGAAAGAAGGAAAGGAAATAAAATGTGAAAGTACTAGACTTGATGTGTGAATGACATTCAAGCATTCAAACCTATTTGTATATTATTTGAAGATATTTTCTGCTTATGGGCTAGCTTCCTCACTCTGTATAAAATACACTCCAAAGCCAGTGACTAAAACATTTCAGCCTCAACTAAGATTATCATCAGAGCCAGGCAAAGAGCATATTTCTCATCAAAAAACAACCCATTCTGAACTCAAGCCCCAGTTTTCTAGTAAAAACTACAAAACCTAAAAAAATAACCAAAAAATTTATTTTAAATCTAGATTTACAAATCAAAATGTTCCAGGATAAAATAGGTTTTACTGTTACATAAATACGTCTTTAGTAGCTGATGGGTAACTTCTTTTATTATTTCTGATCTGCTCTAGTCATGGTTACCACCATAACTTGCTGAGTGAAGTCAAAAAGCTGATCATGCAAGATGCCATGGTACTCTACCTTATCCAGGTGTTCTTGACCTCCTCAAAGACTCTTAGCATTAGAGATATTTTAAATAATCCTAGTTGTTGAGAAGACAGTGAAATATACGCTCAGTGAAAAACGTAGTAAATTCGTGCAAAAACATGCTTGCAATGATTTTTCATTTAAGCTCAACATTATATACAGGAGTACATAAAATGCCCGAGCATTGAGTCACACTCTGCAAATGCCATACACGTGGAACTGGTTGCATATCTGCCTTCACAGGTTTAACCGACTGAGCTTATGCTTTGAAGTGCAAAAAGAGCATTGGCAGAACAACCAAAGAGAATTCCTTTAGATATATGGCTGGCTATGTTTGCTATGCACCAAGCAAGTTTGGGAAAAATAAAAAAAAAAAAGCCAGAAAAATCTCGGGCAAAAATGTTTGTCCAGTGCCACACGGCTACTTCAGAAGAACTCTGAGGTGAACAACTACACTTCAGCACTCAGGAATGCAAAATCTGTCTGAACGATCCAAGATCAGAGGAATATAATTTGCCAAGAAAAAAAGCAGTTCCTATCTTAGGAAATGGGAAGATTACCACTGGCATGCTGATCTTAGGACTCTGTCCTGATGTTAGGTTTGCAGCCACAGCCAGATGTGGCCTGCTGGGGTAGAAACAATCAGTCACATGGGAGACACAAGCACAAAACAGTTTTGCAAACTCCACCTGGGCACTCCCATCCTACTAAGCAGAAGGTAATCAGATTTGAAGAGGCTAAATAACTAGACAGGCATTTTTAACACCTTGAAAGGTTAAGCATTGTTTTACTACATGGCTGAATTATGGATGGGGTAGACAGTAATATTTTAGTATCAGTGGTTGGTATTGCCAAGGGAAAAAATAGTTTTTGGCATTATCAGCTCAAAATTTGTTTGAAAGAAATCTAACTAGCATCTCAGGATATCATTTTTGTGTTTAGAAATGTTGCTTACTTCTGACATGTCAACCTTTAAAGTGTATTCAGCTGTAAATTTTATAAAGAGCAGACTACAGTTATAATATGATTAATTTGTCTTTTAGAATGACAAGTTATATTGAGTGATGAGTGGTTGAATGAGCAAGGTCTGAATTGCAGGTTTTTCCACTAGAGATTACAGGCAAAATGAAGACACAAGTGAAATGAGTGTCCAACATCAAGCACATTTTTTGAAGACTAAAGGGGATGAGTGTTTCTAAAAGGAAAAGAATGACTAGGAGTAAAGAAAAAAAAGGTACATTGTGAGTACAGTCTTTCCTCTTAGAGCATTGTGCACATCATTTACTCTAAGATTGTTTTTCACAAGCACATTGCTGAGTAACCTTTTATGATCTAATGAAAGAAGTCCATACCTTTCCTGATCCCTCCATCAGTAGCACACGTGTAATCACCTGTTGTCAGTAGGAAACATGTTCCCCCTCTTCTGTTTTTGTCTCTTGTACTAGAACGTCTGATGGGAGGGAGCCTTTCACCAGGTGAGAGTGGCTGCTCACTTCCTGCACTGTCTTCACCTGATAACACTGGTTAAAGCACCATGCCCATTTACAGACAATAATGAATGAGGAAATGAGACATCACAAAGAGCTTACGCTGAATGCCAGATATTCCCATCACTCAAAAAGTAGATATAAAGTAAATCATTAGAAGAAAACAAGATTGCAATTCATCATTAATCAGTACAAAATGGCAAAAGATATACGTTTTGTTCAAGAATAAATGATCTTTTGACTTTCCTGTTCTTCTTCTAAAATTTGAATAAAATTAGATTGAACTAACATGAACTGAGAAATAATCAAACCAAGGCTCAGTTATTCACCTACTCTGGACTGTAATTTGTCAGAATACAGTCAGCCTTGGATATTTCAAATACTTATTTACTATTTTGGCTATCATTTTTGCTAAACAAGAGGTCATGTTAGGCATTTTTGTTTAGAATATATAGTTTAATGTTTTAAAGACAAGCCCTCACCCAGAAGGACTATATTTTCAGTATTTGGCACTATACACTGTTTATTAACACACTTAGCGTTCATTTCCATATTTATTACACTTGCACTGCTTGTCATCATAAGTACCCAACATTAAATGCTGTCTTGGTCTCTGTACTTTATTTTGTCAAATGGCAAAACTTGTACCTCTCCTGATTTGTCACTCCCAAAGGACTCTCTTTTAAAATTACCTACCATTTCAAATTCAGGCCACACTTCAGGAAAAAAAAATCTCTTCTCAGTACAGCACATAACTTCAGCTTTACCTTTGCATGTAAACCTGCACATGGTTTTTTTCTGAACTGGGAATGCAAAGGGCAGAATTCAGCCTTGAAGTTTTGCACATAATTCATAGTGACTCTAATAACATTCTCTACCAGAAATAAAGCTACAGTGCATGATGTGAGTGGTGGCACTACTGAAAAGGAAGATAACACTTTAAAATGGCTCCTTCTTGCATGTCTGCTTTCTCTCTAACTTCAAGGATTATAACCCCTTGTAAACAAAGCTGTAGACACAAAAAAAAGTGTCTCTTAATGAGAGACACAGTGATCACACTGAGCTGTCTCCATTAGAATACCTTCAGTAGGACTTGATGGCATGAAAAAGCTGTTATCATTCACAATTTAAAGATGCTACCTCAAAGGTTATCAGTCAAAGCACTGAAAAACTAACCATATTTTACTGTCAGTCTGAGTATTTTCAAGCATTTCCATCTTTTTAAATACATTTATGATGTTCAAAAAACTGTGTTAATTTGTGAACAGTAACTCGGAGAGTGAAACCGAGCTTCTTTGAACAGAAATGCTCTTCAGTAACAGAGCAACAGACAGAAGAAGGATATTGTTCAGAGATGGATTTTCCGGACTCTTCTTTTTAAAATCTATATTTCAATTACTGAATTACACCAGTCATGAGTGGTTTTGCTCTTATTATGCTTTAGCAGCTTTACAGCTGGAATCTCATGGCTGGTATGTGAGCTTTTAAATAGATTGTATATGGCTTAAGAATAAATACACTTAAGAAACAAAAAAATATTCTTGCTGCTAAACTATTTAATTATACTGAGAGGTAAAATTTACTTTTTAATTGCAACAGATTTGGAACATGGAGCAGTGGCTTGGAGGGACTGAGGCTGTCATTTGATAGGCAATTTCACTGAGTAAAGCAAAAAATACTCCTTATTCATCATTTGGAACTCTAACAAATAAGGTAATAGAAATCACAAAAATCAACTGTAATAGCGATGATGGTGCTAAGGGCTGTCATTTTCTTTTTTCTTGACAAGATTTACATCAGCTATGCTAGTATAATTTAATGAATAGTAAATATCATGCAATGTTTCATCTAACACAGATGAAGGAGATTCTTTTAGCCAGGGAAGCAGAATGCCAAATGGAAAGAAAACTAGAAAGAAAATTTCTTCCTATTTCCTTTGAGTGCTGGGCTTTGGATGTAAAGCACCTGCTCCTTTTAAATGACTGCTTCTTTGTAGGATCTTGCTTAACAGGCCACGATGTGGCACAGGCAAAGCTGACACAAGAGACAGACACTGAGGCAAAACACCATGGAGTCCAACAGGGTGGGACACGGTGGCTGCTCAAATAGTCACAGTCATGCAGAAAAACAAGAAACATCCATACAACGCAACAAACAACAGGCAAAAGAAAAGGTTGATATCATCAGCAGGAAAGCATTCTCAACAGAGCAAGCAAAACTGTATAGACCAGCTACATAGAGGTTTGGGAACATCACTATACCTATTTTTGTCCTCTATGAGACTGACACACGCAAATGTTGGAGGGGAGAAGGGTGGGAGCTACATCTTCTCCTGGCAGAAAGACTGGCTGCTTTCTGACCCCTACCAAACATACTGGTCTATAAAGTGTTTTCAGAGGACATGCATTTCCAGTGGGGTCCTACCTGATGATCTGTTGTGTTCCATCAGCTGGTTGTCCTTGCCCAGGCAGATGTCACCCTGCGTGCTATTGCAGGCCATGTTCAAGTCAGTCTTGCAGAAGGTGGGTGAGCTGGCTTGAGGAGCAGGAGGGATGTGCTTCTTTCGCTTCCTTGGCAATTTCTGCTTTGCCATGGCCAGGGAGTAGTACATCCCAAAATTGTTAACTATCACAGGCACGGGCATGGCTATGGTGAGCACTCCCGCCAGGGCACACAGGGCTCCCACCAGCATGCCTGACCAAGTCCGTGGATACATATCACCATATCCCAAGGTGGTCATGGTGACTACAGCCCACCAGAAGCCGATGGGGATGTTTTTGAACTGTGTGTGTTCACTCGCTGACGGGTCATTAGGCTGGGCTCCCACCCGCTCTGCGTAGTAGATCATAGTGGCAAATATCAAAACACCAAGTGCCAGGAATATTATCAGCAGCAGAAATTCATTGGTGCTGGCTCGCAGAGTGTGGCCCAGCACCCTGAGGCCCACAAAGTGGCGGGTGAGCTTGAAAATCCGGAGGATCCTGACGAACCTTACCACCCTGAGGAAACCAAGCACGTCCTTAGCAGCTTTGGAGGAGAGCCCACTCAGGCCCACTTCTAGGTAAAAGGGCAGGATGGCCACAAAGTCAATGATATTCAAGAGGTTTTTGATGAATTCAAGTTTGTTGGGAGAAAAAATAACACGTACTAAAAATTCAAATGTAAACCATACCACGCAGACTCCTTCCACGTATGTCAGTGCAGGATCTGTCTCAATCTCATACTGTAACACAGCTTCTGTCCCATTGATGACCTGCTCAGTTTTGTTTATAATAGTGTTGAAAGCCTCATGTGTTTCCAGGCAGAAGGTTGTGATTGAAACTAAGATGAAGAATAAAGAGGCAAAAGCGATGAACTGAAACACAAACAGATAAAAGAGACATCAGAACCACACAGGTCTTCACATTAATACAAATGATGTCTGTGTTTATAGTAAAACTTTTACTCATTCTTCCCCAAATGGCTGACAAATTCATACACATAAAAATTTCCATCTAGGCCAGAGAAGAGCAGCAGACAGCTCTCACATGCAGGTCAGGAGTCCAGAAGCAGGAAAAGCCTTGGCAATGGATTTTGTCAATCGTGACAAAATGCAACTCATTAGGAAAGTGGCAACAATTTCTTTAATCTGTACTAAATTGTCTGAATTTGATTCAGTTGTCACGATTCCTTTCAAGCAGACACCAATACACACCAACCACAGCAGTATTTACACATGTCCCGCTCTCACACAGTGGAACATGTGGGCTGACCCTAACAGTCTTGAGATTATGGTTCAGAACTCACACATCTTGAAGAGCACCTCACAGGGATCTAGGAGCAGATCCAAATTCTGGGTTTCATTTATATTTTCATTTATTTAAAAATGCAGGATATTTACTGATGGAAAATGCCTTCTGTGTTACAGGTAGAGTTGGTTGCATAGCCTATTATGTTTGTAGTCATCCATCACTGACTCTCTCAGGCAGCCCTAAAAGTAACCCTTGCAGAACCTCATACACTGTGGTGGCTGAGCTTTGTCCCATTCTTAGGATCCACAATCCTGCTAATCAGGTTACAAATTCAGGGCAATCCAAACAAAAAGAAAAATACAAATTCATTTCTAGTAGAGGCATGTGAATTGATAAAATGCAGGTAAATAATCTGGAAACAGCCATCACAAAAGATTATTTAGGACTTAAAAGGCACAGACTGCCTGATCTTCAACTCAGCCATCACAGCCAAGCATTGAATAACAGAGAACATTCAATATAGGATCTCAAAAATTAACACTGAGCCAAACAGCTAGAGCAGGAGATAGATTTTCTTACACTGAGGAATATACACCAAATGAAAAGGTGTTTTGAAGTCAGCTGCTCCTTTGCTACAATAGCCAACTTCTTTTCAATGACAATACAACCAGTTTAGCTAGCATTCAGCAGCAGTGGTGTGGTATATAAATAACAACAGTTTTTATTTTGAATTTGCATCTTAATAAACATTTTATAGCCAATATTATTCTGGGGAAAAAAGCCTTCTGGAGACATGAAGATTTTTGAAAGTGTTAGGGGCCCAAGCAGGCAAAAAGATGCCAAAACAGGTTAAAAATATCTAGTACCTAGTTACCACACTGAAATCTTCAATGTCATTGGAAAAATCTAGTTGCAAGGCAGACAAAATAACAGCCATAAGCAGGAATGCCTCTGTTCTGCCACTTTAATCCAAGATACAGCATTGTGGCAAAACTGATTTCGCGTACTTCGGATATCAATGACTGAATTTAGTATTAGCATTCATATTTAGTGCTATGTGCCACAGGAACTCATTTAGGCTTGCACAATACTGAATGCTGGTATTTTTCTAACACAGAACACTTGTTAGACAATAAAATATTGTCTCCACAACCTGTAAAGAGAATTCCTTTTATTCTGGAAACAAGCTTAAATTTGCAGTGCAGGTCTGGCAAATTTATTACATTCAGATTCATGAGATGGATCTATGAAAAATCCCATATAACTACCTATATCAGATATTTGCAGGTTATTTATAGCTTCCTTTCCCCAGTCAAGGAAACAAAAGTTATTACACCATGCCCTACAATTGCAAACACTCTAAATCTGTTACCTTTCAAAAAGTACTGAGTCAGAGACTGAACTGAACACTTATCATCCAGTCTGGACTTCTAGCCACAAGCTAAGCAAACAATCTTACACTGTCTGATTTTTACTGAACAGGCTTTTCTGCCTTTGCCTTAACTACAAATTTGCTGCATGCTCATAGCTCACAGCACCTGACACCAACATACACAAAAAAGCCTCAGTCTTGTGTGAGACAACTTGTGAGAGTCAGCAAATACAACAAGATTTATAAAACCTAAGTGAATTAATCTCAGCAGATCTTTGCAAAACTTCTCCACAAGAGAGACAGAGAATGTATCAGACTCTAAGCCACTGGTGGGCTAAGAATGACCCTTGGGTGTGTCCTAGAGCATCCTCCAGGATCCTTCTACACAGTCAAGCATGGAAAAAGCAAATCTTTGGAGGCTGAGTCACTGAAGCTAAGTCAGCACTGTAGTTTGTAATTTGGGAGGGAAGTTTTGACAGATAAAATACTGGGCAACCTCTTCAACAGCAACATTGGTGATTTCAGACAACTGTGAAAATTTTTTTGCCTGAAAATAAAAGAAAACTACATTCAGCCTAACCAAAGTAAAATTTACCAATTAAATAATTTACCAACAACAGAGATATGACAAGGATTAACTGTGCATTCAACAGCACAGTGAACCCAACAGTACATAAATAATTACCACTGTTTTCTGGACTGTATTTCAGAGTCCATTCAGGTTCAGAAATCTTCTAAAAAATGCCAAATATCACGAGAGTAACTACAGGTAGAACTGCCTGACAAGCTATTTATTACTGTTTTGCTTAACATTGACACTGCATTGACATTGCACTTGGCAAGGTAGATTGGAATTTTTAGCTGTGCACCTACATTCAGTGTTTTATTATCCCTGAAGGAAAAAGACATTCAGTAATGCCCAAAATCTATCCTAAAGACAGTCATGTTCCAGAGGTTAGAACAAAGACAAGAAAACACTATCAATCTGGTGACAGATTTCTTGGTAAGCCTGCAATAAGCATTGATAGAAATGTAAAACAATAAGCTGTACACATTTTTCCATGCATATGCATACCATCACTGATTTTGAGCAAAGACACACATTTCTTTTATCTCTCATTGCATTTGGTTTTAAACTGCCAGCTCCTTGGATGAGGACAGAGCTTGCATAGCACCTAGCAAGATGAAGCCTCATACACAAGAGACCTACACTGTTATTGCAATAATTGGAGGATTCAGGGAACATGCAAGAAGCAAATGCAAGGACCAATGCAAGCCGGAACATTTTATCAGTCAAACAAAAAATGCTTAGGGATTAATCTTATATTAACAAAGATGCTTTGTTAGTATTATGTTACCTATCAGGCAATATGTTGAAAAGCTTTTCATACACAGCTGCAATGATAGAAACTAAATGAAGTCATGTACTATCCCCATTTTATGCTTTCCTTCTCCTTCATCCTAAATCCAGCTTCTCTAAAGTAATTAGCCCCTAAAAATACATCCATTTTTGTCATGTGGGCAAGCACCACATTTCAGAAAAAGCCAGTACAGATTTGAACTCACAGATTCTCTGGTGGATGTGCTCAACCAAGTTCTATTCCTCAGTCCTGCAATAGTTCCTCAGTCACAATAGCCAGGGTAGCACACACAACTTTCTGGTTTTTTTCATTTTTACTCTTATGAAGCACAAAAATCTAAAAGGAGTTAGCCTGATCATTATTTCAGAAAGGTTACAGCAAGAGACAATTTTCTGTTTGACTCATTAGCAGCCTTTCACTGTGAGAAGTTCTGAAAACTTTGGTTTTGACTAGTTGCAAGACAAGTTCAGCCTTGGTATAGAGCAAAACATCTTATTCACCTCCTTTTTTAAACCAAAGATTGCAGCCCTAACACATTTTTTGGGAGTCTTCAAAAAAAAGCTGAAGAAAAAATTTCAAATAATATCCATGTAATCATGATCTTTTCCTCGTTTCTTAAAAAGGGGTTGTCTTTTTTTTAAGTAATTGCTTCTCGTTTGCTTCAATGGATGTGATAAAATTAACTTTCTTCATTTAGGTTTTCTTTTTTCCTCCTGAAGGAACCATCTTTCTAAGTGACAGAATGGTTGTAGGCACACTCTGCGGCCACCATTTGAAATTCAAATTGAATTAATAAAAAGTTCAGTCCATTTCTGCCAGAAGAGAGCTGTTAAAAGTTACAAAAATGTTCAGTATGTAATACACAGCATGTAGAGCATTCCTCATTAAGCAGTTAAAGCTCTCAGGAGGCTGCTGATTCCCTCTGCTCACAGTTTGAAGGCAGTGTGCACCCAATTTTGTTCTTGTGTGTCAGCATCACACGTTCAGACAGTAGAGATTCCACCTCCCAGCTTGTCTATTGACATGATCACCAGCCAAGCTCTGTTGCTAAGTTCCACTAACATTCACAGTAAGTGGATTAATCATATATTCCTCAATTTTCAATGAAGCACATAAATCTAGAGTGTGAGGTGCCTGCAGATAACTTGTTAAAAGTTATAAAGAAAACTTTATGATTCTTACTTTGAAATCAGTGTTTCATGGGGGACTGAGTAGCTCAGAGTTTAAAGCAATTTCAAAATTGACAACCAATTCTAGAACACCAAATTGAGCAGTCTGTGGATTAGCAGAACTTTTATGAGTCCAAAGTCATGTTTTACTTTGCACATGGCTCCTTAAGTGCCTAGAAAAATTAAGGTCACTAAAAATTGTGGCTGTAAACGACCTGACAACAGTCTTAGCTCATGGGCCATGTCTGGATTTCCCAGTAGGAAAAGGCACAAGGTCAGAGGATGCTGTGGCTCACATATGACCCACAAATATATGCTTCTTTTTCAAGCAAACCCAGACATGGGACTGGTCATTGTCCTGGGATGGAGCCAGGGCCTTGCTGAGCCATTCTAAGGCTCAACAGCTTAGACAGAGTCCAAACAAAGCAACCGTGGAGCTGGAAATTAACCCTCGCACTCAGGTGTATTATACATATTAAAAAATCAGGCTAACCCTAGTCCATATTTAAAATAAGTTTTTTCTGTCCATCCCATGCCCTTAAATAGGTAATTTTTTCTACACAATTCTTTAGTGTTCTAAAATGGACAGGTCATAGTCAGTGAAGAGGTTAATGAATAGCAAAGTGTTAATAGCCACAGTCATCCTAACTTCTTGCTTCATATTTAAGTTTAGAATAAAATCTCTCACCATATTTCAGTGTTTTCTCAAAAAAATAAATCCCAAAAAATATATTTCCAAAAAAAAATATATGTATCTTGTCTGGATACAACTTGTTCTGGGGTTGGATCTCAACAACTCCTCTTTCAACTCCCTTCACTGTGTAATGTATATTTTGTATCATGAGCACTTAACAGCAGCTTTTAAGAATCATTTAGTTTGAGTTACATTCCAGGACACAGAAGGTTTGCCCTTGACATACTTGACAATGGAAAAAGAAAATGACTGAATATTTAATAAGCCCTTGAAAATACAACACTTAATATTCTCTAATGCAGGTACAGAATTGCCTTTAAAGAACTTAGATCAAAACGTTGCTTTAAATAAATTTCTTCACAGGCACATAATGAGATTTAATACATGTGTGAACTTAAAACGATTTTTAAAAATCACTATTCCTCCCCACCACACTCACAGACTAAAAATACAACTATAAAGCATCCAAGAAAAGAGACTGTGATGATTTTTTTCTAAAGAAACTAACTCTGATGGCTTGCTCACTATTATAACCAAAATCCTACTTTCATTAAAAAAGGTAAGAGATTACTGAACTTATTTTTTCTGACCAAAACAAGAGTAGAGGAGTTTCCACTCACGGGTTCTTTGCTTTCCCAGATCATTCATGTTAACCAGAACCCTCAAAACCGGGTAACTTCTGTTGGACAACAGAAAATTTAAATGGAAAGCAGTATTATTTTGTAGTACCATACTCATTTTGATAAATTAAAAAAAAGTCCAATCTTTGGAGATCTAAAAATTATTCCCAGTGATGTCTATTCACATCTGTTAGTTTAAGCCTCATCTTTTCATATTTCAGAATATAAAACAAATTATTTGAAAAAAATAATTCAGTTTCTTCGTCATACTAACCCTCTGACCACAAAAAGTAAGCTGATCTATGCATTACATGCACCCACTCTCACTGACTGCAAGAAGTTAGTCATATATATGCATTACAAAATTTTATTTTACAGATTTTCTTCACATGTATTTTAAGACTCATAGAGCTATTTCTTAGGCTAAAGCAGTTAATAGTTGTTATACCAAAATTATATACTCCCATCATAAACATAATAAGCTGATATTAATTTGTTTTTTTGTCTCTCTCAAGGTTCAGGAAAGAAAATATTTTTTTCTATAAATCTTCCATAAATTTTTCCTGTCATATTTTCCAGAAGCCTTTTTTATTCTTTCAGGAATTCAAACAGTTTCTGAAATCCCCCTAGCACTGCAGGGGGACTGAATAAGACCCAGACAAACAGGGAACATAGCCAAAATCACATACTGTTTCTAATCAGTCCTATCTAACTTGCAATGCTGCTTTTTTAATCTAGTTTTATAGCTGCTTAGTCATATAAAACCAAAGTCTCAAAAAAAATCCCATAAAAATGCAATAAATTTGGGCATTCAATGAGAATATGACTCAACTTGAATGTTACTTATGCAGAAAAAGAAGCTGTATTTGTAAAGTACATGGCATGCGTCACTCAAAGTAGCAACTAACCTTGGCAATGAAATCACAGAATTAGATACCACTTCCAGCTTTAAAGAGAGTTCTTTTTGTTTAGATTTGACAGATTGTCCTCATTTCTGATTTCAACATGATAGATTTTTTTTCTTCTGTTTAATTCCATCTGGCTATCAGGAGACTACTAAAATCATAATGTGATGTCAGAATGAGCTCTTGTGATGAACTTACCTCTCTATGTAGTTTAATGTTCTGTGTGGCACAACTTGAACATTAATGTGCATTTCACATAAACCCAAATACCTCACCAAACATACCATCAGTCTCTTCACAACTCTTTTTCTCACAGCTGCTATTCTCCCTTAGCTGTAAGTTGCCTATAAAAAACTATAATTTCATGAAAAACTAAAAAGAAGGCAAAGTCACAAGTTTTTGTGGCATAATGCATTTGCAGTGCACTTTATCTGGATATACTTAGTAAGAAAATAAATACCATCAAAACCTACCAACCAAACTAGTGGCATTTAAACTATAAACTCAAGGCAAACATACTATCAATTTACTTCACCACTTATAAATCATATTCTCTCACATTATTTCTCTCCAAAGATTAAGGAATTGATACAGACATAGCATTTTAAATAAACCATCAAAGGACAAACAAAAACATGGTACATAAAGTATCAGTCACTAAGACCAATTTTATGTCTCTAAATCTGTAAAGCACCCTCCTTCTTATTCTGGGGAATAATGTGGAATGTCAGCATTAAAGTGTTTTTTTTCAATGTCTACATAAAGATTTAACAGCCCAACCTTAGCATCCTAATTGGGAAAGTGGCCCCCATAATATCTCAACCAGCATCAAGCCACAGTTAGAACAGTTCTTGCCAATATTTTTGTTTTCATCTTACAAAAGATAGGTCTACTCTTTTCAAATCCCCAGTACAGGTTTACCTCATTTGTACCCTCTCCTGCTAACAACATTTGACATTCAATTTAGCAGTTAAACTGCTGCTGTTACAATTCTACACATAGTCATAATTGAATGAAAAAAAAACCCCAGTATGGCAATACTTTTATTGATATACTGTCTAAGAACAGCCTATAGCTAATGTCCAATGTATAGATTTATAGTGCAGCGGTATTTACAGCTGACAGTGGCTACTGTCTGTATGTAGTAGCAAGAACACAAATGCTCTCTTGCTTACTTATTCTTTTCTCATTTGTTATAGTTTTAAAACCTGTTGTTTTTTATTACCATCTGGAGCACAAATAAAAAGGTTATTAATGCATCTTTTCATATTTAGAAATCCAGGCACAAAAGTAAGTCACTCTAACTAAGCTGTTAGGTAAATCAGCAGTCTAACACCAGTTTGACCCAGATACATGTCTGACTCAACAAATCCTAGTCACATCTACATTTTAAAGCAGATCATAAAGAAAACCAGAGTTACAAATCATTCTGCATTTTAATTGCATTTAATTGATATATATCTTTCTAAGGAATTCAAAACTGATTTACAAAGCTACCCTGATTTACACATATGCTCTCCTGCTCAGCATGCAAAACTTTTTCCTCTGCCAAGCAACTGGAAAGAAGACTTGAGCATGAATTTCAGTGGCAGGACCACACCTCATGCAGTGGGATTCCTGGGGACAGGACTGATCTGCTACCCAGGGCATTCCCTCATACTCCATCCCTCACTGCCTACAATCCAAGAAGATGACTAATTTCCTAAATAACCACTGTTGTTTCCCACTAGGCAAATCAAAATCATCTGACTTTGTTGTCCCAAGGAGCAGCTCAGTAAAACATGTCACACCAACACACAGTGTACATTCCACTGCATGCTACTGCCTCTTGGAGACTCAGCAGAAGTCCTTGAACAGCAATTACACTGCCTGCAGAAGCCTCTGTTTCCATTCACTTGAATTTATGAAGCTTTCTTCACTTGTGATTTTTCTGAGCTGTGACTGTTGCAGCAATACTTTTGGTTTAACAGCTAGCTGTGTGCATTATTTTAACTAGACTTGGCATTTATATTCTAGCAATCATTTTTTAAAAAGGCACAGCAAGGCTCACTTTGCCCTTGTCTTACTGAAAAGGTCTGCATGGCTATGTGGCTTGATAAGCAAACCACTGCCATTCATTCATTAAACATTGCTATAAATCTAACAGGCAAAATATTTATAGCAGCTGCAAAAACGCAATGGATGTTCTTCCCTGAGTCAAAGCAAAGGTGAGAAAAAGAGGAATTCACAGCTTGTATTCTGGCCTGGTATAAGACATTCAGAGGTTTCTTATTACTAAAAGAGCATATTCCAAAATGAGCTAAAACTGTCTGAAGGGAAGAAGAATGCAGATTTTGAAGCGTGCGTTTCAGCCAATCCCAAATTTACATAATGTGTCAAATTAGCCTCTCTGTTTGCTTTGTTGCCCTTCTCTAGGCTACCCGCTGTTCACATCATTACAGGAAAGATTAGGCTCTGGGACCTGGCAACTTGAAATACTACACAGGCACTATATTTCTTTCTGCACTTGATTTATCATGAGAAGTTCTCATTTGCCTCAAAGGGTCAAAACTGGAAAAAAATCTTCAGTATAATACTATTTATTATTAATAGACTTTTACACCCATGCGGACAAATGGAGAAAAGAGAGACATTCTTAATATAAATTAATGAAAATTCTATTATAATGTAGTTTGCCTAGTACATAAATCTCACATCCATTAAAATTACAGAAACATTTTCATCTGTATCATCTCACTTAAGCACTCAGGCTCATTTATGTTTCCTCTCCCTGAAAACAAGTCTGATGGCCTAATTTAAAATTACACTTGGGTGAATTCGGAAGAGTTTTTGAGGCTTGACATCCATTAAGATTTGTCATAGAACCCATGCCAGATTTCACCAGGGAAGCCTTTTCACTAACTCATCTAACCTCTTTTTGTTATCCTGAAGCTAATCAAAACATTCTGGAATAGCTTCCTAGTTTTCCAGGCCTGTGTCTTTCCTGTACAACATAATAAGACTTTTTACTACCAGTGCTGGAATGAAAACTACTAAACTACTTCTTAAAAATTGAAGGGATGGAGCCATTTTCTAGCTACTCAAAAGTGAATGCAAATTCCTCAAACTGCTGGTTAACAGGTCTCATTTGACTGGAAGCTTTTCCTTCCATACCCTATTCAAGTAGCACTGGGTTAGTTTTTCATACCTGCACCACAGCAAAAAAATAGATTTGATACTAACTAGTACCTTTGCTTCATGATTGCAATTTAGTTATGGGAAAACAAAACCATAAGGAATAGGATGCCCAGACTGTGGCATTGCCTAACCCTTAGTTGCTTGGTAAGACAATCCTAATGATGAGCTTCCACTGGAGCATGCTTTGTGGAGTAATCTAGGCTTAATAAAAGCAAATCATGAACACAGAAACTTCAGCCTGTGGTTTCCTACTGCCACAGGAACTGCCACAGTTGCGATGCCATAGAGAAAACCTCTCTGCCACTCGCACCAGCAGGGTAGCCAACAGCAGGAGTACTTTAACTGACTCATGGCAGAGCACACAGTCCCAAGGCTCAGCAGTCTCCAGCTCTCTGGTTCTACCTTGAAAATCCTCTAGGAAGTACAGATTTTTTTCCCCCCTCAGATGTCAAGAGTTTGACCCTTTCTGCATTTCCAACTCCAGTGTGTCCCCTACCCTGGTACTTTCTCTCCCTGTCCTTCTATCCCTTTCTCAGCCCCAGCTCTGTTCATCAGGTTCACTGCTGGGTCCCAGACTTCCTTCCTCTCTTCTTCTGAGAAATCTCTTCTTAACTTATTTGTATATCCATGTCCTATACCTCTAATCATAATAATTCTTTATTTCCTTATGCAGCTCTCTTTCCAGAGTTGATGTGCCTCTTCTCTTCCAGGCCCCAGGCTCAGACTTCACCTCACATGCTACCTGGCTGTTTGTCCCAGGCTGTTTGATCAGTTAGTTTGCTCAGCTTGTTAGTCTCAATCTCTTTATCTCTCTACCTCACTCCAAATTTCTGAACCTTCAAGCCCTTGTCTTTTACATAAATCACAACCACCTTCCTGTTTTCCATCTCCAAAAGGAAGACATCTTCCTTCTGCTCCAGTGCTGATACCACTCCATGGTCCCCTGGTCCGGCCGCCCACTGTCATGTATCTTTTCTCCTCATCTTGCAACCTCATCAGGATTTTTATGCCAGCCTACACTCCCTGTGCAGTTTCTGTGACTTTTATATTTGTATCTGAAGGGCACATGTGCCTGGAAACTCATCTGATCTTTCCAACCGAATAACTGGTCTAATGAAAGATATTTTTTCTTTCAAAACTGGTTTGACTTTGAGATCAAGGCTTCCTCCCCTGCAAGGGGGAACTAGATTCCAGGAAAATGGAAGGGAGCATATACTGACCCTAATTTTAAAAATCTACCTTCTAATAAAGTCAGAATAGCTCCTCTTCAGAGAAATATTTACATCATTCTATAGTTAAATCACTGGACGATGTATAAAAAGAAACAGTATCTCATCTTTACCCTTTTCCTAGGCCAGACAGGACAATATCCTTGCAACTCCTCCATGACACATGACCCTCTGAAAAGTCTCAGTAATTTTTTTAAAATAAATATTTGAGATATCTAAATCAATGCACCTTAATACTCTGGTACAGCTGAAAGAGTACCAGAAGAAGCACTTGAAGAAGAATTTAAGGTCAGAAGGGTGTTTTTATGAGAGAGGGAAAGGTAAGACTGCTGAAACTCCTGAGCTTGATGTATGTGAGTATGTTTCAAGTTCACAACACAATCACATAGATCAAAGCTAAATTTAGAGACTGTGAATTATTCATTGCAACTGTAGTCAGCTAGGTTTATCTGAACCCTGAGGAACCAAGCATATCACCCCAGACAACACTAGTTCACATGTTTTTTCAGACCTATCTTTTGGCTCCATGGTGCAAAAAAATTGCATTGGTCAACCAGTTACCCAGAATCTTGTTGAAGGTTTTTTGAAAGATGGGTAAATAACTATATGTAGCTTACTTCCACTTTTTAATACATTAAAATTCCATTTAAACTTGTCTCCAGGAATGCAGAAGTGACAGCTCAATTGAGCAGAGAAAGCAAATGTAAGAAAGAGAAAAGCCACTAGTGCAACAGCTATTAGGATACTCAGACAACTGTGACATTCAGATTTCATCCTCTGTTCAAAGCAGACACTTGAACTGAGATGAACGATAGTTCAAGGCTCTCCTCTAGAACCTGGGAGAAGCATATCAAAGAGATTACACAAGTTTATGAGAGGGATTATCGGACTCTGGGCCTGTGATAAGAGAGGATTGGAATCAGATACCCAAGAGGTTCCCCCAGCCCCTTGCCCCCATGAATATTTCCAAATCCAATTTACACATCTATTTAATACACAGATTATGTTCTAAGCTACTGCCATTGCAAGCATTAGCCCCGACTCTGTGAATAGCACCATTTCAATGTATTCCTATTATTTAGCTTAAACATTCTCTTAGAGCTTCATCACCAGCTTGCCCGAGGGACTGACACTAATACTTACACTGAGGGCTGGAGTAATCAGCACAAGGACAAATAACAGCAATGCTGTGCATCATCCTGCTGAAGATTCCTTTATTCAAGAGCTTGCTGTTGATGAGCAGAAGTTTGCTAACAGCAGAGGGGAACCATAGAGGACTTGCTTTGTGACCTCAGGAAAACCCAGGACTGAATTCCTGTGTCAGACCTGTCAAGCCAACATGGCATACATATTTCTTCACAACCAGGTGCTGATATGGACAAGAGAATTCACCCCAATCCAGTATGCTTCAGAAGAAGCCTTCCCAAAATGCCAGGGAAAGCTACTGTTTGTCTACTGCTTATGACAACTCATCTCTTTCAGAGGTATAACATCTATTCAGAAAATAAATATCTTTATCCTTTTCCTTGTGATTCCAAATGCCACTTATTTTTAAATTTACATTATTAGCTTACTTAGGAAAAAATCAATACTGAAATAAACACAGCAGACCCATTCCAGCATCTTTTAATTACATTCTCCACACAAAGGAGTGTGGGAAGAAATATAAATTTAATATAATAAAAAAATTGGATGTTCTGGATGTCCAAAATTCACCTACAGTAAAGCAGCCACCAGTAAGAAGTACTCCAATGATCATGTATGTGTCAGAGTGAACACGCCATTGAGTTTGCTGGGGGAGATGTTTTTCTGTGCAACTAGGGTTTTGGGCAAGCTAAAGGCAAAGAACTCTGCACTGGTTATCTTTAAAATGGGCTGGTATTTTTATTTATTTATTTATATATTTTATTTATAATTTGGGCTGGTGTCTTTCCAAAGATTCTCACAGCAATGAAAGGCAACATTTGCAGCATTCAGTGGAAACTTTGCATTAAGGGAGTTCTCCAGAGAGCATTTCTGTGGTGAAACCAGAGTTAGGAGATGAGGCAGTAAAGGAGATCTTTGATATGTCTGGAGATCTTGCTGATGATTATGCACAAAGGGGACCATGGGAGAATGAATTGCCACTGCTGCCACTACCAGGCAGATTTTGCTCACTAGAGACCTTTTGTGACTGTAATCTGCAGGAGTGGCACACAATGCTGCACTGAGGCACACTTTGCAGTTTCTATTTCCAGTTTAAGTTCTACATGGCATATTTACTGCTGGCACTTACCTTTCAAGACTAGTTACATCTGCCTGCATACTTCTCTTTAAAAAAAGAGCAGGTTACTTGTACATGGAATTTGAAGTGTTGTCCCTGATGAAATATGCATGTGACATACCAGCAGAAGGTGGTCACTGGTGGTGTTTATCAGGCAAACCAAAAAATTAGCAGGATGCCAGTGTACTTACCAGCCTCCTAAATCCATTTATTGACCATGAAGTTTCTTTGTTCCTTAAGATGTCCCTTCAGAACTGTAACAAAACTGCATTAAAACATCAGCTGTGGGTTTCTTCTGGGGGGGGGGAGAGGAAGTTGTTTTTGGACTGAAACTACTTGGACAGATGATCATTAAAATAGTTTAAAGCTTATCACTTGCAGTGTTCAGGATTACTTTGCCAAGCAAGAGCAGAGACACATTAATAGACTGCATATAACAAACCAGGAAGACTGTGGGAAACAGAAGAAAACTTAAATGCATGAAAGGATTCTTTCTAGTTTGCAGCACATAGGAGACAGTATTCATTTTTAGGAATAAAAGGCTGATTCTTCCTTTAATAAAGGAGATGCTGCAATATAAATGTTAGCCCAGCCAGTCAGATATTTCCCCCACCCTCAACAGATGACTAGCTCAGAACAAAATCATTCAAGATTTTGTGTGCAAGATTTACCAAGTACTCTAAGTTTACAATTATATTTGCAGTACAGGTTACTTATACATCACTGTGTTTGACCTGCAGTTTTACAGCAGGCTGCTCTGGGGCATGTCTCTCAGTTCAATTATGAATTTGCCCCCTGGGGAGAGACAGGGGTGGTGCCAGGTTAGCAAGGTACCAAGGTTGAGAGTAGCATCTCCACCCAAAAAATGGAAGAATCTTGTGACTAAGGGAATTTTTAGCACTGCAATAAATACATTCATCTGATTTCAGCAGCCGTTGTGACTCCCATCTCTGAACCCATTCTTCTCTAGAGGAAAACAATTAAAAGAGAAGTTACTTTCCAAATTAGTACATAAAGAGTCACCTATACTGAATATTTTTCATCCTCCCCAGCTCAAGTACTCCAAAAAGATTCATGATACCATTTTTACTGTGTAGGCTTGCATTTTGAATCCCATGTGCCCATAGTTCCTCCTGATTCTGAGCTCAATTCCATCCCACCAGAGAAAGAGCAGGCAGCTCTCAGGCCACAACACTATTATAGATTCTACCAGTACCAAAAAAAAGGACTATTTCCAGCTTCCTCATATAGAACAGAGATGAAAACCATCAATGTTCAGATAAAAATAACCTGTCTCCCACATCTATGCAGTCTGGTTGCTTCCAAGACCTTCAGGCCTCTCACTTCTCTGTCACTGCATTCATTTAATCTAGAAATGAAAACTCCCTAAACTGTGAATGGCATCCAGTTATAAGTGAGGGTGTTTGGATAAGTCACTGTGCTTCAGTTGATTTTTTTTTCTCTTGGTCCTTCACCTTCATTCATGAGAAGTTGAACCCTGTTTCTGCATCAGTACCACACACAGAGTGGATACAAAAGCAGTGCCTGGTGAAAGCCATGAGCAATTCCAGTACATTTCCAGCTTACTGTGAACGTTTGGAAGGACAGCACTCTGCATGGCATGCAGGATCTTTCACTGCCACGTTCTTGTGTGGAGACAAAGCTTCTGTCTCAGGCAATACAATAGATGCCCTCCAAGCCTACAGACATGAATAACACTCTTCTAATAGTATCTTTCTTTATGCTGAATGTGGATATTGATACAGACTTAATGCATGAATAAGGCACTTAAATATTTCAAAACTTTCAGTGGCAGTGGATCTTCCAAGAACACTGAAAACTGTCAAACTTCTTCCTCCCATAAGTCTCAATATATTTCTGGGTGGGAGGACATAAAGAAATGTTATACAATATCTGGAAATGTTCCAGTTTGAAAAATCATAATGTCTGGTCAACTCCCTTAGTTCTAGCACATCATCTGCACACTGCTACTTCAATTTCTAGAATAATGTAATCTAAGAGGTGAAAATCTGCTATTATTAAGACAAGAACTTTTCATGACATTTCATCGGGGATTCCAGTCTCCTCAGGAGAGAATTTAATTTCTTATCTCCCCTGTCTCACCCCCCACAAAAGAGGTGTCCCACCAAAAAAAAAATCCAGTATCCAGGGGTCCAGATGCTCATGGGGTTGATGAAAGACCATGTCAAAGTCTCTCAGGAGACAATGTGTGCCCAAACTGCAGCCTTCCAAAGTGAGAAGTCCACCCTTCCCTGCTTTCCAAAGGGCTAAACAAATCTCAAACCCCAAAATTTATTTTAAAAAAGTTTTTGTTTTCCAGTCGGCCATAAGCATTATTTTATCCCAGTTCCCAGTGAGTAAAATTTTATAACTGCAACACCCCAACATATTCTCTCTCGTTCTTTTCCTCTCCATCTCTTCTTTCTGCATCAAGCACCATCTGAAGTGACAGACAGGCAGACAATGCACCAGCCTTTTCAAATCCTACTGGGAAGCACATGTGAAAGAGAAGTATCAAAACCATCCAAAACCACACACAAAATATAATAGCAAGCAATTAATTAACCTGTCAAGAGAGAGGCAGACATTATTGTTCTGATGAGCGTTTTAGATTGTGGGTTGTTTCCCTTGCCAGGTGCAGCTGCAGTGATAGCAGGGGGGAGCTCACAAAATACTGTACTGCCAGTCCAGAACAAAATCTGGCCTTCAGACAAATGGCCTGGCCAGGCACTCAACTCAACTCAATACCAGAGCTTTGCTCCAGAAGAAATCAGACAAAGCAAGGGTGAGCCTTTTGTATGGGTTTGGGGTTTTTATTTTCCATTTTGCACAGCTGGCACCAATACTATTTCTATTGATTAAAAAAAAAAAAAGCAATTGGAACTCAAATGGAACCAAATATATGTAGCTATTTAGGCTCAACACTATGAAATACTGAGCACCTCCTGCAGTGGAAACAGCTCTCACTGTTACCCACATTAACATACACAGCTTTCTCTTTTGGCCCAATCTGCAAAAACCTTCTGGGATTCAGAAAATTCTCTATGTTACATGAGGTTACATCACCACCAAGATTAAGAGGGTTTGTTGAACGTGGCAATTACACAAGCCTCCTTATTGTGGGGCCTTTCTTGTTCCTAAGTTCACCGTAGTTTATTCATAAGGTAAATGAGTAGGAAACAGCTAATCCTTCAGGCACAGATAATTGTGGTGCAAAGAGCAGATTGTTATTCATTGGGAGGGGGGGGTGTTTTTTGTTTGGGTTTTTTCTTTTAGATTTCAGCCATAAAATTTCAGCTGAATCTCAGTATCAATAGGCATCCTGGGGAAGACATAAACAACATAGCCTGGGAAAATTTTCTAAAAGCTATAAAATTATGGATAGCAAGAGCTTGGGAAGCAAGAAATATTGCCTCTCTTAGCAGACTACCAATATGGAAGAGGCTATGAGATTACTTTTGGAAAAACAGGGTTCTGACACCAACTGAAATATATGTCAGGACAGCTAAGATGGAGTTTTAATCACTGAGTATAGATCTACATTTCAAAATAAAGGAAGCCTTATTTCCCATGTCACATGTAGAGATTTCATCCAAAATTTTGGCTACCAAATGCTATCAAGTCATATAATGCTTCAGATATGAAGTCTGAAAATCTATGTTTCAAAACCTCATATTAACAGTTTATTTCTAACACATGAAAAATTATGCAAGATATGACCAGGAAAAGTACTGAAATGTCTAATTTTAAATCTCTTTCCATGTACCACTGGCTAACAACCCAAATACTCAGATGTTAGAAACTGAGGATGAAGCGTAGGAAGGCTTTTGTGCACTTCTAGATAGACCTAAGCCCACTCTAGATGAACCAACCACTGGTATATTGCCATATCCACTGTCACAAATCCATGACCACATGGGACAACCAGAACAGGAAAACATAAAGTCACTACCTGTACTGGTTGAGTTAAAGTATTTTTTATTTTATTTTACTTAATCTGATAATAGTATGTCTGAAGACAGGATTATATTTGTTTTCTGCTGCTCTCTGTTACCAAAATATGCATATTGCAAGAGGCTAAAGCGGCCACGGTGTGACTTTGCTATAACTGATTTGACTGTGAGGTTCTTGAACTTTCCAAGGAAAGAATATAAGGTAGTGGAAAACTTCCAAGCAAAATGAGTCAAATTCTGTGTAGATAGAGCCAAATATTAAAACATTTTTGTGGTTTCTTGGCTGCAAAAAGGACAAATCATAAAATTGGCTCATGAAATATAGGGTCGACTTCCATTTATGAAGAGATGCATACAGACATCAGAAACAGCCCATTTGAAAACTTGGGCCTGTGAAAGAACATAGAAGGCAATAAGGCAAGTCACATGCCAGAGCAAAAGAACTGTTACCAGTTGAATGTGCATTTACAAGGCACACCAGGGAGGCAGGAGGACATCAGGTGAGACTCTGTGGTATACATGCATCTACATTATAGTGCAGCAACAGTATGCACAGGCAAGGACACCTTTCCCTGGTTTCCTTCAAATCCAGGTTTCCTGTAATGCTCCCAGTATCAATGACACTCTTCCAAAAGTATAAGCAGATTCAGGCTTGTGAATCAGCTTATCACTTCCCTTAGTGCCTGACCATCACCATGCAAGATCTGATTACAAATGCAGCTGCACTGGTGCAATAACAAAATAACTCAGTACAACACAATGATGTTCCATGCTGTTGGAATGGAGAACAGAAACAAACCAAATCTCATAAAACTGGGAAAAAGAGAGAGTAAGCCAAAAAAGTAACCTAGGCTGGCAACGTCAGACCACCTGAGACAGTGACTGCAATTCAGAGTTTGCAATGAGGCACATGCTCAAGAATCTTACTAAGATAGCAATAAGCACATCGATTTTGGTAATGTGATGCTGACTCCATGAGTCCACGTATGCACAAGCTCACTCAATGTGCACAGACTGCTGCTGTACTGGTCTGCAGCTACAAGGGGCAATAAAGTTATAAAGAAGCCATAAAACAAAACCTGACATCCATTGCTCTGAACAGGGACTTCAGGATCTTTCTTTTACTCCAAATAAATCTGGAAAAACTCATGTAATTTTGAAGTACCCAAAAAATATATTCAGCACAGTCTTGTAAGATATGCAGACACACAGCAAGATCCTGATCTATGTGACAGGGTATGTGAGAAAGCTCCAATTCCCCTGGGTCCCGTTAAATATCTCCACTAAGATAATGGCATGGTAGAAGTGTTCATTGAACTAAATCTGGATGATATGTATGCATCAAGCCTTTGGAATCTTTACATACCAAATCAGCCAAATTTAAAGTATTCAGTTGACACTGTAAACTAGGCATGAGTGTAACAGAAAACAGTAAAATAAAACTTACCCATCTGTCCCCAAGGCACTTTTGCACGCACTTTTAAGACTATGACACTGCCTTTTTAAAGATTACTAGCTGGAATGACTTGTAGGAGACAAACAGTTGATGCTATTTCCAAACATTATTTTCATAAAGTGAGTCCTAATTTCTAAGAATAGTCCTAATAATTATGCCACATAATGTAGCTCAGTACAAATGAAAAAATAAACACAGCCTTATTCAACCTCTGGTGATATTCTTATCTTAGATGCAACAGAAGTTGATGAAATGCCAGCAGAAATGTTTTGAATTAAAGGCTGATTAGAAGCCTCATTTTGATCTTCAGCATGAATTTACTCTGAACCTCAGGCTAGACATGAGAGCTGCTATCATATGTGGGCTAACTAGCTCACAGAGGAGACAGGAGGAATTCCCAAGTTAGGAGTGAAAGGAAGGCTCGCATACTTGATACAGAAAAATAAAACTTTTTTTCAATTCCAATATCCTTTTATTTACTTTTTAGTAAGTTACATGCAGATAGGGCGATTTACTTCAGAGGCTTGCTGCCACCATGAAGCATTGAAGGAGCAGTTTCTTCAGAGTTTCCTATCTCTCAGATACATGTAATTTGGACAGTTGGTCTAAATCACAGATAAAAAACACGGTGAAGCAAAGGTTTAAATTTTCTGAAGGTCTTCCTATTATGCACTTGTAAGTGTTCTTGTGTGTGCTTGAAAATTCTGTGCAGTTCTAACATTTTAGATTTTCAGCCTACATTCTTACTAAGGAGAAAATTCTAAGAAATGAAGAAAATGTAAGAACCAAGAAAAGGTAATAACACATTTCATGTTTTGACTACTGTAACAGAGATTTTCTTACAATCACAGAAATACAAAATAAATCCTAGCCTTCAAAAGTATATTTTCTCAACCTGGTGGACTCAAAGAAGAAGTAAAGCAGAAGGAAGAACCCACCAGGATCTCCAGAAGCAACACTAGATATTGGAATGAAACATTCAAATAGGAGCCAGTCTACCTGAGGGAACATATCAACAAGTGGGAGCTGGAGGGTACCTTTAAATGGGCGTAGAAATGCACCACAAAGAACTGTAACTCCTTTTCTTAGAGCTGACCTTCAGTCAGATGCTTATTTACAGTTTTAGCCCTGGGAGAAGTATCCTGATACCTCAAGTAGGCAGCCTGGTTAAGGAAAAATGAGACATGGACAGAACATATGGTCTGATCGCTAGTACCTATTTAACATAATTAGCCCTTCACATGTGTTTTGGCAGTCACTTGTGCCACAATCAAAACCAAGCTTTCCATAAACATTAACCACTCCCACAGAAAGACTGGGTTTAGATGTGTAGTTTAGACTTAGACTACTAACTGTGTGTAGATGAGATCAGACACTTTTAGTGAATTAACACTGAAAATTCGTGAGGAAGGAGCTGATCACAATTACCATAACTGGAAAACACTGAATGAAAAAAGGGTTTCCTTCTGCTGGTGTAATAGTTTTGAGAATTGCTCTTGTAACAAAGGACAGAGAGAAACAGCTGCTCCTTAGAGGACAGGATCTCTTCCTGGCAAATGTACATAACTGAAAATATGCCTTTGCTACAGGCTGCTCTGTGAGTTCCTCAGCATTCTAGATGCTCAATTCAGGATGGTTTTAGAGTACATCTAAAGAGAGACCATATTTTCACCAGGAACGTTAAAAAATCATCTTGTCTTTAACCTGATCATGCAATAGGCAATTAATTTGTTTGCTTTCCTAACGAAAAGGTAAATAAATATGCCATAAACATTCAATCTGCAATCTTTCTCTCTTGCCAGTATGTAGTTGGTTTCTCATGGCACAACAGCTGTGCCATTGTCAACAACAGGCCACTTGAGCTACTGCGAGCCTGGACTAATTCCACTGAATTTAACAGTCCCGTATCTTCAGTCCTTCATCACAGCTGTGCCCCTGGTGGAAAGGCTGGTTATGGTGGTTCAGCAAGCCAAAGGGCAGCAAACAGCCCCAGGCATAAGATCCTAGACCCTAGTGGGACGTCCCAGTCCCTCTCACCTCCTGGCTCACCTCCCTCGGATGCTGCTCCTACAGGGATGCAGGAACAAGTAAAGATAAAAACAGATAGCTACATGTGCTCCAGAAACCACTCAGAAGAAATAACTATGCAACAGAAACCCAGGTTGGTTCAGCAATTTCAGAAGTCCAGACTGAAAGTGGTGTGTCAGCAGCAGCATCTGACCCACCATCAGCTCATTGTGATGATATTAAATCTTTTATCTTTGTAGCCCCTACTACATTCTTCCTTTTGGCCATCAGTCATGTAAGGTACCTGATTTCATTCTGCAGATTATAAGGCCATTTATTGGTAAAACAATTTTCTGCCCATGACCTTCTCCTTAATATCTAGTTGACCTTGGTCAAACGCCCAATTAAAGATTCCTCCTTCATCAGAAAAGTGTTTATATACCATGTTTTCAGTATAATAGCACATCAATCAAGATGCCAGCAGTCACTAAATGCAGCTTTCACGCTCCACACTAGGTAGCTGTTTGCTTCTCTAGCTGCCTATAAATTTCACAGCAACTAATAATGCATGAAAGCAGCTAAATAGGAGGAAAATTATAACAATATGAACTATAATGAATATTTTTATTGCAGCTTACATTGCCAGTGTCTGGAATTCTGGAAATATTACTGTTCAAAACAGTATTATTTCAAATAATTGCACATAACACAGTGAATTATTTCCTCTTAATATTTGACTGTAAAAGAAACTGTCTAGATAAACTACACACAGCATTCCACAGGACACGGATTTAATCAGAAATCAATCAGCATATATGCTCTTTGAATTTAATAATCAAGAACTGTCAGTGCAAGCTGAAAATATCCCAAGTTAGATTTCACCATAGTTACTAGCCTGTTAGAAGAATACAAAATATGATCTTAAAAATCCCTGTAACCAATTGACTACATATGTCAACTTGCCTTGAAAGATTAACTTAATTATGTAGAAAGGGGGAACCAGAGCTTGTAGGATTGGTGGGATTTAAAACTCTTTGATGTATGTTTCTTAAGGGCTGAAATAGGACAGTTGAAACCACATATAATACTATGAAAATGTGCTTTGAAATTCTTTGAAAATATGAAGTGCTACATAGCTGCTATTACAATTACTGTATCTAAAATGTCCATGCACAAACCATCTTTGAATGGCAAATGTTACAAAATCCTTAACCAGGCTGGAAGTTATATCAAAGGGGTGTTTTTAAAGGATGTTTTCTAACATCTTGTAGGTTCCTGCTATTTTAGAAATAATAAATCTCATCAAAGTTAGTGGAAAATAGGCTTGCATTGAAAATCTAGCACTTACCTATTTTTCTCAATTGGCATCTCTGTGCCAATTTCTTCCAAGCTAAAAACCTCTACCTTTTTCAGGTTCCTAGGTTAATAAGGCCAAATTCAGAGGTAACAGTCACATGTGACTACAGGACTACAGTCCTGAAAACTACCAAAGCTATGATATAAAAAAATCTTCTTATCTGTCCTCTGAGCTTGGAGGTGCACAAAATCACCAGCTGACTCCTTATTGTGTCTTCATAATTTTCTAGGAAACATAGAGGTTCTCCTTATTAAGAGCTGCCCCACTCGGGGAATGTTAAGGTCTATGTTCTCCTTAAGCTCACTGGGGCTCCAGAAAATAGATATTCTCTGACATTTACAATGAGTCTGCACAGAATTCCTACCTTCTAGCCTCTCTTGATAGTGGGGCAATTCTGAGTTACCATTCATCTAGCCCATGAAGAGGTCCCCTTTAGAACAGAACCCATGAGAGTGGGTTCTATGTCTGTTTGGGGGTGGTTGTAGAGTGATGATGATGGTTGATTGTTGTTTTTGATAGTAGGAAATACAGAAGAAGGTTAATTGAAAGTGTATTGATGACAAATTATTTGGATAATGTAGGGATATGTGGATCATGGAAGTAGATCGGTCTGAACACCTCTATGCACACCAACATTTAAGAAAATGCATCTTCACTTCTAAGGCACCTGGGATACAAATACCATTGAAACAACCTGAGGATACTCTTCATATTCAGGAAGCAGATTTCTTAAGACAAAAGACTGATAGTGACAACAATTGTACTTCGAACTGTTAGGCTTCAGTTACCCTAGCTTTGAGGAGAGGGAGAGTACAGATGTAAAGTTTACATAACATGAGGAGAATCTGAAACACTGAATATGAGATTTTATATTGGAGGGAAGATTCAAAATGTTTACAGACTTGTAAAATTACATTCAAAAAAATCAGTGAGATTATTTTACCTCTGAAATAATTTCATTATGACCAGACAGCATCACATCCTTCAGATAATTTTGGAAGTCTATTAATTTTTTTTTTATTTCAAATCTAAATGTTTGCCTCAGATCCTGAAACACAACAGAATAATTTCTGCTTGTTGCATCTCAGACTATAGTTATACAGTAGCTATAAAATTATGTCTCAAGAAATTTCCCAAGAAAAAATGCTAAGTTAGGCATTAAAGGAAACTGTAATATAAGAGCAGGTTTTCAAATACTTTTTCCCAATGTAGTGTTAAAGCCAGATCAGAAGAAATTTTTAGCAAGAGAATGACATTGCAATTTCATCAGGAAACAAAGTGTGACATCTTAATTTGATCATGAGATACAGTCTATTTGGTTGAACGACTGGCCAATTCTTTCTGTTTAAAAGCAGTTATACAACCTAGGGTAGAGAAACAATTAGTTATTAATAACTCTACAAATGAACCTCTATGTTAGGGCAACAATACACTGTAATGAACAAACATTCTTATTGTAAATACAAATTGAGAAATATTTTGCTCTAGAGAAACAGCACACAGGAAAGTTTAAGAGAAAAGTATCTTTGATACATTATGGTTTAAGGAGTGCTTATAACCTCAGGGATCAGTGACATTTCCTGTTACACTAGCAAAATTCTATTTAACAGGGGCAAATCCATTAAACCAGAGATTTCCTGGCTACTGTTCAAGCTAGACATCATGACTAAAAGAACATGAGTTCTGAAGGTCTCCCCAGAGACCGACCAACAAGACTGGATTTTCAGAGATCACTTCATTGGAAATTCAAAGGTGTCTTAACACACACACTCACATGAAACCTTTCAGAAGACCTCAGGGCTGAGAGTGGGCTCTTCAGAGGCACTGAGAGCTGCTGAGAGCAAGAGTGACAGCAACACAGCAAACCTTTTCCACAAACATTAGCAAACCATCACAAAACACTTCCTTTGCACCTTTGTTTTAAAAATTAAGAAACTGACACTTAATAAGGTGAAATGAGTTTACTAACAGGAGGTTGGACTGAGTTTCCCTCCCATCCCATGCTATGCAGCCAGGTGTAGTACCCTCACTAGTCACTTACATCAATTTTCAGAAGAATGTCTCTAACTCACTAAAACTCCTATCATATTTTCTGGTTTACCCTAATCCAGTCTAATCTGGCTACTTCCCACTCTGACTACAGAACTACTAACAAAGCCTAATTCTCCCTCATGTTCCCAAGGTAGAATGCCACTGAATTCAAAGATGAGAAAATTAATTATAGACCAAACAATTTCTTTTATGAGAAAACACAAAAAAACCACTTTCTTTTTCAAAAAGATTCTTCATGTTTTCTCCATTGTATCAATGTTTTGAAGATATGCAATGCTACATAGCTGCTATCACAATTATTGTAACTAAAAATAAGCTATTATGGTATCAGAGAAAAAAATAATTTAGGAAAAAAAATATATACCACAATACTCTAGCTCTATAAAAAATGCACTCTTGAATGTTTATATGAACTTGTTTCACAACATACATATACACAGCCAGGATACACAGAGGCCAATGTTAATGTCCCCCTTCAAAATATCTAAAAAATAAGTCAATAATATTCACAATCAATGTCCCGTTTCCTAAATGTGCTATCATTACTACATTTTCCTAAATTAGATATATGTTACTGTAGTATAGTTTGCATTTCTTGTTACAAGATTTAATATGCATGCAAAAACAGCAAAAATAAACAGATGAATAGAAAAGAGTAACCACTTTAATATACCAACAACAGGTGGATGATTATTTTGTTGCTTGGTGAACTTTTCCTGTGTAAGAAATAGCAACAGTTATAAACTAACATAAGCAGATTTATAAGCACTGAGTGCAAGCATTAACTGAAATAATGTCCCTCTGGATTGAAAACTTAATTTTTCACATTGCTGATCTTTAGAATTGTTGAAATGCATCTATTTATATTCCTAGGTTTTCAGCATATGAAGAGAAAACTTTGACTTTTTGCCTGGCAAATGCACCTTTAGCCTCTATGCTCTCTTTTTTGCTCTGGAACATATGAAAAAAATAATAATTATGAAAGTTCAAAAGAAGCAAAAATGCACTCTTTAGATCTTCAAAGCTTATAAATTATTAGCAATTAGGAATTAGAAGCATTTAAATTAATGAAATTTAAGTAAAAATGAAAAAAAATTTGACTGCCTTTGAAGGCATTATTTCTTCATTCTCTAACAAATAAACATGGTTTTCATATAATTAAAAAGTATCTGTGATACTTTCCTTTTTAATTTTACATCCTTAGCCTACCCATATAAAGACTGTATCTTCCTATGGAATTATGAATGCAAGCAAAACAAAAATCTAATCCTCCTTGGTTAAAGAGGAAAATCAAAGCAAAAATTCAGTACCTGATTAACTCCTTTCCCTATTGCTTCAGAAGTAACAGTGAAAAAGAAAGCAAGCACTCTGTTCCCATTTGATTCCACCAGTAAGCTCCCAAGGGGAAAGGATGTCTGACTCATGAACTAACACCTTGGGAGTTCTCAGAATTCTTAAAGTATTTAGTTGCCTTGCTCTCCTTGTCCTTCATCCCTAGACATCACATAATGTTAAAAAACTGCCTGAGTCCTAACAGATAGGTTTACATGTGAGTTAAACTGCTACAGCTTTCATTTTTCACTCTTCACACACCAAACAGGGATTAATTATCAATACGCTGTAGAGACCTAGAAGCAACTTCAATTTAGGGAAGTAAATGGTGGTATAACATTGTTTGATTTGACTTTTAAATTTGCTTCCAGATAATGAAAATTTCTTCAGTGGCATTTTCATTTTAACTGTAAAGTTCCCATACATTTATAATTCCATGATTTTTTTTCTCTCTCCAAGAAGGCTTATCTTTACCTCCCTTGTATGGACTGTGTCCACCTGCTTACAAATATTTAACAGTAATTAATTAGACATAAAACCAGGTGCCTTCCTTTTGCAGATCAAAAAATTATCAAATTGTGCTTGCCCTTGAGATGTTATACATCAAAGAGGCTCTTCAAGCATGCTGAATGAACAAAGATCAGAATGTTCAGCTCACATTTCACATGAAGAGCTATGATATTTGCAGCACGCCTCATTGGTTTATTTATTATTACCTTTCTCAGGGTTCGTGGGGTTAGGTGGCATTTCTGACTCACCACCAAAACCAGCAGGAAGCCAATGGAAAGGAAGAATTCCATCAAGCATGTTATCATATAATGTGAAACAGCATTCCTCCCTTGTCTCATCTGCCACCACTCAGTTAGAGGGCTGAGAAGTCTCTATATTTCACTGTTCAAAGCTCAGAAGATAATCGTGAAAAAGCCCTCCCTGAACCTTCTCGGTATTTTCCACCTCTGCAAGTTAAAAGGGTAAATTTATTTGTTGCTTCACAGGCAATTTCTCCTCACCTTCAGGCATCTGCCTCTTAAAATATGGAGGCAGGGGAGAGTAGAAGAGATGGAAACAATAAATTTTTTCTAACATTCAACAAAACCCTGTTTTTTATACAGTCCCTTCCAGAACTATATTTTCCTTGCAGGTCTTCTCAATGAAACATTGGGATTGTTGACAGTCAAGGAGCTGTGAAGAGTTAAAAGAAGGTCAGAGAAGCCAGTAAGAAGGGAAAATGCAGCAAAAGGGGCACTGTCAGGGAGCCGGAGGGTGTAACTATCAGTACAAGTCCAGGACTGTCATTTTGAAAGTTCGTGCTATGAGCAGTCAGCAGCTTGGGTAGTGAAAAGCACGTCCCACGAGACAAGCACACAGGAGGTGAGGCACACTCAAGCCCACAGAACACCTACATGATTGCCCATGATGTGTCAGCATCAGGCCCTCAGAGTACATTACCAGGGGTGAGTAAGATAATTTAGCAGTAAAGTTTACACTTTACAGTAGGTGCTTCACAGCATAGGAACAACATGGGCATAACATCAACTGGAATGCCTTACACAAGAGACCACAAGTCAGGATGTTGCCACTCTGAGAACATCCATTTGACTAAGGGGCTGAAACTGAAGATGTTAGACGGCCAAAAGAAGTGAAAGAAAAAAATTAAAAGGAGGCAGGGAAATGTTTTTGCCATTGATAATGAACGTTACATATAAGATACCATTAAGGAAGAGTTTCAAAAGACAACAGATAGTTTTTGCACAATTTCAATTCTACTGGACTCTATTGTGGATATATCATTTAACTATTGTTCCATTTGTCATGTAAACAAGGAACAAAGGAAGACATTCAAATACTCGCTTTGATTGCATTTTCTTTTTGGTATTGAAATGGTTGGTTTACATAATTTCATACTCCAGCTGACTCACTATGATACTCATTATGAAATAAACTATGAAATAATGAGTTATAGAAAACACACATTTCTGCAATGGTCTCTTAGGACACATGCTTGGGGCTAGCCATAAAATCACCTTTCTGTTTAGAAGGCCTTGGCCTTGAATATTTTCTTCTAAGTTATTCTTTAAGGCATTGACATACACAAAACCATAAGGATTAGAAAGTTATGTCTCCATTCTTTCCCCATATCCTCTCTGTGTAAAAAAATAGAACATGTATTTGAAGTGACAGTATGTATACCATCTCAAACTAAATAATTTCAAATTACCATCTCTGTATAGACGTGCATAAAGGCATATTTCTCACTTCCAAATAAACGTCTGTATGTTCCAATACAATATTTGCAATACTCAAACTGTATCCCTTTCTATATGGAACAATTTTCTCTCTATGCCTCTACTGTATTAAGACCAATCCAACAGTAAAAAAAGGAGAAAGCAAAGAAAGAAGAAATGCTGCTGGCTGATCTGAGTTATCAAAGAATATTAACCAGGATGGATCCATAATTTCACCTATTAAGTAGTTCCAATGTACCCTCTACAACCCATAGAGTCAAAAGCAGTCTTCCTTCCTAGCAAGAGATATCATAATATGCAAAGAAGTCTGATATTGAATATGGGGAAGAAAAGAGACAGGAAGCTGCATAGTTTTCTTCACCTTCTTCTGACTATTTGGGAAGAGCTGAATCTGCTGGCTCTCGGCTGTGCTTCCAGCAGGGAAGGGCGCATTGACCATCCCCTCACCTTGGATAGCGGCTGAAAGCCACAGTTTATTTTTAAACACTTTAATAATAGAAGGCTGAAATAACCTTCTGAGGTCTGAGCCGGATCCAGCATGCACATCTGATGGCACGATAACTCGCACGGCCTGCACAGATAGTCAGAGACACTTTGAAATAAACTTGATTGAAGTCACCAGCCAAGTGCTAGGTGCATTTTGAAGGCAAACCCCTCAGGCTGTGTCTTCTCACTTCTCCTCTGCCCAAAGCACCGGCTCAGTGAGCAGGCTCTGAAGCAGCTGCAGCAAAGCACAGTGACTATTAATTGCAAACAGCAAAAGCCATCACAACAGCCAGGGGACGAGAAAAACGTCAGAAGTCTCAGGCATGAGGAGTTGCTAAAGGAGAAACACAAAATAGCTTTAGGTTACATTATTTCCTCTCAAAAAGCATAGAGAGAGCAGATACCACTGAACCACTGAAGGTAAAATGAATAAATGCAAGAAAAACATCCCATTTGTGCTCAGGTCATTGGTAGCAACTCGGTTTGCACAAGATACATGATGCTGCATATTTTGTGAGCAAAGGAGGGCTTGTTAAAAAAAAATCCATAATGGCAGCCACAAAGCAGGGCTTTCATACTTACAGCTCCTCTGCTGTATTATAAAATCTGTGGACACTAGTTAACTTTCAGCCACTTCCCTCTGTACAGAAAAGGGAATTATAAAGGAATCACTCATTCTCTTCACATACAACATAAGGTTCCTCAGATGATCCTTTGAATTTGCCAGTGTTTTCATCAGAAACACTGCTTTTCTGACTTAAATTTTCCCTGCTCACGCACTTCTTAAGTCATTCATTTCCAAAACCAATTCACAGCACAGCTGCACAAAGCTTTGTGGCAAAACTGCAAAGGGAGCAAAGTCGGAGGGAAAATGATGGGTCCATGACAAAGCAGAAGTGCTACAGGCCAATATCACATATGGCTTTGTCTGATAAACCCTTGGCTGGGGCTGGTTATTGAAATGCCTGAATTTGGGTGATGAAATGTCCTCTCTTCCCCCACAACTTTGTGATTTGAGGTGGAAAATAAGAGCAACCTAAGGGCAAACAAGAGTTGCTGCATTAAGAAGCTGCTCCTCCTGTCTCACTGTAGCCAGCCTGTGCCTTTCCACAGCAACACACATCCTGAAACACCCAGTGATCAACAAAAAAATGATCCATTTTCAGCAATAAAACCTTCAGCAACACTTACCAGAATAATTAATCTGCCGCAGAATGATCCATACTAGTTTTGCAAAATACTGAGCATATTATATTCCACGTATTGACAAAGATGCTAAACAGTGTTGCCCCCTACAACAAGCACTTAAAGCCAGTGAGAAATTATAATTGTCAAAAGGAATATGACAGAACAGCATTCATAAACAAACAAACGTAACCAGACTCTTCTTCCCTCCAGGATAAACCAGAGATGATTGTGACCAGGAGTCACAGAGGTCTTAGTCCTGATTTAATGCAGTGAAAACATCGTTATCTTACCAGGATCTATGCAGAAGAGCTGGAAGGACAGAAAGCCACAAAAAAAATCACCCTGAGAACTGCACAGGGCATCATGCAGCGATTTACAAAAGACAATTATCTTTCCCACTGCTTCATGAAAGGTATTTTTCTTTAGGTCTAAACGTGAGGAGATAATGAAAACTCACACAGCTCCTTTGGGTTTCAGTGCTAGCTGTTAACACTCAACACACTAAAACTGAAGGCCTTCAAATGGGAGATGGATAGCTAAAGCTGCATCTTTTTAATTTTACTTCACACCGCTTCCAGCATCCAAGGCAACACCTTAAAGCTTGTTGACTTGCCTTAGCTGTAAAACTGGAGATGGGACAGAGGAGAGAAAGACTTTTTTTCCCTTGCTAATGAAATTCAGTAAAGCCTTCATTTGCATCAAACTGACTTTTCATTGATGAATAAAGAGGGAATATTTAAAAAATCCAGCTCAAACAGCTTATTCCAGCAATGGAAAGTGACAGCATATGCACACATATAATCACATGGGAAATAATAATAGTACATCCTAGTGCACTGCAGAGCATAAGAAAGCCAACTGCCTAAGGGATATGTCAAGAATGATTTATTTGTATACAGGGCTCTCTTTCCATGTGTCACCGCCTGATTTCTTCAACACAATCACCAAACCTTGGTAGAAAATAGGTATAGTTTCTTCCCCTTATAATTTTAAAATAATTTAAATAGTCCTTTAAGAGAAATATAGGATCTTCCTCAGCAGCTGAAAAATTGGAGGGAGGTGTTTAAACTACTTTGTTTCTAACTTACATTGACATATGTAATGCAATAAAATGTTTAGATTCTACCAAAAATACCAGTATTTTTATTTGAAAAACACATTGCTAATTCAGAAATTGATGGAGGGCTTTTCCTTTCTCTCCTGTAGTTGCTATCTCATGTGACTTTTTGTCTCACTATTTTCCAGCTTTGGCAATGTAATTGTTTTGCTTCTGTATATCTATTATATTATTTCAAACCAATCAGATGTATGGGTAATATATCCATGCATAATAGTTAAAAATTTAATATCTTCTCACAAGACTACTCTGTCCTTACTATCTTCTTTTACTTCTTTGTTTCCTTCATCCTCCATTGCAACTTCCCTGAAAAGTTTAAAGGAACCAGAATCTACTGGACAAGGAATTGAAAAACAGACAGCATGAGGAGTGGTAACATCTGGCTTTCCCTGTAATAATTCCTTCTGGAAGTGGGTGGTTAGTCAGAACTTTGACAAAGATTTAGCAACACTACCTGCAGTATGAATTTTATCCAATGCACAGGAGCAAGGTGCTTATGAAATAAAGGTACCTCATTCAGTCATCTGACAGATGAGAGAATATTGTGTTTTCAAATGCCCAGCAGCATTAACACTTGAAATTCTCAGAATTCCTCTAAAGGCAAAGGCATTTCTTCTGAAAAGGGTCCTAACTGTTCCCATTACATCTTCCTGAGCTCTACCAGCCACCAAAGCCCTTAAAAGCACAATCTTGCTTCTAATTTCTAGACTTACTGAAATTTTAAAAAACACACAAGTCCTCATCCCATTTCCAGGCGAATTTTGAAGATCAATGAGCTTTAACTTTGGCCTGGCAAAGTTTGAGAAAAATTAACAAAAGCATTATGAAATATGACCACTTACTATGTGAAAGCAATGAGATGATACATCATTATGGTGAAACAGAACAGGCTGCAAGATGACAAAGTCAATCTTAACACATTCTAAAGATGGCCTGTATGATACACATCTGTTGGTAGCATTTAATGGAATAGATGACAAATCATTGAACAGCTTTGTTTTCACTCATTTTCTTGTTACTTTTGGGGAAATGAGGACAGAAATTATACTCATAAAATGACATAATATTGATCACATGTTGATCTAGTCAATATAGATAAATAGACATGTTCAATTCTTAATACCACACATCATTTTTAAACAGACTGCATTTGGTATTCTCGTTGATGATCTGCCTACATTGTGCCAGAGATACAAGCAAACTATTGCTATTGTTTCCTTGACAGCACCAAAATTGTCAGCAAAGGAGTTTGTGGACAATAGAAAAGAGAAAATTTGATGAGGTGAGATTCACATGTGTCTGAGTCCAAGGGAAGGAGCACCAGTGCTCCTCTGTGAAGTGAGCCAGGTAATCAGATAAGGAATTACAGTCCAAGCGCATGCAGTGAGCACACAGGGTATGTGCTGCAGCACTGAGCATAGCTTATCCATGGGGAAGCTGAAGAGTTTCCTGATTTCCAGATCAGAATTTAAAGGCTTGTTCAGCAAGGGAGGAGGTGTGATTTAGCAGAAAATCTAAAGGCAGAAGAAGTACAGCAAACAGAGGAGGACACCATCATGGCATTATTCAGAGAGGCAGTGCCGGGACATTGCTCCCTGGATGTGAAACGTATTGAAAGGTAGAAGTGGGAACCTCTGCATGAGCACCCACATCCAAAGTACTTCTAACTTCAACATATATGATGCAGTGTGATTAGGTAGGTGACATATTCATTAAAGCAGTAACCATCATTGCCATTCTCCATGCTACACCACAGAAAAGAAACCAAAGATATAAACAGTCATTCAGTTTTACTGATGAGCTAGAGTTATGAAGGGTAAAGGATTTCAGTTTCCCTACAGAAAAAAATATACTGCATTCATTTTTCATCAGCCAATTTGCATACAGAACAACAAAAGCATAAACAATAATCATGTATTTTATTTTCAAAATGTTATGGCCACAAGATTTCCTTGCAAATTTCATAACCTGAGTTATTTTCCACCCATATTAGATAAGTGAGACAGGGATGACTATGCATTGCACAAATTACTCTAGACAAACCTCTATATGTTCTGAGCTAATGCTTTTTAATCACAGGCCTGAATCAGCAGCTAGGAAAAGTCACTCAGCTGCAGATAATGACTGGGATAGGTGTCAGGAGAGAGTCCCCAAAAGTCACCTTGCTTCTTGGACCGCAGAGGGTGAGCTGAAGATAGTGAGAAAACCTTCCCCAAGCCCCTTAACAATGTGTGAGATGCTGAAACCAGCAGCAATTTATTTCTGCCAGGTTCCTGATGCTCTGCAGCCTCACAACAATCAGGCTGGGGTAGGTTTTGCCTCCTTTCCATATGCCCAAATAACCTGAAAATGTAGGCTGAAAGCTTGAAAACAAAACAGATGCATGCAGCTCTCCTAAACATGCAAACATCACAGAGATTATGCCAAGGGTTAGCACTATAAATGTACCACAGTCAGGATGCAATCAGGCACAGGTTTGCTTTTTTCATGACTGAAATGTCACCACACCATGCAAATTTGAATATATGATGAAGAGAGAGGTAGTGTGCAGCATTAGTTATGCTTAATAAATCATAACCCACTCTTAAGCTCTTTTTAAGAAGCTTGGGAGACATATCTATTAATCTTTTTATTTGACTGCTACTGAGCAGACATTAAGGATTTGTAAATTCTCATAAATACTGCAGTTAACAGTTTCTCTAAATATTTTTGTGAACTGTCACCAATTCAGCACAGAAGGGTTCAGAACCTACAATTCAACTACTACTAAATTCTTTATCTCTGTAACTACCAGGACTCATTCAAAAGTTAAGATGTGCACACCCAGATCATTACCTAAATGATTTCTAGGCTTTACATTCAGTTTCTCTATTTTTTAATTTATACTGTCCTTGTACTTTTAAAGGGCTTTTTATTTCCCTGATAAACATGAAATATTTTACATAAGGAAGTAAATAAGCCTGTACAAAAGATATTTCTTCAGAGACAAGCAAATGCACAAATCTCACAATTTTATGCCTTCTACTACATAGGAAGATGCAAATTAACATATCATTTTTGTAAAGTAGTATTGAAAATAAAAACATGAAATGGCGAATTGTTAAGAAAGTCCTTGTAAAATTTGCCTTATTCAGAAAAAGCAAAGTAAAAACCTCAATAAATTACTTAATACACATTGTGAATAGATGAAATCCAAGAATTCCTACCTTCTGCTATTAAAACATTTGTGGCAGTACTGAGCTTTCACTGCAATGTCAGGATAATTTCACAAACTCTGAAGTGACAAGTCTCTGCCCCAAGAGTTTTTAGCATAATTCAAATCCAAGAAATCAGTAATGGCTTAATTGCTTCAAAAATTTTGATTAATATATCCATTTGATGGGAGAATGTTACAAATATCTGAAAAAGCTTAGAGAAAATGCTATTTAGTTAATTCATTATAAACATATAGCTTTGTGTACAGTTATTTCTACTTGCATCAAGTTGAATAGCCAACAAGCCTTAATTAGCTGCAATTTTCACAGAGTGTGATCTGCAGGGACATTGGAGTCATTTTACATTACAGCAATTAATCTGTTAAGCCCTGTAGCTTTATGCTTAAAAGGTACACCATATCTACTACTCAAGCAGAATGGAAGGAGATTGCATGGATTATGTGAAATTAAAACAGCTACACAGTAGTTGATTCTTTCTCTCTCTTTAAAATACACCAAAATTACATATATAATTTATGTGTTGTAAATAAATATGGATTATAAATAAATATATGCATTACACAGAATTTATATACACACAACCACTAACTCATTGATAAAGACAGTATTCCTTGCACTTTCAATGAGCTAGCATATTCAAAAACAAGAATGTGGGTTCTCTATGCTCATTCTGAAAATATATTCCTAGAACCTGTTTACATGAAGGTTGGCACTATGGAAACTTGCCTTCCTCCCGGCTCATTAAAAGTAGGCTTTCTCTGCAGTCAGGTAAAGCAAGGCTTTGACAGTGCTCTAACACAGCATTTAACCAACAGGTCTGCCAACCAGTTTCTTCCTTTTCATCCTTAGACCTCATCCCGGAAAGATATTAGAAGAGTAAATCTGGAAGGATTATTCTCTCCTTTATTCTTATAACTAACTTCAGGCGGAATCCAAAGAGAGGACAATTAGCATATACAGCATACGGCAGGCATTAATGATTAATTTTAGATGCCTGATCTGTAGATACCTAAATCTAGGTTGTGTTTATAGCCAGGGAAGAGAAATAAGCATTCCTGGAAGACGCAGTATCTCAGCCCAAGGATTTTTTTCTGCCATTGCAGAAGGGTCCCACAACATCTTAATGGAGCTCCCAGGGAAAAGCTGGGAGAAGTGGGAAGCTTTGCTGGAGATGTCCTTTCTCTGTATGCGAAAGGTACACAAAGACAAGTGCAAGGAGAAGCTGACGTGAAGGAACAAACTAAAGCAGTTCCAGGAGAAATTTTACACCCATAGAAGCACCACGAAGGGCAAAGCACAATCTAAGTCCAGGGTGGTTTAACTTCAACAGCTGCCGAGGCTCTTCTCTGTCTCCTCAAAGGAAAATGCAATACAAATACCAGCAACCACCAGGCAATGTGCCTGCTAAAAGGAACTGAGGATTATGGATGATAAAGAAATTGCATCCATTAGCATTTCCCTCCATTTCTTAGTAGATTGACCTTTTGGGCCTTATTGTGTTCCAGACAGAACCAGACAAGCTGAATAAGGAAGGAGATTCCATAACACTCCTCCCACCAAGTAATGAAGCCAGGAACTATTTTGCCTTTTCATCCTGTCTCAGAACTACCCTATGCAGCCACAACATCTGAGTGACAGGCACTTTGGGTGCTGATATAAAAATTAGCTTCCTTATTTTTATGAACTGTGTTATTAAGAGATGCTCTTGTCAATTTGTACACCAAGGTTACAACTTCTGTTCTTTAATTTTTTTGTGAATTCTGTGAGTTCTCACTTGCCACTGGACCCACACCATACACTTCAGTGCTGGCCTTGAATTTCTCCCAAGCCACTGAGCTAACCAGCTTTCATCTGGAAGCTTCTCTGCTGGATGTGAGTTAAAAGAAAAATATTTAATAGACATTTTAATAAATCACTAGTCTTAAGAATTAATTAACTGAAACTTTTTCGTTTAGCATGACCAATGCAGACAAGAATGTAGGCAGACATTGTGCATTACAATTCAGGACGAAATTCTCAAAATCTGAAGGTAACCATGGAATGGTTCTCACACTGATTTATTTTAGTCTGCAAACAAATGACAGGAGGTCAGTTATAGTTTTCTTCGGCCATTAAGAAGAGGGAAAGTACACATGGAAGCTCAGCAACCCAGTTTAGTTTCTGGTTGGATACACCACATGGATATTTCAGAAAGAATCAGAAAACACTTGTTAAAACATGGAAATTCTCACAGTCCCTTTTTTTCCACAGGACTTGGGCAAGAAGAGGAAATTATTTCTTAATTCCTGCAGTATTTTACCTACAGACTAAAAACATTGTCACTAAGCTCAACTAAGATTACTCAGATTATGTGTATTTTCTTAGTGTTTTTTCTCCCTGGATAATGGAATAGTTGGACCCATAAAAACTCATGTTCCTAATGATTCTTATCAAAAATACCAGCAGAATCAAAACAGACATTTTCATGGGCTATGAAAAAATTACCATTGAACCATTTTTCCAAATTGATTGTATATATTTTTGCTGTATGAACTCCTACATATCTTTAGGGTATCTGACTGATACTTGGTTTTGCACTAGCACTGCACTCCAAAACACCACTAATTTTTCAAAGGTCTTGAGACTGTATGAGCCTGCAGAGAGATGGACACATTTTCTAATAAATAGTCATTGAAATAATTCCTAGAAATTTGTCTTTAAAGTGTTTTCTTAGGAACAAAAGCAGCTGAAATGAAAATTATGAAGTCTACACTCATACATCTTTAACAGGTCTTTTCAATTCAGTTTCAATGTTTAGATATTTAGATGTGAAATCTGTCATGGAATCTGCGTAGTCTATAGGCTTATCTGAGGGTGAACTAAGTATTTGGCATGGCAGACAGCCTCAGAAATATTAAGATGGTTATTCGCACATAACATTTACAGCTCATTAAATAAAATTTACAGAAGAGACAGAAAGTCACAGCTTCCATGTATAGTCCAAGCCTGAGCCTTGGAGCAGAACTGCTAAAAGTAGCACTACCCTGCCTGTCCTTCTTTTCTTATTAGAAAGATTTTCTAGCTAGCAGAAATCCCCAACCATCATGTTTTTGCTTTAAGCTCAGATTTTCACAGGCAACGTCTCACTTTGAGTCTAACTTTAGCTAAGGGTTACCTTCCTTGCGTTCTAGTCAATCTTTGATTATTTACCACAAGGTTGCAGGCAGCATCTTCCCTCCAGCACTTACTGTCCTTATGTAGTGTAGACAATTAACATTTGCTTAAGGGACTTCAAGAGAGCACTCAGTTGTCCCCTTTTGCAGTAGACAACAGTTCAACTAAATATCAGCCCTCAGGAAAGCTTCATAAAAGTAAATCCTAACTAAAACTTTTTTCAAAAGAAAAAAAATCATCCAGTTTGGTTTATAGGCTTAACAGTGTTTTAAAGGAGTCTTTCCCATCTGCATAAAAGGTTCCTTCACACCATGTGGCTGAAGGTGGAGCTGGGAATTTTTCTGAAAATGGGTCCAGGAGTTTGCTTTGACTTTTCCTGAAACTGTCATTTCCAGACACAAAATGGTTTTCCCTTTTTCCTCCTCCATAGGTTTCCTCAAGAAGGAAATAAAGGGAAGTGACTGCAGAGAGGGTTAGCAGCAGTTTGAATCACCAGCATGCAAAAGGCTGCTGAGAAGCCATGGGGAAAAACCTAATTGCTGCAAATAGGCTTCATTTTGAATGAACAGTCTAAACCTCAAGTGTAAAACATGCCAAGTTCTTCCAGCTAAGGAGTCATGCACACACCCAAGTTGACTGACCTTCTAGCCTGGATAGGTCTGCAGGTAGGATTGTACTAAGGAACAGGATGGATTTGGGTCAAAGAACCTGAAGTAGCACAACAGCCAAGCTCAAATCAGGAGCAAGAAAGTAGATACTAAATGTTGCATTTTTCATAGTATAAATCCAGGTAGGGCTAATATATACCCTTGGCTGTTTGAATATAAATTTGGTTGCACATAATACGAGGAAAAAAAAATCAGTACATTAGGAGAAACACAAATACTTTTGTCAAACATCATTCTGAACTAGGGATGCCTTCAGGAAAGCAATATGCTGGATGAGGAGTGTTGGATGAGGAACCAAGAGCAGAATTACTCTTTCACAGTCTTTGGAGAGAGGCAGCATTTCAGGAAGGAGATTCTTATCCTTTGGAAACTCTTTCCATGGACTGTGATGAGAATGCAGACACTAATGAAATACAAACAATGTTTAGATTGATTAGGCCAGGCAAAGAGCATGGTTTACTCATTGACTATTTCTACCTCCAGTATGAAGAGTAACACATGTCAGTGACCCAAATGCACATCACTGGACAACTTATACCACTGCAGGAAAAAATTGTGCATGGCCCCCAGCCACAAGCCATGTAATATGAGAAATTAGGAATTAAAAATCTACAAGAGAAATTTCCACTTAGTTTTATTTTTAACCTGTATCTATGTGCATCATCATGACATCATCATCATCACCATTGCCCCAAGGAGATTTACAAGAGGCTTATGCATGTGACATTCCAATGAATATACCTGCCTCTCAAAATAAATGAGTGTTGAGCTTCAGGAATAGCTCCTGGAAGTTGTAATGAGGGTAGAACATGAACTATCAGAAGGTCTAAAGGACAAAAGTCAGTACTATTTTTTTTTTTTTTTTCTGAAAGGTTTCATAGATTTCAGAGGTACCATAAAAAATTCCATTTGTTTCCTAATCTTCACTCTGGAGAATCCAGGAGACCTGGTAACTCCCTTCAGAAGCCAAGCTGCTGGAACTTCAAAAAAACCAGACACATCCTGATTCCCCATGAGGTTAACAGAAACATGGTGAAATCACTAGCTCTCCAGCATAGGTAACAACCCTGAGATAGCTCCAAATGTTGTTCAATCCATTAGGAACAAAAAGGAAGAAAGATAATTGAAAGCCCAGATGTCTTTCAAGTTCAGTGTGAATCTGCTACTGTAGTTCTGAAAGAGTAGGCAAAAGATGTTTTACAAGCCTGACATAAATTGCTAAAAATAATCCTACTCCCATTCATAAAAAGTTCTCATTTTCTATTTCCAACAGCTGTCACCCAGATATCTGCCTCCTAATTTTTGTGTTTTAATAGTGGGGGGAAAAAGAACTTTATGACAAAGCTGAAAATCTTCCCCAATGGATTCTTCTAAATTTCTCTAGAGATACATCAAAAAACGTAACTACAGGCAACTGCCTATGAGCTTACATTATCCTTCAGTTAATTTTCCATGCATATTCATACTAGATGACGCATATGGTGTTTCAAATCTTCCTGCCTGGATAGCCTTCTAAAGTTTTATGTAACACAACATAAGATCAGTACCTACACTGGTAGGTGTAACCTACACTTTAACCTACACTTCATAACTACCATTTTTATGGACAGGGTCTCAGAAAGCATTCTAACTTGCATGATTTTCAATTTAAGTCATTGCTTTCAAAAGAAAATTCATATAAGAAACCACATATGACAAGCTAATAAAAACTGTTCTAGTCAGACAAAGACCTTTATGTGAAAACAAAAATGTTTATGTGCAAATAATTTTTTTTTTTTCAGGAACTATAGCTTTCCCATTTTGAAAAGCCAACTTGAAGCTCACTTGTTTGGTTCTTTTCCAAAGTCACTAATAAACAGGACAAAAATAAAAATTTTTAAAGCCAAAGTTTGCGGAATTTAATTTTTTCTTGTCTCAATTTTTAAGACATTTCTGTCTTCTGCACAGTTAGATTTAAGTAAGAATAAAGTAAATTATTTATTTCAACTAATTTTTACATAAATGAAACAAATGTCCAGAGTTGTAAGAGTGGAAGGAACAGAGACAATTAAATATTGTAATTTATTAAGTCATAGAGCTTCATAACACCATTTTTGGCCTATTACCTACAATGTGATTCTTTACTTGATTCTGATTTAGTTGCAGTGAGCAACTTAGCTCTGATAAGACAGCTTTTTGCATCTATGAAACAACCTGGGCAGGACTGTAGAATAGCTTTTGAAGTTGCCATGCAAAAAGTGTAAGAACTAACAAGTAAAGCAGGTAAGACAAGGAGCTAGGGAAAAGCCTCAGACACACTTGATCAAATTTTTCTTTAAGAGTTGACAATGTGGAAAAATACAAAACAACAGATGTGTAGGGATGCCTTGTGAAGGACTGAGATTAGTGTGTCAACAGATCTAATAATCAAAATCACAGTTTCTTTCCTCAAATTAAAAAAGAAATTTAAAAAAAAGAGATTGGCACATTCACTTTGATTAACCACCATTAGGATGGGCCAATTCACTGGACTGATTCATTCCTATCATCCTTATTCTATACATTGTAAGAGATGTGGACTGCATAACCTAAAACTCATTCAAAGTTACAGCCACGAATGAGGGAGGCATCCTTTTTGGTATAAAGGTACAATATACAAACTTAGAACCACTTAGGTTGGAAAAGACCTCTAAGATCATTGAGTCAAACCATTAACCCAGTATGGCCCAAGTCGACGAACAAACCACGTCCTCAAGTGCCACATCCACACCTCTTTTAAAAGCCTCCAGGGGTGGTGACAATCATCTCACTGGGCCACCTGTTCCAGTGCTTGACAATCCATTCATTGAAAAAAATTTTTCCTGATATAACCTCCTCTGGCACAACTTGAGGCCATTTCCTCTTGTTCCATCATTGCTTGGCTGAAGAAGAGACCAGCTCTCACTTGGCTACAACCTCCTTTCGAGTAGCTGCAGAGAGCTATATGGTCTCCCTGATCCCCCTTTCCTCCAGGCTAAACAGCTCCAGCTCCCTCAGCCACTCCTCATCAGACTTGTGCTCCAGACCCTTCACCAGCTCAGCTGCCCTTCTCTGGACTTGCTCCAGCACCTCAATGACTTTCTTGTGCAGAGGGGCCCAAAACTGAGCACAGGACTCGAGATGCAGCCTCACCAGTGCTGAGTACAGGAGAAAAAGGTGGAATTAATTTGGTTACTACTTGGTTTGAAATCTACACTGATTTTGTGTTAGGAAGGCCTGCACTTTGAAAGGTTGCTCATTCCTTTCTCTTATATAATACCTTGCAAACAAGTCCCTTGAGTTCTTGCAAACTTGAAAAGAAACATTAGAAGAGTATTCCTTTCTGGATCTCAAATAACCTTCTCCTTTCACCTGTTTTATGAATCCATATTTCTTGGCAAAGCAAAATTAGTAACTGCACTAATATGCTAGGGATAAAATTTTCAAACATAAGGTTTTTCTACTTTGGTAAAAGCCTATCATTTAATTTAAAGAAGGTTGATCCTGGTACATTCAGTATTTTTTCCTGGATAAAGAACTAATTTGGTTTCAGATTTTTTTTTGTCAGTATTTGTTCCCAGAGAGGTTACTCATGGCAAAGACAGTATCTCCTGATGACTGATTTCCACCAGAAAAATACACACAGTATTTAATTTTCTTTTCACTAAGGCAATAAATCCTTAGAGACATTTTAGTAAGTAACATGCATCTGACTAATTCATTATTCACTTATTTTTATCTGTTTGTTTCATTTCAACAGACTGGCTCTTAAATATTTTACTATGGGACAATAAATGTTCTAATCCAGAATAAATAAAAACCAATGGTATGTTCAGTCCTAATGGGATAGTTATTTTATAAAATATAATGTTTCTTTCCAGTAGAAAAATATGACTAATTGAAGACAATTGTATTGAAGGATATTTACTTTTCACCATCTGCTCTAATGTGAAATTTAACCAGATCGAAATTTCAAAGCCAAACACTTTTTTTCAATCATCTTAACCAAAGTACTTCCAAAGAACTTCAGCTCCCTATCAACCCAAACACATGATCTCTGAAGAACTCTGAAAGCATTTCTAAAATCAAACAGGTAGGATAGCCAGGAAGGACAGACCATCCACTAAAAATCTGTGAAAGTTAGTTAATTCAGGGGGTTCCAAATAAGCTTTTTGAGTTCAAGCTATCAGCATTTCTAAGTTTTACTTTCTTTGAAAATCTAAAATAGCTTATCTTTTTAGATAATGCCTGAAAATTATTGCTGTTGCACATTTCTGATAGGAACTCCACATTCCTTCAGTGTTGGAATGAACTAAATATAGACTTTTCAAGTGGTCTCTCTTACATGATATGAAAATGACATTAATTTCTCATTTTTTCTACTATTTTTTATGACTTATAAAAGTTACAACTTACAAAAATGAGCCACTCGATACCTTTATGCTCTAGATAAAAAAAAGTAAGTAGCATGGTAATCAAGTCAATTTAAATAAGGTAAATTCTCAGGTTGAAAGAAATTGCAGTTGTTTTCATCTGATATATCCACTGGTCTCTAAAAACTCTGCAGCCTTGAATTAACTAAGCTTACCTGTACACCTTTATCATGCCATTTTACAGACATGGAAAGAAAAACATGTAAAAGTATTAAATGACTTCTTAAATCTTCTGCTAGAGCTGCATATAAAGATAATTCCTCATTCTTATTTCTTTGTTTCAGTTATAAGCAATTTCCTTTTCCTTCTAAAATAATTTTTCATTAATATATATACCAGCTTTTTCAAAATGTTCTGCCTTGCTTCTCTCTCACTGTTAACATCCCAGTTCACCACAGCTTTAGCATTTCTCTGTTTAGGGAGACAGGAGTAAAAACCAACACAAATATTTGATTTTTAAATATGAGCCTGAAGTGCAGTAGCCTCATCAAAACCTCACAATTCAGTGATTGGAAGTAAATTGTCTCCGTGTGCAGGGGAATAGAATATTTTATGAACATAAATCCAAATACTTTAGTATAGCTTGTATTTGCAGATTTGACATTACTTTATATCTTTACTAACTAGTAAGTCAGCAACAGCGAGATCTAGAGTCATTCGTACATGTCAAATCTATCAAACTTCATCTACCACTTCTGTCTAAAGTGTAATAAGTCAAAAATTTATATAGACTATTTTGCCTCACCATAAAAATCCTTCACAGTAATATTTGTAACCCATTTATTGCCTTTATCTTTATGGAAAGTGCTCTTCAAGAAATGGAAATGTCAAATAGCGCTTATTTAAATCCATTACGTTGAAACTACTTGATTCTATAGGGATGAAGACAGTGCAGTGCAGTCATGGGTTTTTTTTGAGGTAATATTTAAGAATGGATTAATTTTATTTTGCTAGAGACAAGACCAGACCCAGAACACTTCTACATGTGGCCTGACACCACTGAAACCAAAGGCAATGACTGGTCTGTCTAATAAAGAAAGCTGGGTGTTATCACTGAAAACACAAAAGCGATAGCAGTAGTAGCTGTATCATCATCATTATTATCATTTTTGCTTTTTTTACTGTTTTTTACTGTTTTTTTACTGTTATTTACACTATAAATTGTAACACTGATCAGCACATTGTCACCTTCCTTTATACAATCCAGAGAGGGCTTAAACTATGCCAGACTTAAACCTTTATGTGTCTGCATCTCGTTAGAGTAATTTTTCTGGGACATGTGAAGTTAAGACTCTAGCCCTACAAATTAGTCCTCTGTTTTTCAAAGAAATATGTTTCTTTTCTGCATGGAAATAAAATCTTTTCCATAAGGAGATTAAATATTGGCAAACAGGGTAATGTTCATGTGTAATTTTTCTTTCAGCTATAGGAGCATATAAAAATGCTACCCCATAGACCAAAAAAACCAGTAAATTATGCACCATATAGACATTTGAGAACAGCATCTTGCTTTGATACACAGGAGAGATCTTTAATAGACCAGATCACAGTAAAAAAAAATTGATTGTAAAGGCAAAGCAGCAGTAATGAAACAAAAAGTCTGCATTTCTACTTAGCCAAAAACCTCAATACCAAAAAATATAATTTAAGAACTCCATTCATACTTAGATCATCAAATCTCTTAATTGCTAAAGGAGATGCTCCAAAGAAATGAAACTGATTGAGCAATTATATGCACTATAACGAGCAAGCAGAAGGGAGGAGGAGAATTTGCTTGGGCTGCTTGAACTTTTGCATGCCCTGACTTTTGAAGTGTGCAAGCCTCATGACTTCCTTCCACAATCGCACACATCAGTCACCCTGAGCATCCCTCCAGGGCTTGTGCATCCCTTTGAAGCTTCACAGACCTTTTTGGTGCATGGCACTATTGATAATTATTTCTGAACAATCTTACAAATCTCAGTGTGACTCCAAAACTGAACTGAAAATAAGTTATCTGCTGCTATGCACAGACTTTATTAGAACAACTTAACAAATTTCATCTTACAGATCAAGATGACAGGAGCTTACCCTTTTACTAATCTGATCTTGTTGAGAGTTGCTGGTCAGGTCTTCCCCTCCAGCTCAGCACCTGTACTGGGGAGGCTCTCCTTGAAAAGCACCTGTGAAAATTTTCTCACAAAAGATAACTAAAGCTGAAGCAGGAGTAGATTTTTTTTTTTTAGGTAAGTGTTCCTCACAGTCAAGCTCTTAACCTGTGTAGTATTTAATGGTAGTTGTTTTTTTCATTTTTCCTGTTGCTAAGAAAAATAACATTATTTTAAATATAAGCTTGCAATAGGAAAAAAAAAAAAGGTTGTTTCCCTACTTTACCTCTATATCTGACAATATACCATGAATTTTCACAGTCAGAAGCTAGTAGTTAAACTCTCTATATGGATTCAGAAAACAGGCCAGAAAGTCACCCTTCCCCTCACCTGAAAGGATTTTAGTTTAGCCTGCACACCTGGTATCAAAGGTTTTCAAACTTAATATGAGATACCACTTATCTACTTAAGCAGTTTCTAAAAGACACTTTGAAGTCCTTATATGCTTTTCATAGCTGGAAATCCTGACCCTACACCAGCAAAGAAAACTGAAAATAGGATTTATTACTCTTGCTGTCTAAAAATAGAAACCTCTTACTTACTATCACAAAAAACTCACACTTCTTTTTAAAATAGTCTAGATTCCTCAAATATTTATATTTCCATCTTTGCAACTACTGTGTATTTTTGTATGTATATATGAAATATGTTATATTTCATGCATATAACCTGGGTTCCTCATGTAAGCACAAACCTTTTAAAGCACAGCTCTCCTTTGCAGGGAAATTAACGTGCTTGATAAAATTTGCATTCTGTGCAGTGCAAATTAGTTTAGTACTTATCAGTATGGAGTGATTTTGACAAAAATATAAGCAACTAAAAAAATGGAATTGCAATGAAAAAATAACAGACAATCTAACTGCCGGCTACAGCTATGAATTGTTTTGGTTCTCATTGTGTTCAAAGAACCTGAAATGATTCTTTGTGCTCTGAAAACTATAGTGTTTGTTGGTAAATGAAAAGAAGGCATTAAAAATGGCTGCAATAAGAAAATACTGAAAAGAGAAAATGAGGCATTGTAGACCAGAACAAGGGGAACAGCTAATTATCTAACATGTCTGAGTAAGTTATAAATTCTGCAATATTTTGTCTGTCTATTCTAAATTTTTTTTTCTTAAATGGAAAAATATATACTGCTGGTTTTAAAAGAGGGAAAGAGGGATGGAAAGTCTGTGAAAATGAGAACTGACATCTAATTGACTTACTGGAACTGAATTGTAAAAGAAAGACAGAAGAGAGCAACTGTTCTTTCCAAGTAAAAACAAGTCTGATCTCATGGCTTTTTCAGCTCAATAGTAAATATGGCTGAGATGGGAGCAAACGAGAGCAAGTATGCTAGTAACTACTCATATCCTTTTTTTTTAAATTATTTTTCCCCCAAAATCCCAAATGGAAAGTTTCATCATGGTAAGATGTGCAACACAAGAACTAGTCAACTGTATCTATTTTGGGTGATTTTTTTCTTTGTTTGCTCCCTTTCCACTTCTGCTCTGGCAAAGTAATCATTCATCATTAGAAAATATCATATATACTGATATCATAACCCAAACTCTGATTTTATGGCTCTTGAGAGAAGACAGAATTCCACTCTATAGGAACATCCATGGAAAGAATATATATAGAGTTTGACACAAAACAGGAAGTTAAAGCCAGCTTCCAAGTTACTTTCTGCAAATGTCCACTCAAGTCTAAATATATACAGAAATACTCTATTTTCTTTCTCAGAATTAAGTACAAATTGTCTCCACAAACTGTCCATTAAAGAGCATCAACACGATAAATTATCACAGCATTATTTTCAACATGCTATGCACAGCTGAAGAGAAGGGATTTGAATAAAATATCTGTCTCAGCTTTAATTACAGTGTCATTTCCTCAAAGCTGTAATAAGGTTCATTTCCGCAAAGCAGTTTTCCATTTTTTCCCTTACTTATTTTATCTCAACAGAAAATGCACAATTAAAAATTTCTTAGAATCAGAACAAATGTTTCATGTTACAGAAAGATCTAAAAAATCCCATTAATCATTTCTCAGGTGAAAATTAAAAGGGAAAAGCATAAGAAAACAAACTCAACACAAAAGAAGCTGTTCCACTGAAACTGTTGGAAGAGAACAGGTTTATTTTAAACATTCTAAAAGTACTCAAAACATAAATTTTTCCTAAATATAAATGTTGCAAAATCACTTAGAATTAAGGTACTTCTGTATCTAGCACCCAAGGACAGCTAACTACATTAGCAGAATGGTTCACACGTGTGTTCAGATGTTTCATCCACCTTTTTATCCTAAATCCCTTGCAAATACCAAGTGAAAAAGGCTTTGAAATACTCTGCTCACTTTAGGAAGATCTAAGTCTGAATCACCAAGCCTTTGTTTTGGTTGAAGGTCCTCCTTCAACCAGTACCAACCAGGGAAAACCACTAGAAGTTTGGCTCTTTTCTCATGTCACGATTAGAGGGCTACATCCCTTGAAACAAACCAAATAAACAAAGACAATACAGAATTTGATGCTGAGCATGAACTTAAGCCCCAAGCTAACATGACTAAAGAGACTTCAAAGCTTAGGCATTACAGTATGGACTGCCACAGACTACTGAAAAATGTATTACATCCAATAAGATGATGTGGATACATTTAGTATTAAATTCCAGTCACCAGCAGAAGAATACAGGTGGTCTTGATGCCTGAAGCTGACTTACTGAGTTTGGAAAGCAGTAAAAGAGATTTGCATTATATACAGAAAAAGAAAACATAGCTGACTTGTAGCTTTGTGCCTCCTAGCAAAGCCAAAAGAGGAGGGAAAAAACTAGATTTTTCAAGGTGGATTAAGAAGAACCAGGAGAAAGGCTTGGCAGTAAAACATAAATAATGCAAGCGTGAGCAAGGAAGACTTTGCGTCACTGCTAGAAACAGAGAGGAGGTTAAGGAGGAGTCTAGGCTTGGGGGAAAATCTGTAGCTGTTTGCTGGTGTGTGTACAAAACTGTTTATAGTCTACAGACTGGACGTACTGGATGTTGATACTGGTGCTACCTGACTATGTGGTCCATAGCTCTGCTCCAGAGGGCAAACTCCACACACCCTGAATTGGTGTCCCTGTACTTCCAAACTCCTTCACACAAAATCTGTTCTCTCAGATAAGGGAGATCAAGTGTAAACTGCAATGAAAAACATTTTTATTTCTGATGCATCTATTTTATTTCTAATGCATTAAGCATTTGATGAAGCAAAGTTAAACTAAAAATTAAATTTACTGTTCCCTGCACCCATCATCTGGGACATGTAGTCACAAACTGTTCAAATAAAAGTTCTTCTACTGTTTCATCAAATTGAATAGAGGTGTTTTTTTCCTAAAGTACAATGTGGAACAGTACCTAATAAACATCACAAAACTGCACAAAACCTCTTACTGGCTAATTTGTTGCTCCTGGGAAAAATCTACACACAACAAACATTTTTATATGCATGGTTATTTTCTATTTATATTTAGGTTTTGACTAAATGCACTAATCACATTTTAAATGGCCTGTTCTGAAGAGAAGGATTTACCATATTGTGTCACTGTCAACACAGAGCAGTAAACCTCTCAAGTACACAAAATTCAGCCCTTGTTTGTCTCCTGCCCTGTTTAAGCACTGTGCTGCAGCATTGCTGAGGCAGGCATCATTACTCTCTGATGACTCTTACCCACAGGATGTGAGAAAAATCAAAGTTTCAATATTTTTTAATCAAGACTCACAGTCAATCAGTAATTTTGACTGAAAATTTTGTACATTACAGCAACCTAATGCTTGTGAACAAAACAAAATCCTCTTGCTGTAGGAAATGTCTCAGTTGTTGATCACTACATTACTGTACAATGGCCAATGTGGAATATTACCCTGCTGGGTTTAGATTACTGCTAACATAGGTGCAAGTTAAAAATAAGGAGATAAACTTGCAAAAGAGTGCTTAAACAGCACAGAGGTTAGACTCATAGAACTATTTAGGGTGGAAGAGATCTGTAAGATCAATGAATCCAACTGTTAGCCTAACACTGGCGTTCACCACCAAACCATGTCCCTAAATGCCACATCTACACCTGTTTAACATGCCGCCAGGGATGGTGACTCAACCACTTCCTCAGGCAGCTGTTTCCAATGCTTAACAACCCTTCTGGTGAAGAAATTTTTCCTAACATCCAATCCAAATCTCTCCTGGCACAACTTGAGGCTATTTCCTCTCATTCTATCCTTGGCTGCCTAGAGGAGAGACCACCTCCTACCTGGCTACAACCTCCTCTCAGGTAGTTGCAGAGAGCAGTAAGATCTCTCCTGAATATCCTTTTCTCCTGGTTAAACAGCCCCAGCTTTCTCAGGTGCTCCTCATCAGACTTGTGTTCCAGACTCTTCCCCAGTTCTGCTGCCCTTCTCTGGACTCGCTCCAACACCTCAGTGTGTTTCTTATAAAAGCATCCCCAAAACTGGACACAGACTCAAGGTGTGGCTTCAACAGTGCCAGGTACAAGGGGAAAATCACTGCCATGGCCCTGCTCACCACACCATTTCTAACACAAGCCCCAGTACCACTGGACTTCTTGGTTACCTGGGCACACACTGGCTCATGTTCAGCTGCTGTTGACCAACACCCCCAAGTCCTTTTCCACCAGGCTGGTTTCCAGCCACTTTGCCCAGGCCTGTTTGCTGCATGCAGTTGTTGTGACCCGAGAGCAAGACTTGCTACTTTCCCTGCTCAACCCTCATGCAACTGGCCTTGCCCCATCTGCAGACCCTACCCAGCAACAGATCAACACTCCCACCCAACCTGGTATCATCTGCAAAGTAATTGAGGGTGCACTTGATCCATCCCCTCATCCAGACTATCAGTAAAGATATTAAACAGATCTGACCCCAACACTGAGCCCTGGGCAGCTCCACTAGTGATGGGTTACCAGCTGGATGTATCTCCATTCACCACCACTCCCTGAGCTTGGCTATCCAGCCAGTTTTTTATCCAGCAAACAGAGCACCTGTCCAAGCCATGAGCAATCCCTTTCTCCAGAAGGATGCTGTGGGAAATCCTGTCAAAGGCTTTACTAAAGTCCAAGTTGACAACATCCACAACCTTTCCCTCGTCCATTCAGTGGGTCACTTTGCCATAGAAGAAGATCGGGTTGGCCAAGCCAGACCTTGCCCTTCATTCACCCATGCTGGCTGGGCCTGACCCTGTTTGTCCTGCACATGCCCTGTGATGGCACTCAAGATGATCTGGCACTGAGGTCAGGCTAACAGGCCTGTCATTCCTCAGATCATCCTTCCAGGCCTTCTTGAAGATAGGCATCACAGTTGCCAACTTGTGCTGATTCTACAACAATTTGTAACAGTCGTTGGGATTTTTTTTAATATATTTAACTGGAATTTTCTCATGCATAATCTCTTACTAACTGGACAAAAATGGATCCATCTTGTATCCAAGCTACACCATTTTGCAGAGTAAAAAACAGTTCTATTGTCCTGTTTCAGATCAGTCACTACTTTTCCTTCTCTTCTGGACACAGAATACTTTCATTATTTATTTGCAGGGTTTCAGAGCTGTATTGTTGGAAAAGCAATAACCAGGTCATCCAACGTTTCTCCCAAATATAGCACTGACGTACACAGTGAACATGGTATAAAGGCCACCAGGGTCAGTGGCAATGTTCGAAACAATTTAGATCATCAGCTTTGTTATTCGCTGCTGAATGTTCATTTGAGAGCACAGCACCAGAAGCAAGGCATGCAAAATGCCCAAACAAGGTGCACCAACTCTGTCTGAAAGCCAGCCACAGGAAGAAGAAGCTGCATCTATGACCAGATGATCTTTATGATCAAGCTCTGCGAAGCTCAGCCCAGCCTAGTGGTTGATATTCAGCTGAGCTCCTCTGCTTTTTATTCGGACAGTGCCCATTTCTGGCAGATGGCAGTTTACATAATGATGAGAAATGTGAGTGAGCAGCTGTCATCAGTGCTCATCATTTATGCATCCTGCAGTATCAGCAGTAAAATACTCCCCTTCTGAAGGGGGGAAAATATTTCAAATCCCCAAAATCAACACCTAAAATCACTCTCTCTGGCATAAAAATAGCAACAGGAAATAGCAATCACCAAAAAGTAGTGACTGGAGAACCAGGAAGAAGATATCCTTGACTATTTTGGGACTACTTGACCTCTCCTATGGCTTATCAGTTCCATAGGAAAAAAAAAAAAAACCTCTTAGTATCTTCATTTCATTCATTTCAAAGCAAAGCTTTTCATCTTAGCTCTAAATACCTTCCTAAAGCATTTTACAAGATGTGGATGACAAATAGATAAATTATTTTTCCTTGCAACTATTATTCTTCAGTCATAATAACCTCTATCCTGGTGGTAATACACAGGTAACTGTTAACATTGTCTTGATGCCTGCAGGAAAGGGCATCTGCCTTTGCCCTCAGCAGTGCAGGAAATGGTTTTTCATTCAGGTTCCCTCCTAAGAGCCACATTTCAGTATTTGCTACAGCTTTGCAATCATACCAAGGTCAATGAACTGACACTAGTATATATAAAAGCTTACCTTAGCTCATCTTTTCAGTTTCTGACTCTCCTGCGCCATGAAGAAGAGATCCATAAAACTAAACACTAAACATTAATTTGCTAATACCTACTTTTCCTGTTTCTCTTTACGTACTGTTCTTTTAATTAAGTTTACATGGCTGTTAACTCTTCATGTTTACAAGAAAATTCACAGTAATTTAAGATTCATTCTGCCATCTTAATTACTGCCTTTTACTCACTACTGGAGACTCTGTAATACAGTTCCTTGTACTTTAGGGTTACTACTTTGAAATTGGGTCGGTGCAGTGTCCTTCAAAACCAAAACTGAAGATGATTTTTAAAAGAATCTTGCATCAAACTTTGTCCAGCTACAAAAAAGATGCCTATGTCCTGTCTGTATGCAAAGTAAATAAAATTAGGCAACAGCTAAATAACACACCTGTCATCCTATCTTTTCCAGTTCATTCCCTTTAAATAAAAAAAAAAGGCCTTGGAGCTTCATATTCTGTCTCTCAGAACATTAAAAAAAATAGAATTTCCACAAACTGCCACTTCAAGCCATAAGGGGTTCTGACTCAATACAATCTGCAAAATTTAAAGTGGCACTAATATACTTCACATATTTCTCTCATTTTCTTCTTTCATCACCCATTAGCATGCAATATGAAACTCTGCTTTCTAATTATACTTATATTTCTCAACAAACAGTTGTTTCTGTTAGCAAGTTCCATTAAAAAGTGCTTTCTTTCAGCTGAGAAAAAGTTTTTAGACCTAAATTTATGGCCATTCTGTTTTGGTTTGGGTTTTTTTTTTGTTTGTTTGTTTTCATTCCAAACCTCATCTGATTCTAGATTTTCCAGCTGAAAGCCACAATGCAGAGCAGGTGTACTTGAAAGCACAGTTGGCATATTGAAACAATTGTAGTCCATCTACACACTGTGTGGTACCCAGCTCACCCACGAAAGACTTTGGCTCATTTGTCCATTAAAATGCAGGAACTTGATAAACTATAATTTTGCATAATTCATAAGCAAGCAAATTCCATCTGTCTTACCTTCAGAGACAGTGTTGACTAGGGGGCATGAATGTAATGAAGTAATACTCAGTGGTACTCTGCTGGTATAAACATATGCTGAGGAAGCTGCAAAGTTTCAAGCTTATGTGCAAAAAGAAAAGCAATCAGGACTTGAAAAACTGCAGGAGGACTCAAGGAGTTCCTGCCGGGCTTGCAATACCATGACAGAACATTTAATCCTCATGACCACCCTTGCATGAAAGGTAGGCACACACACAGAAGGGAAAAAAACCAAGAAAATCAAGAATGCAAACGGGAAAACATAGCCACTTTGTGAATTTCTAATTGCAACACTCATCTTTCCTGATAGATCTGCAAAGCAAAGGTCCCTTCAAGGGAGGCAGGTGCAGGCCTATTTGTGCAGCCTTCTTTAGACTGTACAAATTGGAAGAAAGGCAGCAGGTTCACTGAGGTTCCTGTTCCAAACACAGTTCAATACACTACCTGTCCAACAGGCTGTCACAAAACCTCCAACTGCTCTCTGTGTAAACAAACACATTTTATTACACACAAGGCACAGGCACAAACTATCCTGAACTGTTCTCAAGCATACACTAACCAGTGTTCCAAATCCTCAGTTTCAAACAAGGAGCTTTGGATATTGTAGGTATTTTCTGCGTGTTTTGGCTTACTCCTTTTAAGGGATAACACACTTAGAACACTACTACACATTTTAGGATTAACAGAACGAAAACACCAAATGATGACAACTCTCCAGCTGGTATAAACTGTCTTTTCCACTGATTTCTGCCCCTTTCAACAGCTAAGAATTGTGCAGGTGCTCTTGGCTGTCCTACTGCATGTGTTCTGCTCCAAGGGACAACTTTGGAATTTGATACCAGTTACTAGCTCTTCCATTCTTTTTAAAAGACAGTTAGGAAATTGGAAGATCTCCTGGCCACCTCAGAACTACAGCTGCAGACCGATTGCCTGGTTTCAGCACCTGTACTAAATAAATGCTGGCAGCTGCTGAAAGGTTTCCTTTTCTCTGTCTCCAACAACACCGCATACAGATAATGTCTTTATGTTTTCTGAGCAATCATTCCATTCTAGATACCATGCATGTGACTTGACATCTGGGGAACTTGTACTGGCATGTTCAGTTACCTTCCCTGATATCTTGCCACAGAAAAGAGAATTCTGATTAACAAAGAGAAATGAGAGTGAGATGTAAGCTAAGCAGATTGATGGGTGGAGGGAGGGAGACAGAGAGAAGAAAGAAAACTTTTCTTTTTAAAAAATGAGGGCAGAGTGCAACAGAATCAATAGTCCTTGGGAAGAAAAAAAAGACATCAAACAGTATTTTAAAACTGCATTACAATAATTTGAACAGATTTCTATCAACAAGCAGCAACATAAATTCTAGCATAGTGACAAAGTAATTTCCAGACAAAAATGAGTATGTATTCCCCCAACATACCTATAGACTTGAAGGAAAATCTGTATGTCAGCAAATTTTACCAGCCTAAGGCTTTCCTCCTCCAGATCAAACAATATGATCCATCACAGCAGCACTCTGCACCACAGATAGGAAGAATTCTTTTCTCTGACTTGTCTAGATGATCTACATAATTAAATTCATAGCGATTGTCATCAACCTACTATCTCTGTTGTTACTGTTTCTCATCTGACAAGGGCTTACACAGCCAAAGCCTTTCCTACTGCTTCCCTCTGTGCCTTCTGATCTCACAAAAGATTTATTTCTACCTGTAAATCATGTTTCTCTTCCACCTGTATTCTAGCAGAACTACAACAGCCTGAACACTAGAACTAGGACAAACAGCTTATATAGGGCAGCTCACTTCTCTCCAGCTAGTTGCTGTCAAAAAAAACATTTGCCAACATCCCAGATTCCTGCTTCTCCCCTCAGTTCAGAAGGTTAAAGAACATTACAGTCTGCAGCAGGAAGGGTTCAAACTGTATTTTAATACTGAAATTCAGCATTATAGTTTCAGAACTCCCTTTGTTTTTATTTGTTACAAACTGCCCCAAGACTAAGGAAACAGTCATGCTCTGCATCTTAGCTCTCATCTCCACAAAGGGAAGCTCCAGCTGATGAGGTCTGCCTCAGCAGCGAGTACTACTAACTTGATGGAATCATTTCAGAAGTGTTTTGGGAGATAAATGCTGATTCATCCATATGAAAACAAAGCACACACAAATAAAAGCAATAAACAACAACCACAAACAACAAAAAGTCTTATATGTTTGCTCCATAGTTACTTTTCATCTCACAGAATTAAATATTCATGGACTTTCCAAAGCTAGCTGCCTACTACTCAGGAAAAACTGTTAAATATGTAGCAGGATGATATGCTGTGTGAGCTTCATACACTTAGATATTAAATTTTTTATATGATGGCTTTAGGATTTTCATGTATTTCACAGTTTTCTGCACCTTGGTTCTCTGCCAATGCCTGTCACAAAAGGCATTATATCAGATAGAAAACAGACAAAGAAGGCTGGTGAATTTCGTCTGTCTTTCCAACTCAAGCAGAAACACTGCTAAAAGCATCAGAATTTATGTAAGACAGCAGGGCAAAATGCAACTAAGGAAAGCATTTATTTAGAGGAAAATAAGTATTGTAAAGTAAAAACTAAAAACCACATGAGGAAATGTAAGCTGAGAAGAAAATTTTAGCAAATCTTTAGTTTGAAAAACTTACAGAATTAAATATCTTCATCCTAATTCTGATGTGAATTTCAATCGTATGAGGAATACAGGAGAAATCTGCACTTCTCCCATTACTATCTATTATCTATCCATATACAAAGTAACATTGATGGTTACCCTATCAATGTCCAGACTGATTTCTGGCCCCAAGGAAGGCCCCAAGAAGACCTGGCCCCACCTGTGACCCCAATGAAGGACCAGCCTCGGGACCCTTCCCAAGACATCTGCATGTTGTCCTAGGTTGACTATATGATGCTTTTATCCCCAACCGTCTGTTCTGCTGAATAATAAGTTTTAAGACTTGTTCCAGAGAGTGAAGGGGGAAGAGAAGAAGCGTGCAGTATGTCTTCAGACACTGCACTCACTCCTCCACATTCCTGCTCCTGGACTGTGTTGTCTGCGGATGGACAGACAGCAGGACAGAGTTCTCTAGTTTTAGCTAGCTGAGACAAAGAAGTTCCCTGGACTGTGGGGTTTTTTTTTCTTTTTCCCTTTTCTTTGGAGCTGTTCAAACCTGCTCTGGACTGAACACCAGCAGAGCACCAGCAGCTCCACCTGCGGCCACCGGGCCGGGCCTGGGCCGCGGCATTTCCAGCACTGCAGGGACTGATCTGAGACTGAGTGAGCTGAACTGCAACCTGGGGAGGGGACTTTCTCAGTTTGTCATCTCTTTTGGAGAAGCAAGGGGTTTTATTGATTAATATTGTTTAGGTTTCATTGTTTAATAAACAGGGTTTTTTCCACTTTTCTCCAAGGAGGTATTTTTCTCCTGGACGGGTTCGGGGGAGGTGCCGATTGAATCTGCTTTCCTAGAGGAGCCCCTCTGAGGGGGTCTCTCCAAAATTTGCCCTGAAACAGAACAAATACATCTAGCGGTGCCCAATGTGAGGGTCAAGAAATTGGAAAAAATCCTCTATGGATTGCATGTTGGTTGTGCTTGCTCTGTAGTGAGTTAAAGCAGTCAGTAGCCATGTGCTTGAATTCGTAATGTCTCTTGGGGTGGAGGCCTTCACAACCCCTGCAGGTTCACATCAGCTCATTGCACACTCCTCTTTCAGCCCAAGAGCTCCTGTGATGCTGCCTCCCACACCCCAAAGAGAGCGAGGTGACAGCTTCCAGGACCATAGCTTTTATAGTTAGATGGTACGGTGGCATATTGCAAACCTTATGAAGGCAGCAGCTTTATTTCCAAACGCAGCCTGGACCAGTGCTCCATTCAGAAGGTTTTGAAGCAGTTTTTTTTTTTCTCTTGACAAAAGAACATTTCTATAATAAACACTCCCATAGCTCACAGACAGGTGATCAATACCATTTAGATAAACAATTCCTTCACTGATGTACATAAAAGAGCAATCATTAGTCAACTCTTTTAACAGCTGCAGCCTACATAATGGCAAGAGAAGTTTAAAATAACTCATTAAACATGGGAATCTGTTAATATGTTTGAATAAAACACCTACTGAATGAAAAGGTAAAATATTTGTGGACTATGTCAACACAAAGTAAATTAGCAAATGCTTAAAGGGACTGAATATTAAATCACTTAAAAAACCAAATACTCCACACTGGTCAAAAAAGTATCTTGAATGACCTTTGTAGGTATTTCCTACATGTGAAAGTTCAGTTTTTTAGAACTTAAAAGAATGAGATATTTTTCTATTCGTATTTTTCCAAAAATAACGTTTTGCACAAAGCAATGTTCTGCACTCACAAAAAAAGGCATTAACAATATTAGTGAGATCATAAAAATCAAATACTCAGAAGACAGAAATGCCAGACTCACTTGCTCCAGCTCCATTCACAGAACAGAACATGTTATCACCACCATCTATCCTAAGCCCAGAGGTCAAGTAGGCAGGTGTTACTATTGCAGGCAAGTAAACAGTAAAAAGATATTTATTTTGATTTTTTTTTTAAGATGTGACCTCATGCTGCTGCTAACAAACACTCTACCATACTGTCTAAAAGAAAACAAACCCTTTCCAAACCAAAAACCTCACACTTCTGTCCTAAAAGAGACCTAAAAATCAAAGGAAGTGACCCAGACCCCATTGTACAAAGGAATTAAGATGATAACACACCAACCAACCAACCCACCCACTCTTGACTTTCAAACCTGGGTGAGAATGCTCCCTTACCTTTAACAGTGCTGACATGTCTGAGCATGTGAACGTGACAAACTGTTCAGGGATCGATGGCATACTGGTACTTCTCATAGCATCAACACATACCACCAGTTTTTCCTATCTACCTACTTGCAGACACTCCTGTATGCTTAAAAAAAAGTAAAAAAGGAAAAGGAACCAAAAAAACACAAACAAAAAAGAAAACCCCTGGAAATAGAAAAAAAAAAAAAAAAAAAAAAGAGAAAAAGGAAAAGAAAAAAAAAGGAAAGGAAAGAGAAGGAAAAAAAGAAAAAAAAACCAAACTAAAAAAAGAAAAGCTCTGTAAAAAGGAAAAGGAAAAAAGAGGAAAAAAAAAGAAAAAAAGAAAAAAAAAAGGAAAAAAAAGAAAAAGCGAAAAAAGATAAAATCCCTGACAAGACAGGAAATACACCAAAATACACCAGAAGGCCCAGGGACAATTCCAGTAAGCTGTGGGCAATGACTCATACACAAAGCATGGAGATAAACTCTGTCAATACCAGTCATATCTCCTTTGGGGTTATCATCAAGCTGGACACCCATGAACTCAGACTAGCTGGTTCAATTTCTAGCAATTTTATCACCCAAGTCCATCCATAAATTTACCAAGTTGTACCTTAAATGATTCTTTTCTTTGTTCTTGGACAGAATGAGTTCTAGTTTCAGCAAAGCCTAAGCTAGCCTAAATCAACACTGATTTTGCCACTAGAGTCCACAAAAGAAACCCATAATGCATAAAAACAGTGACCAAAACAAGGAAGACAAAGATATATAGTTTCTTTGGCATCTGAGCATTTCTCCCTTTTAAGCACTGCCACCCATGGCTGTCCTCTTCATGAAAGATCCCCAACTACCCCCAGACGAGCAGATATTCAAGGAATGCCTAGTCTTGCTCAAAACAGAAAGTTTTCACTCTCCTCTCAGCATTTACACACATGCATGTACAGTCCTCACCTGCCACAAGGGAATATGTTGAAGTGTAAGGGCTGTTTCCAATCTACTTCTGGTACTCTGCTCTTTGGAGTCATTTGCTGTAATCCCAAACCCTGACAGAGAGTTATAATCAAACAGCAGGCAGTTTAAAGGACCAGATTTTCAGGCTCAGTGATCAGACTGGTTATAATCCAAGGCAATGCTTCATGATATTTAATCATATATTCTGCAGCTTCTGAAGAAAGGGGATTTTTATTTCCCAAAAGAACTGCAATTATCCTTTACAAAGCCTGCAGACTTCTTACAGTACAACAGCTGCAATGTCCTGTTGCTTTAACTCTTGGACAGTCTCAGTGTGTGTGTGTATATATATATATATATATATATATATATATTCTTTTCAGGGAAGAATAATTTCAAAGCACGTATGCCCCACTAGAGCACCAAAAAACTATTTATATGAAGGCTCATGCCTCTATACAAATCTGCAGGCTTAAAACAACCAGGCCATGATATTTCTACCTAATTCTGCTATTTCCTCTTTAAGTAATTATCAAGCCATGATTTCTACTTATCTGAAAAGCAAGTACACAAATTTTATTTGTAATGCTGTTGGAGATGCAGAACAATTCCACAAATAAATATTTTTATTTTAGCAGAGAACATGAACTAGTTAAATCAGCAAGCCATGCATTTGAATGTCTTAATAACAAAACTGTTGGTTTTCCATTAAACTGGCCTCAATATTTAGTTGGAATGAAACTGTGGCTGCTTCTCTTAACCTAAGCACTTAGAGGAGAAAAGCCCTCACAGCAAAGCCTTTCACCATAATGCAAAGCCTCCCAGAGGAAAGACAATGTATGGAAGGCTGGGGCTGCATGCTGGGGTGAGGCAACACAACAACCCACAGGATTCACACAAGCTTTGAATCCAAGCCAAAGTCATCAAGAGCTTTCCATCAGAACAAAATTAAAACCGAATCTTGTTATTAATATACCTTGTCCATGATACTTCTGAGAAGAAAGAATGTAGTGACATCCTGAAAACCATGACTTAAAAGAGAAGCACTGACATATCCTTAATTGTTTGAGGACAGAAGTAGCAATGTGATTGCTAAATAAGCTTTGAAGAACTGTTGTAGTAGCTTAGGAACAAGGGTAGTGAGCAGTGGTAGAGTTATTAATGCCACCCAAAAAAAGTTGTCCAGAAAATATGATTTTTTCTGACGATCACAGATGACCCCAAATACAAGAGATCAAAAGGCCTGAGCTTTGGGAACAGACACTTGCAGTCTGAGTCCAGTCTGCTTCAAATAGTTTAAACTTTCTACATAACAGGGAAATGGCTCAGCACTGCAGAAACTATAAACAAAAACATTTTTTATTAATCCAAGATGGGTTTTTATTGCTAGTGTGCTGTGCTCATGCTTCAAGTAGATTTATTAAAATGTTTTCCACTGTAAAACAGGAGATTGCACATGCATTGCTCAGGGTAGGCAATTACAAACTCATGAAGACTACACAAGATTTAACAGAGAAAAATGCTCTCACTCTTTGGTATGGCAGGCAAGTTTAGTAAGGTTCTTCCCCATGCTGTGCAGTAAACATCTAGACTTTTTCTTTTCTGTGCTGTATTTCTTCCTTGCTGAAAGTAAAATACCCCAATATTCCACCAGCTGAAAACTATAACCAGCTGCTTGTGCAATAAGAAGGTACTGCTTCCTCTGAAACAAAAATTTACCTTTCTTCCAAGATACCCAGTGTTTGTTTATTTTTAATCAAACAAGTGATAGTTTATTTTAAACACTGAAAAATCATCAAAATACAACACTAGTAAATCACACCAAATGGAACATTAAGAATACTGATTTGCCATATGGTCTCAGAAAAAAACTAGATCTTTATCTTAGTGCTTTAAGCCTCTCCATACAAAAAACTTGATGCAGGTAATCACAATGATTCAAGCCAAGTTTAGGGCTGTCCCAGCTCAGTCATGCATCAGTGAAAATGAATGATGACAAAATCCTCACTCTTCTCATATCTGCCCAGAGACAGGACAAAAGAAGCTAGCACAAACGAATATAGAAAATTATGTTTAATGCAAGAAAAATGTATTTTACCGTAAGAATGGTCAGGCACTGGCACAGGCTGCCCAGAAAGGTTGTGGAGTTCCTATCTTTGATATCCTCAAACAGGATACCTTACTGAGTAACCAGTTCCAGGCTGCCTTGCTTTAAGCATGGGTTTGGACTAGATGGTCTCCAGAAGCCCCTTCCAACCTCAACCATTCTGTGATTTGACTGCAATTTATTTGGACCATTGATTACTGTAGTATGTGTGCCATGACCTCAGCCTTCCTGCTAGCCTACACAGTGAAGCCAATAAGCAAACCTTTTGGCTCAACTCTGACTTAAAAGCACCTTCATGATCTTAACTGGGCCAGAACTGTAAACATGGCTGTGTTACATGAGGAAAATGAAAAAAATGTGGCTCAAACTCCTACCAATATTAGAAGAAAATAAATACATCATCAGTATTGCAAAACGACATATTGTATCATCAAATTATACAAGTAACTATCAAGATAAGAAGTAAGAGCAGTTGCAAAATTCTAATCAGGTCTAGGAAATACCACCATAGGTTGTGACAGTGACATTTAACAAGAAGTTGATGCTACACCGAGAATTGTTCAGAGTCTCAAAAACAGCACCATATTTTGGCTTCCATCCCACACTAAATTAATTTCTAAAGGTTTGCAGATATACACAGCAGAACCCCATGCCAAACTCTTAAGCAACTGCCTCTCATGCACTTTATTTGGGACTAATATAAAATAATCATTTCATGACCCCTAAAATTGACAAAATCAAAATATTCTCCCAAGCCAATTTTGCACTGAATAGTCAAAGGAATAGATATTTTTCAACATCTGATCCATAAGCAAAACCTAAGAACATTAATTTCTATCAAAAGTTTAGCCTTGGAATTCTTTCATACAAAACTGAGACTTTTTTCCTACTTAAAAAAAGGATAATGATACTGAGGGAAAAAAATCCTGAAATAAATTAAAGTAATAAGAGCTTTCTGATGCATTCAGTAAATAAAAAAGACAAGTTCTATTATGGTGTAAACAAAGAGTTTCTCCACTAAACTAACAACTATCCATTACACCCAGTTTACAGCAATTTATAAGATGAGTGATAAATGACTATTGACCTCTGTCAAGCAGAAATGACAGAGCAGTTTAATAAGCTGAAACATTATTGGCATTCAATACAATTTGGCACAAATTCTGGGTTTTCTCCTTTGAAAACCACAACTCTGAGCCTTGGAGAACATCAGCAAAAAGAAGCCAGAATATAATTTAATTCTTCCTTTGGAATAAAAGAAGTCACATGTGGCGGCAGTTTTATTTGTTGCATGCAAGATAAAGACAACCAGGTGACACTTCTCTTAACTCCAGAACTGTAGATGCAATAGATCCATGATTTCCCTTCTCAAATATTTCATTCTCTAACATTTCAGTGCTGAAAAATTCAAACCTATTCCCAATATTTGCATCTGATCCAGACCAAAAGAAAATACAACTACCACAAATCAGAAACTCATGCTGCATTCAGGACACAAGCAAATAAAACATGTAAATTATCCCTCCTGCAATTTCACTGGAGGTAGTACTCTTTTGATATGTTTCACAGGCCTAAAAATAATTTTTAAAATGGGCCAAGAGGAATCTCATGCAGTTCAACAAAACCAAGTTCTAGATGATGCACTTGGGATGGAGCACCTCTCCTATTAAGAAAGGCTAAGAGAATTGGGTTTGTTCAGCCTGGAAAGCAAAGACTTCCAGGTGACCTAAATGCAGCCTTCCAGTACCTGAAGGGAGCCCACATGAAAGATGGAGTGAGAGTATTTACAACAGCAAGGAGTGACAGGACAAGGTTTTAACCAGGAAGAGAGGTTTAGGCTGGAAATCACGTAAAAATTCTTGACTGTAAGAGTGGCAAGGCCCCAGAACAAGTTGCCCAGAGAAGTTGTGAATGCCCCATCCCTGCAAGTGTTTCAGCTGGATGAAGCTCTGAGCAACCTGGTCCACGGCAGGAGCATTGGAACTAGATTATCTTTAAGATCCCTTCCAACACAAAGCATTCTACCACTGTGATATTGGGAGGACCAGACCATTTGCCTCTATCAAAAGAGGACATAAAGTATTCCTTATGTTTGGACTTAACCTCACTATTTGTCTGCTAATGAAAACCTAACAGGCTCTAGGCTTGAAGATAGTAATTAATAACATTAACTTACAAAACAGGCTTCTCCAAGACTTTTACCAATTCCAATAATCCCATCAGCTTCAACACATCAGATGTACTTACTTTGCCTTATAAAGCTCTGTGGCATCCCAACTGACATTCAAATGTAACAGTTGTAATTTTCTGTTGTGTCCTGACACACTTGGCACTTTGCATTTAACATTTCCACCACATGGGAAAAGGACTCTGGCATGGTTGATCAAATGTATCATGTCACAGCAACTTGCCTCTCTCTCTCTGTTCCCTTGGCACTTCATCTGCTATTTAAAGAAAAAAAAAAAGATAATTTGGAAAACCCCAAATACCTTATCTGTTATGGTGGAAGTTTAATTAGACCTAGACTAATTTGAAAATGCCAGCAACATCTTTTTTGAAGAGCATTTAGGTATACTCCATTTAATAATAACATGACATGAACTAAGTAATGAAATTACGACCGTGGGAGTAAAAATTGTTTTAAAAGAAAGACTATTACTCATACTAAATACCACGTGTTTAAGTGACTGGCATTGCATTAATAATTATAGTAGTTATCACTCTTCATTGAAGAGAAAATATATTCAGATTACTAGCTCTATTTAACACAGCAAAAAAAGACAGATTTAACACATGTTACTGTGGAGTTGGGGTAGTCATCTGCCAGCCTGTATTCCCATTATTAGTAGCCAACTTGTCTTAAGTCACTAAAAATATGGCTCAGTAAATTGTTATTTACACTAACACACTATTGACAAAACCCCAGATAGATATGACAGAATATAAAAAAAATGCATTTTTCAACTCTTTTTGTTCTTCTTACCTTATTCTATCTGTTCCAAATAAAGAAAAATTAAACATTTATTCTAGTTTCCATTGTTTTATGACAAGCAGAGTTTCCATATAGAATAGATGGACATAAAAACCCTGCTTTTTCAAATTCTATTTACTATCAGTAATAGATAAGCTAGAAGTGCCTTTACCTTGGCAGACTTCTTCAAATCATTTACCATGATTAACCTGGTTTCCTCAGGATTGAAAGAGCTCTCTAGCGCTTTTCCCACTTGCCCATTAGACTGCTTGGTACTCTTTAAATGCCAGAAACTCATGATCAAAAGAATGACTGCCTTGGATATATCCTGAAACTAAACAGAGAGCAAAACACCCATTTCTACTAAGAAAATTAATACAATGCTATTGTGAAAAAAGCTATTGCTGGCAGCCAATGCAATCTTGTATTCACTGGTGCAAGAGAAGATTCTTCCAAAAAGAGTACCAGTTTATAATCATACTAGAAATGCTATGAAGCAGATTCTGTCTAGCACTCTAGAAAACTGGCCTGGCTTTTTACTCCTGGGATGGCCAGAAGGAAGAGCAGAGGTGCTGCATTTGGCCCTTTCAACCACACATATTTCCAACTAGCCTTTGTGCTCTTTCGTCACCACAGCTACTACTGCTTCTCCTTCTCTGAAGAAGTCTCCTTAACACAGAAAACAACCATGAGCTTCATTTTGCTCCAAAAATCCCCCCACGATGTATATTCTGGAGAGTCAGTTCAAAAAGATCCCTATGTGGGTCACTGCTCACCCCCCTCTCTACTGTTTGTTCAATTGTATTCAATATCCAGATTTATCTGGCCAATTATTAATTTGTAAGGCAGCCAAATCAGCCAATAAAACAGGACATAAAGGTCATGTTTCAAACTCCCAGGCAGAAAGACCACAAGCTGAATTATCACACTGCCCATTTCTGCATAGCTGTCAAAATAATCCTGGCACTGCTCAAACTCTGGGCTCATTTAAGAAAGCCCATCTGGGGTATCTATCCCATACAGATATATCTGTATGACATATCTGGTCATACAGGTATCAGGGGCCACTTGATATTTTCAGTGCTTCTTTCCTCCCCCTTCCTTTTGGATTGAATTATTTGCAGCTTTGATCATTCAAAGACGTTGTTAACCTTAAATATTCAAGACACATGCTTCCATTACTTTAGCATTTCTTTCTCCCTTTAGAAGAATTGCTCTGAAAAGAATTTTTCTACGACACTGTGAGTACCAGGGAAACATGCTGTTGTATCTCTCCAACAAAAACCTTTGAGTAACATCAGAAATGTAGCACTCCTGGTAAAACATCTGCTGAAGACAGTTAACCTTGACAGTGCTGTGAGCTAAAGTATTAGTAACAAAATGAGCCTACATGGTGGGCATATGTGCCTGCTGATGTTCCTGTACAGGAGGCCTTCACCTCAGACTCTGTCCATCTTCATTACTCCGTCAAACAGATCACTGAACTGAGTTAATTCATATTTCAACTCATACTACAGTGACTGAGAAACAGCACTCAGTATAGCAAACATAAGGACTGGAAAAAATTCTGTTATTAATATAAAAAAAATTAAAATACCTAAGGATTAGGATTTTTTTAGTAGTTATTCCTTCACGCAACACAGCCTTTGTGTCATACTTTTGAAAAAGGCTCCTTGCACAGGGAACACATAGCAGTACATTCCTCTTGTATGAAACTGCCAGCAAGTTGTACAAACCCTTTCTCCTCAAAAGCTTATTTACCTGCAACCAGTAACTACTCTTGCAAAGATCAGTTCTGGTCTAAATTTCTGACTCAATCAGAACTTTTCCACCTTGGTGAAAATACCATTGAAATGGTATTTCTCCTGCTTTGAGTTTTAAAGTGAAACAGTCATTCAACCTTTGGAAACGAAACTGAGACTGATGAGCTTCACCAAAGAAGCCAAGTCAAAACTGAGTGCTGTGTGAAAGACTTCATAACACGTGTAAAGAGAGAGCACATAGGCTGGAGTTCCTAGTTTTCCCGTGAAAGGGAAAGGAAAATCCCTCACTGTAGGTCTATGAAGTTCTCAAGAGAAAGACTCACATGGGTCTGCAAGCTGCCAACACACCAGCCAGATGGGACTTGACAGCGGAATCTCACACCAGTGGCACCAGGTAACTCAGTCCCTGCAGGACAGCTGCTGTGAGAGGGCAGGGACAAGCCTGCACACTTGTACAGCAGCTCAGTGACACCTGGACAACAGCACTAATGCAAACTTCTCGGTGTAAAGAACATCCATCATGGCACAAATTACAGGTGCATATAAAATAAATTTTGTGTAGGCATTCCAAATAGCAGAGATGCCCTCTAAAGCTGTTTTTTTTTTTGGTTTGCGCTGGGATTTTTTCCCAGGGGTGTCTGTAAGGATAATACTTACTTCTCAAAGAGGAAAAGCCCTTACCTTGCCTGTGTGCATACTCCATTAATTCAGAACAGCTGCTGTAACTGCAACATTAACTGTTGTGATTCCTCATATTGAAACTTCTGTCATTATCAATTCGGAGGTTTCTCAATGGAGGAGAAAGTTCGTTTATATCTTATTTATACAAAGGAATTCCATTCCCTTTCTGCTGGCAACTGGGCTATTTTTGCTAAAATTCACTTATTAATTCAGCAGAACAAAGCTCACCTTAGTAAGTTATGCACATTAATAGCAGTCTATTATCCATGTTGCCTTCTTATGAATCAATTAAGTTCAATGTCCAAACTTCAAAATGAGCAGAAGAGACATATTTCTGCATAATGAACTCTGAGGAAAAGTCAACAGATGTTCATAAAGTCTCACTACATCTATCTACACAGGCTTTTAATGAAATATATTCATGTTTATAAAAGAAATCTCATCTATATTTTTCTAAAATTTGCCTCTACTTGAGCCTGAGATTTAATGAACTCATTAAGACCACAAACCATACCAGGCTTTGGGTTCTTTTTTAAATGCTTTTCACATCTCTTACTTGTATTGAAATTCTTAGCCCAGATTTCCACTTCTCCTTTCCCAAGACAACTATTATTCTGAAATTAATGAACTTCTCCTGGCAGCCACACAGAAGTTGTCTGAAGTGCACATGGCTCAGACGTCCTGGTACACGTTTCAGGCAGCCTGAACCCACACCACCAGCTTCTCTGACCTGAGCAATCTGTTGGTTTTGCTTTGGGTGTTTGACATCCAAGCATGGTTCGCCCTTTAATGCTGCTACTGTAAAAGTCCTCCAGAGAGCTCTAAATTCTGCCTGCTTTCTTCTTGGTTCCCCAGAAAGCCTTAAATGCCTAGCCAGAGACAGTCACTTCAACAACAAAAATAATGGACTTCTCAGTTTGAGGAACACACAGAAAAACAGAAAAACTAAACATTAAAAGAGATCAGACATATGGACATCAATCATAATGGACATTTTTCTGGTTTTATTTGGGGTTGAGTTTTTTGGGTTTTTTTTTTCTCTCAATATCAAAATATTAAAACCTATCTTCTAATTTTTTCTGATTTTAGTGAGATTTCTACTGAATATGACATTTCAGAATTATTAGCTGATTCAAAAAAATTTAAAATGCTGCGCCTTCCCATTATTTCTCCTTCCCCAGATCTAAATTATCCAACAATAACAACACAAAATTTATGAATACATTCCATCTCCTCTAAGCTGCAGTTTGGACAAACTTATTACTAGCCAAGTAATAATAATTACCCAGCATTTCAGCTGCCTTTCATGCATTTGAATGTACTCCCACCTATAAAAGACACTCACTACTGTTAGCATTACAGCCCTGATTAGAAAAGTATTTAAGAGCATAAAAAAGGCATTTTCCTGCATAAGCACTAACAACAAAAGGCACAACATAAGAAGGCATGACAAATTCAGAAGAAAAAACAATTGAACAAATACAAAATATATGGGAGATAACATCTGGTTGATGTCAAGGTTTTGGAGGGTATTTCAGAAGGTTTCTGTTATTATTTTCAAGTCTTTCAGAATCTATTTTCAGATCTTATTTCAGGTAAAAAATCTTGCTACCATTTACCATTTTCCATAAGAAGACAGATCTCTCAATTAAGATGAAGTATTTTTGGCACAGGCACAGACTATAAATGTTTCTTTTTTCCCTGTGCTTACTTAGATCCCTCACTGGATTATTTATAAACTAGTGCAAGTCTTTCATATGGATTCTAGACACAGAGGTACAAATTGGCTGGCATCTTCTCTTTTGCCAAACAGGCTTATAAATCTTTATTTGTGTGACGGAAATCATAAATGATGATTCTGAATTTGATGTGGCCAAAGCAATAGGATGCTGCACCTCCTTAGTCACCTTTCAGACTCATAAAAAAGCCTAAAGCTTGCTTCGTGACTGGAAACCCTGGAGCAGGAATTCATGACTGCCCATAGAGACTGCAGAGCAAAAATGTTCCAACCTCCCAGCCAACTCTTCCTGGTGAGCTATTGCTCTCTTCAACACCACTATTTTATTACACAGTTATTTAAATATGAACACAAATAACTTCAGTCTCCATTCTGACTCCATAATTGTCTTAGCCCACAACACTTCTCTCACAGGAGTTGTAGGGAGCTGCTTTTGTCACTTCGTGCTTTTAGCAGCTATACAGATCAACAATATGTGGTAAGAATGCTTTAAAAAAAATTAATCAGGACAACACAAAACCCTAACCTATAATTTGAGATCACTCTCTTATTCTATATACCATGCAAATGCACATTTCTCAGATTTCTGTGACTGGAAATATATAATCTCCTAATTATTAACAGTTTCTACCATTTTTAAAACTCCAACAAAATACTCTTGCAATTAAGAACAAAACATGAAACAAGCGTGGATGGGAATGAAATACGGATTTTCTTATCCAAAACAATTATTTATTTATTCTATAACTGTCTGGCTACAGAACTGTAATTTGAACTTTAAATCCTAAAGTGTGTAGGCAACTCCACAGAATGTGGAAAGATGCAAGGAGACAGGAGCAAAGTCTTGGTGTTTCACACTTATGGTTTCAGCTCAGTATCATTAGAATCTGTTCTGCCTAAACTAAAGCACTGAACTAAAATTAAACTAAACCTATACTAAATCCTTCCAGCTCCAGTTGAATCCAATTTTGCTCTCCTTGGTACGGGCACTGGAAAAGCTATGATGAAAGATATTCAACAGGAATTTAGGCAATGATCAAATGACTTATGCAGAAGATGCAATGAACCTGGCCCACCCAATGACACAAACGCCCTGGGAAGAAAAGCAGCATCACCAAACTATTCCTGTTCCTGGATGACAGCCACCAAGTCCTTGTGAGGCGGCCCTGAAGAGCCACCCAGAAGGGGTTCACCAGAAGGAGGAGGGCACTAATGCACTGGCAAAGCTCAAGGGACAGAGCTTTGTGTAATCTCAGGAGAGAGGAATACTGTGGTGTTTTTACAGCTCAGGGTAATATAAAGAGGTATTTTTTTTATTCTTCTCTTGGTTTGTTGGGTTTGTTGGTTTTTTTTTTGTCTGTTAGCTATTGTTGAAAGGGAGTCACCAGGAAATATTTATACAGCTGTTCAATTCAAGATACAGTTTTTGTGCATACTAAGACAATTCTATTTTACAGAAAAACAACAAAACTTTGTAAAGCACAACACAAAAGCCACATAGGTTCTATAGTGTTGTCTTCATAATACTAGAATTTCACAATTTAATTAATGAAAGTATTATTCTTTATGATATCAGTCTATCTGAGTATTTAGTTTTAATCTAAGTCCTTAAGTTACAATCTTTTGAAGTTAATGGACTTACATTTTTTTATAAGATTACATAGCTAGAAAAATAAGATTTTATTTTTTCTTTTAATGTGTTAATCAGTTAAAGGGTTAATTATGTTGATGCTTATTTGGTCAAATCAGGGCTTCAGCATCCACTGAAGCAAATGAGATAGTTCATGCCTCTTGACATTAATGTTTACCTTGCCTGACTCTTGGAACAAAATATTACTTTGGACACAGACTTAAACAAAAGCTCTGCAACAGCCAAACCTTGGAAGTTTGTATCTCCTCAGGTCAAAATCATGAAACAGAAATTTCTCTATCTCAGATCTTACAGTAAGAATAAACATTTAAAAATGTAATAATTCTTACTTTACTTGGGAACAAACTTAATTAAAGAAATACATCAGTATGAGGTTAATGTACCACATAAGCATCTAGCATCCAGTAAAGCAGCAAACCTGGTTCTCACAACTCATCTCATTTGCTGGAAACTATAATATAAATAGGAAACAAAACATGTTGAAGTGATGCTGAGCAGCTACACATTACATGACCAGGTTAGGGTCCCACTGGCAAGAACTGTTGCTTTAAAATTTAAATCAAGGATTTTTTTTTCATATTTATGGCATTTACAATGACATGTAGACAAGCAATCTCTTTCTAGAAAACTAGGAGACAGTCTTCTCTGAAATGGGTGAAGTCATTAACTGCAGCTAAGAAAATAAGTGTTGGCTTTCTGCTTCTGGAAAAACAAAGCTGCAATAGGGAGCTGAGTTCTTCAGAAGCAGTTTTTCCATGATAGTTTTTTTATTTATTCTGGCAGTATTTGGAGGGCAGTTCTTGGTCTTTGGCAGAAAGTCTGCCTTTGTACTCTACTCTGACACTGCTGAACACTACACAGCAGACTGTCCATGCAGACCAGTGTGCACATTAGTAAACCCCAATAAAAAGTCAGCTGGGATGGATACAACTCATTCTGATGCCCACAGCAGTGTTGTAATATGTAATGAGAAAACCAAGGTCATCTTTACATCATCACCTTGTTATTCTTCATTTAATTACTGAATCTGTTCCTTTCATCTACTCAATGGCTTTGAAAGTTACAAGAATATTTTCACTTCACACAAAAAAAAGAATAGATATAATCTAATGAAAGGGAAACCCTTTTAGCACAAAGTAACACACAGTATTCCCAAATGAAAGCAAGTCCCAGTCCACACTGGCATCATTGCTTTTCACACCAGATACTGAATCCATTGCAAAGTTTTCAAGGAAATATAAGGACATGAAAAACTAGTAGATACCTACCAATATGTCTTTATCATGCAATGGAGTATGGTGAACAAACTGTAGAGGCAGCAACAGCCCTTGTAGTCTAAGTGAACAGTATTCCCAGCACTACAATCTTGTGCCTTAAATACACACATAGGATGGTGTTACTGCTAAACACAGAATTTTAGCATTCCCTAATTCAGGGTGCTAACTGTACAATTTTAATAGGTGTCTTTTACTGCAATTTCTACATTTAAAGGCTATATATTGTGAGCATACACAAGACCCACAAGTACGTGTCCATTACCTACAACAAAAAGATCTTCTGAAGATCTTGGTGTTTCTGCTTCCCAGGGACAAAGACATGGGAAATTATATAAGAACTGCAATGGTATAACCTACTAGTCCACTCAACACAGAGGGCCACATTTATTTCCTCAAAATGAACAGGAATACACAGCAGTGCAAAGGAGACAGTTAATGAAGAAAAGGGCAAGAGGCAAAAATATAGTTTATTCTATCAAAAAGTTACCCAATAGTTTCTTGTACCAAAAATTGAAACAGCAGAACTAGAATTTACAGTTAGGGAATTATTCCAGCTTCATAAAATAAAAAGAAACTAAACTGAGCTACCATGATGCTGCATAAGCACATTGTGCGTTCCACTTGAACATCACTTCAGCACTGCTGAGCCTACTGCAGCCTCTTCCCAGGCTTCCTGCTGAGCCCCTGCTTTACTTTCCCTTTGAACAGAGACTATTTACATACCCTTTAGAATCAAAACGTGCTGTCGTCCATTTGGACTGTGACTGCCATTCCTTCATGCAGAAAAACAGTTTTTATGGTTGCTGGTGTTTTGATCTGTCTCTCACTCTGTCACCAAAAAAGGCCTGAAAAACAAAGCCATGGACTTCCACAGGTCTACCCTGGCAGCTGTCCAGTACTCAGTACTGCTCAGTACTGCTCTCGCTGCCCCACACATCACAGGAAAACAGACCTCACCCTGTGATCCTCCTGGCTGCCAGCCACCACAAAAACACAAGCCTGCTACTTACTACAGGAATTTCTCTGCTGATTCTGAACAAATCCCAGCCTCATACAAATCTTCCCATATGATGCAGCCATCCCAGCCTCTGCTCCCTGGCTTGGAAATGCAGAATGCGGGGTGTGCCATGGAGAATGGAAATCACTAATATTGAAGTAGTAGATTAAGAGGTCTGCCCCAACAGGGGTCACGCAGCCAAAGCACATCCCAAGATAATTCAATGGCTCTATTGGGCATTTGGAGGGCATGGCAAACAAGGAGGGAATTCAGCACGAATGCAAAGAGTGAAAAAAAAAATCAATTGGTGGTTATGTGATGTTATAAATTGCAATAAAGCATGCTGGCAGCTGTCACAGTTCCTCCACATTAATATTAAGAAGATATGCAAGAATGGAATAAAGATGATTTTACTGACTTGATGAAAAAAGAGCATCCAAGCTCTCTAAAATATGCTAGACTTTGATGAGGTCACAAACTTGACAGTGAATTGCATTAGGAACTCATTACTCTCCCTACCAGGGCCCATGCTGTGCAATCCAAAACACACACAAGCCAAATATGTGCAGACATATGGCAACAACAGTCTGCACGTGTATGGAATCTACAGCTGGAAGAGGCTATGGCAAGGACTGGAAAGATAAAAGTACAAAACACAAGCAATAAGTACCCCAGAAGTAGCTAAGAGTCAGTTCAACCTGATTTCACTCAGATACTTCAACTTCAAGAAAACTACTTCTGGTTACATGTCTCTATTTCAGACATGTATCTCAGGCAGTCAGAACCAGAACTGATAGTTCAGGGCATGCAACAGTGGCTTCCTAGAATTTCTTACAAGGGTCAGAACACTTTAGTATTGCAAGTGACCTTTACAGAAATAAAAACTGAGACATTTCTCCAGTTTAGCTAAACTGACTTGCAAAGTAACTTATTTACATCAGAGACAGCCTGCAGTACACTCTGATAAGAGTGGGAAAATGGGTTTGGAAGCTAAACTAAGCTGAATGAGTACTGGGCACTCTTAACTGATTGAAGCATAGTCATAGAAGCTTGCTACATGGATTTAGGCAAATCAGCTTTAGCTAACAATTTAGTTAGATCAGTGCCAATTCTACATTTAGGCCACAAATACAATTTTCACTTTGCACATTGTTTAGTTCACACTAGTAGAGCTTATGGGAAAACAAATGCAGTCCAGTGAAGTAGAGAGCACAATTGCCCATTTCAGTCTCACATATAGCAGGATTATATTTAAAACACTCAAAAGAGTTTACTGTGTCCAAATGAATGCATCTCTCTCAGCTATTTTCAATCATCAAGGCCTGTACCTCAAATTATCAAAAAGATGGGGAATTTAGATTCCTAATATTAGATGCACTGAATTACACCCCCAGGCCATGCAACTGAGAAATTATATACCACAACATTTGAGAGCTTTTCAGGCAGACTTTGTGTAGAGGATTCTGTAACAGGCACATAACAGATCTGCAGATAGAATTAAAAACTAGATGCAGTTCCTCTCTGCAGTTTTAAGATTGTTAAATCTAACTGTGTTTGAAAAGAAAATAATATTGTTCATTATACTTAACAGTGAGCCTATCTGTAGAGATTTATGGCTTTTTTTAACAGTACTCAATGAAATGGAAAAAGAAGGGGGTATGGACTTTGCCCATTTATTCTGTATTACAGGATCAGATATCTGAATTCATGAGATACACCACCAGCTCTACAGATATAAAACCCACACTTACAGGAAGAAGTCTTGCTGATGAATCTTTCTCCAGAGGAGCAAAAGGTTACCTAAATTTAGAGAGTCCTCAAATAATAAGGAGGGAAAAAAAACTGAAAAAACCAAGCAGAAAAATAAGTGAATTAGAAAAAGTAGAAAATAGCCTGAAGAAAATTAGTTTGTTCCAAAATGTAACAAATTCATGAAATAAGAATGATGATGATTCATATGCATTAATTTAAAAAAAATAAGAAAAATCTATATTTAGTGGAGAGGTAGAACTGTCTCTGACTCTGCACATCTGGGCAGAATTTTCCTTTCCACAGAATCATCAGTAAGGCATTCTAAAGTGAACCTCTGATGAAAGGTGTCATAAAATCATCATTCACACATACCAGTTTTCATACATTTGGTTGTTCCCCTTCTTCCTGTTTATTCCAAAATAATTCAAATTTTCATGAAGTAAGTCTGATAATGAACACAGACAAAGCAGATTATCAAGACTGTCTGACACTTTAATCGCCATCACTTATAATTCAGGAAAAGGGATATTACAAATCTCCAAGCTTCGTTTTTGATTGTTAGTGTTCTTCCTCTCCTTGGGTCTTCATCTCAATTAAATGGACACATAAGTCTCCTAAACCTAATAATAAAAATGATAAAAATGTATCCTAGAGAGTCCTTTTTTTTTGTAAACTTAAAATGTGGCAGTAAGAAGTTTTTCTATGCAGTGTTTATGATTTTTAAAGTCTTTTTATACTCAGAGCAACACAGAAGAGGCAGTTTGCTTCACTGTTCACTTGGCATGCCCCTCTAATTCTGATACTGTGTAAAGAAGTCATGCTTCTTAGTGATCTGGAGCTGGAAGTCCTTTGCTTGGCTCTAGGAGTCTTACTTTATTTTCAAGGGGAATTTCAGAGTGAACTGCTTCTGCTATGGATTAGTGCCACAAAAAGTGGAATCATCATTCTTAGTATCAATGTTCTTTCAACAAGAGCCCTAAAATAGGTTGTGAGATGTAGAAAAAGCTTTCATTTGAGTATATCAGGTCAGAATGTATAAGACGGTCCCTTTAGGATAATTTTATTCAAGGCCATTTTGTAAAAACTAATGAGTTTGAAATTAAAAAAAAACTCTATGCCACTTAGTGGTTTTCCTGAATTTCAAATATTAAACATTTATCTTATTAGCCTCTCTTCTTCCTACATGACCTATTTTTTACTTTCCTGTGAACTGAAATAAAAAACAACTCAATGTTCCAATTTCTTGAAATTCACCACTTAAACAGTATTCTTAATATGGCTACATACAGGTACACACTTAGATAGTTTATCTAACATAGTCAGACCTCAATGCTACATATGTTATATATTTAACTTCAAAATGTCTTATCTAAAAAGTGACAGATACTGCACAACAGGCACCATGTTTAATAGGGAATTATTAAGCACAGCATCAGGATTATGAGCTATGGACTCTCCAGAAAATAAAAAGTAAATGCATGTACAGGATTGCATTCTAAAGCTTACAGAGGTGCACAGAAGTTTTGCCATTCAGACGAATCTTCAGAGAGATACATGGTAACTGCAAAGATTTAATATATTGCTTTTCAAAAGTAAAATAACAACTGTTTAAGAAAACCTAAGACAATAGCTTTGTACAAATGGACACTGAGGCTTCTCCCTGCCCTCCTCCTTTCTCTTCCCCTGCCAATACTTTAATCAGCTGAAGAATTCCCAAGGACTGTGATAAATGCAAATATTTCACCCTACAAAACTGGTAATGTGTATTATTTCTTCCCTAGGCAGCAGAATAAAACAAATCCAGAAGCAACTATAACCAACACAACCTACATTTCAGGGCATCACCACTTCCTAATTTCTGGAGCTATGCTTAATTTATAGTCTTCAAACAAAACACCACTCTCCAACAGGCCTTTCCTTTTCTCACTCTTGACCTTTCTTTTTATTTAACTGCCATTTCAAATGTATCACTTTTCTTCGGTATCCCCCAATTAGATTTCTCCTCTAAGATTCTCTCTCCTCAAGATCTTTATGTATTTTTTGCAGATTGGTTTCCTATTTATAGGCACACTTCCATCCCCTAGCACATTTAATTTACCAGTTGGACAATGCTCACTTTATCCAGTACTCCCTGCACATTCTAGGAAATCCTTTCCTGGATCAGAGATTGCCAGACTAATGCAGGAAGCAGTGTACTTCTTTTAAGCACAAAAAGCCTTGACTCAACAGAACAGTACTATGAACTCCAATCTTCACAAAAAGCAAGGTGAGTATTTATCTAGGTAAGTCTTGAAAATCCATCCATTAGGGTTTTCACTCTAACAAATATCAGAGGAGTGAAGGAGAGCCTTCTTAACAACTAGTGCCAAACTCAGTTTAAAATGCACTGCAAATCATTAGCATGGCTACCAGCTCGTAGCTTTTTCAGGGTCAAACTAGTCCCTCAGGCCAGCAATTTGCAACGACAACTAGAAATACATAGAACTATTTTTTCATATTAAACTCCTATTATGGAAGGTTTGGGGATTTTTAAGATACACAGTGAACATGAAACCAGATCTGTCCTTAAACTCCTGGTTCAGAACCAGCTTTGCCAAATTCAGAACAACACACAATATCAGCACAGTGCATGAACAAAACAGGAAGTGCATGTGACAGACATGAAGTTATAGTGCTATAAATTTTCTCTTGACAAACACTTTACAGCTGGTTTACTGACTGGGAATGTGCACTGATTTCTAAGTGTAAAATGTTGTATGTTGGTTTAAGTTTCGGCATTACTCTGTATTGGGCATCAATGCTGAAATCCAGCCCTGTATTACACAGCTATTAACAACACACTAGAAAAGAGTTTTCAAACCTCAAAAGCCTCAGAAGAAACCCCCACAATACAGCCATTCTCTGTCAAAAGTATAGGCAGCCATCATTTCAGGTAGAACAAGACACTGGGCTCACTTGTTTATCCTGCATCTTGTTTGTTCCAAAGCAATTAACTGAATGAAGAAATTGCTTGCCTGTCCACGATCACAGCAGACTTAGGGCTTGCCAACTGCCGTCTCCTGGAATTCATTCAGCCAATACTGTCACATGCTTTCAGCACATCCTCAAATCTTGGCCAGACATAACTCAATGTTAGTTTTGTTTTGCTTTGTTGCTCCCCAGCAGAAAACACCACAGTTAAACTATTAATGAGTTTCCCGTAATAACTCAGTATAGCTTCCTTAAAATGTATTTCCTGATATAGTTAACTCATTATAGTTTCCCCTTGTGAGGGAAAAGAGAAAAAAAAATATCAAAGTATAAGTGCCCCCAGGAATCTTCAAAACACCACTTCAATTTTGATGGCAATGCTCTTCTTCTTCATGGCCTTCACATTAGATAACGGTTCACATTTCTGATCAATAAGCAAAATGTTTGGCATTGTTTCACAATGAACTGTTAAGCAAGAGATTACACATCTTGCTCATGAAAATGCATTTACCATATATAGGACAAATTCCTCCATCTCTACAGAGAAAACTTACAGCTACAGCTCTTATATATGAAAAGCAGGACACAAAGATGGGTGTTCTTTCAGAATTAAGGATTAAGTTCTGTTGAAAAACTCTCATACTAAAATTTACAGTAACTCAATTACAACAGCGCTGTAAGCTTAGCCAATACTGATCTATATAATTAAGTACAAACTATTAACCTATTAAAATACAGGAAAGAATAGCAACTAGCTTTCAGTAACTAATACAAATGCTCCTGAAATACAAAATTAGGTGCTACTGTAAGTACTGATGACACTGACCATGCCCTTGGAATCTTACCCTCTTTTTTTTTTTTAAAGCCCGATGAAATGCATCCCCTAGAAAGCAGCCATGGAACACAATCAACAATTAACATGAGCTCATTCAACAAATTCATCATTCTAATATACTGCAGATCAAATTAACAGCAGAGCCAACTGTAAAGACTGAACAACATTTTTCACTTTGAGACTTTACATTCTGTTGTGCTAGAATTTAACTGCATGGGCTGAATACCAAAGGTCTTTGCAGACAGTCAGTGAACAGTATCAAATTCTGCAAACTTTTTACTTACTAAAATTGTGGAAGAAAAATCATGGCAGACCAGTATGTGCCAACCTCCTCCTTAACTCGTGATTTTAAAGGTCTTTTCTACTGTTCTATGATTTTAGTTCAATCTCCTTGTGTTTACATCCAACAAAGCAACTATTACTAACATGACTGAAGAGTTTTTTTCCATATAGACTTTGCCTCAAAATTGTCACTGTTTTCTTATGGAAGTCAGAATGTTGGGGTTTTTTTCTGTATTCTTCAGGTGTAAAATATAAGCCTTCTTCTCTGAGTACACTTCTCCAACTCTGCTCTGCAAACACTATTATCAATACATTGAGGATTTCCTCTTATTACTGCATACATCCAAATTGCTACACAATCACACTTTACTTCTACCGCAGAGCCACTGAATGAAAAAAAAAAACAGAAAAAAAGAAGGAAAAAAGGGACTGTTAAATGATTATGTACACTTACATTTTCAGGCACAGAAATCAGCGAACAACCCCAACGTTCTTTGAAAATTACCTTAGCTCTCATTGCACTATATTTTACAGTCACAAACAAAAATTCAATTGCTTCTTTTTTAGAAACACTGTTATTTGAGCACTAATTGTTTTTTTAATTTTTTTTTTTTTTTTGTAAGGTAAGAGAGTAGTTGTATCTTCTCAGTTTCCAGTCAAGGGTGAAACACAGCAGACATAAACCTGGATTTCCAGAACTCCCGGCTAGCACTTTAGTTCCTGATTCCTCTTCAATCTCAATGTCCCTCCAAGCCTGACCAAATGAGTTTATTGTCACATAATCCCTACAGCATTCCCAGCTTTCACGGTATTATGACATTCTGCATCTTCTGCTTAAATGTCAGTTTTGTAGTTTTATGCTTCTCATTAGTCAATAATCCTCACAAGAAGCAGAGGATGTATGAACTTAACTTGAACTGATGCTCTATTCCTTTCAAAAAAAAAAAGAACTAAGTGAAAAAAGTCAGATTAATAATAAAACCAGCTGTAATACTTCAAAGATGAAAAATCACTGTGTGTTATCAACATGACCTGATGTAAATGATTGCCAAATCTGATTTTATTTAATATACCCCCTCACTAAAGCTAAAGGAGGAAAAGCTGCATCCCTGGGAGACATGACTTTCTTAAAATGTCTTCTAAAATACCATAAAGAATGTATGTTTTAACAAACAAGAATAACTTTATTCAGCCCTGAGAGTCACCAATGAAATAGCAGTTCACAGAAAGTAAGATGTCTTAAGTTATATAACTCCTTCAGGTCTCTCCCACATTCACTGAGATAAAATTTATAAGGAATGGAACACTACTCCTGTTATCAAACATGATTAATTACTGCATGCCAATATTGTAATATAGATGCATATCTAGTAAGACTGATCCATCATAGCCCAAGAAAGCAAGATACTCATACAGTCCACAAAAGTCTACTCAAACTTACAGCCAGGAACTGAATTAAACATCTAAAAGCAAGAACGTTGAATTAATAATGAAATAGAGGATGCAGCCTTCTTCATTAAAATCTTCAAGGACAAATTCGGAAATCAAAAAAATAAAATGAAAATAAAATCTTACTGACTATCATAATTACAGGTTAGAAACACCTGTGTACTAGTCTGTTTATAAATGTGTGTGTATGTCTGTGCATGTACATACATCTGTATAAACACACAAAATACCTGCATCCACATTTGTATATATGGATAAGATCACCTCAAGTCTGAAAGCACCAGGACCCCAAACATTCTCCCTCCTGTCTCACACTCACATTTCACCCCATTTTCACATTTCTTCAGTGCACATAATTGTCACACTACTTGTCTGAACAGCAGAATTGCAATGAAAAATTTAGGTCACACACTTTCCTTTAGCCTCCACTTTTTTGAAGACTTTCCCATCCACAGACAAGGCTTGGGTTTCTGGAAGCAACATATTACTCACCCTGTGATTATGAAACTGTAACAATTACCTTGTTATTTTAAAATTCCTTTGCCAGTAAACAAACAAATAACATTTGCAAAGTTTGTTCATTATAATTACTAACAGACACCTCCTGATCCTTATTTTCAAGGAGCATACAAACAGCAGCAGTACAAAATAGGATTTTAATATTTCTTCACATTTTAGAAAATTAGCTCTTCACATTTGAAGAAAGCAGGTATCTTTTCAAAGAGTAATGCCTTCATCTCACAAATCTGTCAGGACTGCATTGCAAGAGAGGTTGCTCTAATGAAATACAAACCCAACGTAAACTTACATCTTCACTTCTCTAGAGACTAATGGGTACATTTCTGCTACCAAATACTAAATTTAAATGTCTTTCAATTGTTGAGAATACAAAGCCATTTAAATTTTGCAGAGTTTTCATTTCAGTAAGTGAGGCAAGCTACCACACTTTCAAAGGAAAACTGATAAAACAGCTATTAAAGTAGATAGGTATCTACAGCTATCATTGCACTTCAAGCCATAGCAAAATGGTAAATTTTAATACAAAAGCATTGGAAAGGGCATTGATTCAGAAGTACTAGAATAGCTAGTCATTGGCTCAGTGACAGTGCAAGATGCTGAATGCAACACAGTGCAGCTGAAGAGTGAAGAAGCAAGTAAGAACCAATTCTGAGAGCCGTCAATGATAATTCTAAGAGACACTCACTGCTGTCACAGCTCCTGGATGGAGGTGCAGACTGTACCTACTTACCATAGCTGTTTCAAAAATGTCATAATCTAGTCATTAGGGAAGCAATTTTGAAAAGACAGAAAGATCAAAGCTCCCATCTCACAAAAAGATTAGGGAAATGGCAATTGAAGCAAAAAGTTTAAGTAGATAAACCTGCAGTTCACAAAAACTCAGCATCTTCCATCCTTAAAACAGTGAACATAGTCAAAAGAAACACACATGCAACCTGAAACATCTTTGCCAGTTTTAAGGTTTGGCTGGCTATATTTGAAAAACCAAGACAATGAAAACATGTTCTTTGCTTCAGTCCATAACAGCTCTTCTTTTTCCCCAAGACATAATTTTCCCTGTTATTAAATATTTATTTTCATTTTTAATTCCCCCATTTCATTTTTTCTGCTATCAAAGCACCAATTTTAAAAATGCAATGACTAACCAAGGAGACCTTGTAGCTGCAATGCATCAAACCAGTTTCTTTGACCATTCACAGGTCACTGCACTATTAGTTTCACATGCCTGTTTTGGAGACAAATGACAACCACAGCCATTTCTTTTCCAAGCTGCACGGGTATATCACCTAGACAATCAGGAAAATAACTCTGTCTTGCTGTCAAGAGTCTCAATTGTCAAATTTGAACTATATTCAAACAATCTCTAATACAGCCAGCAATAAAATTCACCGGCCAAAGGATTAAGATGCCTTAAGAATTTAAATCAATTTAACATACAGTATTACCATATAATGAAGAGATAATGAGTTATACAGCAAAGCTGATGTTCAATACCTACACTGAAATCCTACTCTGTTTGACTTTTACCCTAAAAGAAAAAGTTGATGTCATTTATTATATATCTTTTACCATATACACTTTTGTTTTTAAACTATGAAAATATGAAACACTATCATTACTAGATAAAAGGACTTGATTTTCCATTGTAAGGGAAAGAAAGTAAGGTTGGAAAACCAGAACTTACTTCTTTAGAATCGAATATATTCTTTCAGTTGGAAGGGTCCTACAAAAAACATCTAATCCAACTGCTTGACCACTTCACAGCTGAATCAACAGTTAAAGCATGGTTTTAAGGGCACTGCCCAAATTCCTCTGTAATGCTGACAGGCTTGGGACATCGACCACTTCTCTAGGAAGCCCTTTCCAGTGTGTGTGACCACCCTCTCGGTAAAGAAATGGTTCCTAGTGTCCAGCCTAAACTTCTGACACAGCTTTGAACCATTCCCACATGCTGTTACTGGATACCAGGAGATCAGCACCTCCCTCTCCACTTCCCCTTCTCAGGAAGCTGTAGAAAGGCATAACTGGATCCCAGCTGAGTTATTTACCATTTTTTAAAATAATTTTTCAGACCAAGGGAAGAATGTTCAAGGTGAAATTCAGATGTGCTTGTGCATCAATTACATCCTAAAATTCAAATGAAAATCTGACTGTAGGTGTCAGATCTAGAGCTGCAAATGCAAGAAAATTTATTTTCCAAATGAGATCAGAAACCAGGAAGACAAATAAGGTTCTTCTCCAAACCATATCTGGATTAAACTTAGAATACTGAAAAATTCCTGTCACAAAAAAGACCTGTGTAACACTTGATGCTACTACTAGAAAATATCAAAATTATCTCTTTCAGCTTTCAGCAGTTAATAGTGTGAAAATGAAGACACTCCTGAAACCAATTATTAAACATAATTGTCATGCATATTAGTAGGATTACCAACACCCAATAAAGACTATTGCTCACTTGAAAAGTTCAGAGAATTTTTAAATACCTATGCAAAAATAAGGACTACTGAGGACATCTCCTTTGATATTGTCTAAGAACTAAAGAAAATTTATATTCAGACATTTGTATACTTCAAAAACATTTTTACATTTTCCTATAATAATTTTTGCATCTACATTAATAAAAACATTAAAGCTATTTTACTGGACAGGCTTTATATAAAATATTAATTACTACATTTTATTTTATTATCCTCAATCTTATCGTTCAGAGCATACAAAAGCCTAATATATTTTGTGAACGTTCACAATCTGAGAAATTACTTAGGCCAACAGGAATGTGACTAGAGGACATTGTTATTCCCCTCACCCCTTAAGAGTGTCCAGCAGCAGCAGCAGGGTGCTGCTGGGGATGGTTAAACTCTCGCTCAGAGCTCCAGCAGGCACCAACACATTCCCCTTGCAAAACTCTCAGGGACTCAGCCTGTGCCCTGCACTATGGCAACAACATGTACCCAGCACTGTTCCACAGCCCCCTCTTTCAACTCCACTACATTTCATCTTCCCCAATGCAATTTTCTCTGCCATTAACTGAGTTTCAGCATTTGATTTCTGTTGCTCTAAAATCCCAGGTACTATCAAATCCCTAATATTGGAATAGCCTTGTGCTTTCATCAAAACAAGCATTTTAGCAGGGTGAAAGTCATTGCCAAAGAAGAATTATTTCTCTTAGGGTAAGAATTAAACAGTTAAAAAGAAGTTTACTGCTATATAGCTACAATGTCTTTAGTACTCTAAAAATTATCCAAGCCAAATGCACAACCTTCAAGGGATATTTACCGTTTTATAAAGACTAGGCGGAGTGGAAAAATGTAATTCTCTACGCTATACACTAATGAAAATGTAAACACTTTAAACTATACTTATTTAAAACTACACTTTTTTCAGAAACAAGCTTAGATCATATTGAGTGTCATACTTCATGCATATTAATGAACTCTACCACACTATTCTGCATTGGGCTAAGAGACTGTTCCCTGTTTACAGCCTTTTGCTGGAATATATCAAAGAAGCAATATCTAAGTTTCACCTAGAAACACTAAGAAACTACAAAAGGCTGTCTGTAACAAGAAAGAACTGAATTATCACACTACTGTAATAATTAACCTACTGGTAAAAAGACCAAAACCCCAGCAACACCTCAGAATTTTGAACTTAAAAGCAGCAGGGGGAATATCAACACACTACCATAATACATAATTAGATGATTTGATTTTTAAGCTTCAAGCCACCACTTCAGCCAGGAAATCTGTAAAGCAAATGACAAATCACAAGACATTGTATTTCATGTGATTAGATGGCATTCTATTTTTAACACTTCCGATTAACAGATGGAAGTGGAGTTTTTCTTTCCAAACTGCTTTAGTCATCATAAAGTACCAACAAAGATGTTAATCAAACAAATTAGTATAACAAAACAAAAAAAAAAAAAACCAAAAACGTGTGATTCATGCTCATTCTCTACAGCTATTTCTATAGCATCTGACAAAATTACCATTTAGTTATATCAACATATACACATGTATACCACCACAGGGAAAAAAATGTACCAGGTCATCAGTACAACTTGAATCCCTTTGATCATGTTGATAAATATCACCAAGCTAAATTTATACTACTATGTCCTTGCACATTACCCCAATTGAATATTTTGTTCACCAGAATAAATTATTTCTGACGTGCGAAATATCCTCGTGTTTGAGCCCTCACATCAGAGAGAAGGCTCTTTGGAAGTAAGAGCACACGTAAGATTGGACATAGTTCCCCTATTTCCTCTCCAGACAAAATCATTGAATAGCCTTGCTTAACATTTCTTTAAAATAAGAGTTTTATTCCTGTCTAATTACTGATTTATCCTGGAAAAGTGTGTACTTGTGAAAGAACAAGAGTATGTAAAGGAACTGTATAACTATAAGAAATACACTAAGTAGACTGACAGCTGATAGCTTGATATTCTGAATATTACTATACCCCTATTTTATTTGCCTAATTTACTCACAATTTAAAAAAAAAATCCACCACCAAAGCCCTGCAGAAATCCCCACAAATTTTTACACTGAATCAGTAAGTTTATGTAAACCATGCTGACAGAAATGAGGTCTAAAGAAAAGTTTAAAATTAAAAGGGAACACACTACCTCCATTGGGTGCTAAATATAGAGAGCATAAACCCTCTCTTTCCAGTCATGGCTGAAGGAAACTTTCCTTCCCTAAGATGAGCCACGAATCTGAATCATAGGACAAGCAGGAACCATCTCTGGAGAAATGAACAGTGCTGAAACAGCACTTGATCATGAGAAGAACTTGTTTCTTCCATCTTAAAACTACTGGACATCACTTTTATAAGAGATTATTAAAACATTAAAGATTTACAGAGGGAGCCTTTCCTCTTTTCTTATTCTTCTACCCCAGTTGCAAGGCACCTTCATAGAAAGAGAACAATCACGTTCTGCCAATGACCACTGAGGGAGAGAAGGATAGGCAAATTTTACACAAACTTCTCTTACAGTATATTAAAGTTCCTACAGTGAAGGATATTAATCAAGGATATGGAATTTGTCTGAGTTCTGAACTTTTTTGATTATGACTTAACACAAATTCTCCAAATCAAGCAAAAAATGCTGTTTTCTTCACAGGGTATTGATTGGTATATTTACTTTGGACTAAGTACCAAACACCTTAAGAATAAAAGAACCTTGAAGATATCAGTTTTGTTGCATCACTTATTTCATATTCTGACTGCATCACATGATGTGCATAACGTGATTCCTCATCTGACAGTAGCACTGAAACCTATACAATATTCATCCCAAGTTGTGAGCTATTCCTCCCACCATCATCTTAATCAGTTTGAGAATAAATTCTCATCCTCAAAGTAAAGCATTTAAGAATTTTATCACTGTAAACAAACATGACAAATACTACTATCTATAATAACTACATAAAAAAGAGAACATTGTCTGCCAGACTTCTCAATTTAAAATATTTCTCACACTGTTACTATATTGGGCTGTGTCTAATTAGTTGATTTCCACTTCCAGTTACACCAAAGCAAATTTAACCTCAGTCCATTAACTAAATTATTTTAGAGTCACTGAAGGACAATCTGGCTGTATGCACGTGCACATACCTAATAGCATCTATTTCTGAAATGATAGGACAGATCATCTCTGTGTCATTTATGTCAGAGCCATGACAAAATCCTTTTCCCAGATGAATAAGTGACAGTGAGAAGGCTGTTTTCAATGGGAAGAGGAAGCGAAGAGCTGGCTTGTTTCCATGGAAACACTAGCAGCATCAGGCAGAACAGCTGTAGAGGAAGAGGCAGAAGTTAGGAAGGCAGAAATCTTGCTGATTTTACCTCTATGATGTCAGTACCATCAAAAAACATTTACACTTAGGGCAGATCAAGCTAGTTGATTATACACCATGTATTAAGCTAAAATTTCCAGTCAGGACTTTTAAAAGCCAGCATGCCAGAAGTAAATTAATAAAAATCACTTACAATGTGATTTGGGCAGCCCATGTATGCATGAAGCTACAGAGTGTATGAATATCTGTAACAGTAATGCAGTATGACTTTTGTCATTAGGAACACACCTTGACGTGTCTTTAAAATAGACAGCTCCCACAGCAAAAATGCTTTCAGCAGAATGACTGTTTCTCACTTATTTAACGTAATTGACTATTTTCCCACATGTAAATAAATCCAGCCTTTTGATTACCAACAAAAGGAGTACCCTCTTTGAGGCATCAACCTTAACTATTTGCTTTGTGCCATTTTCAGACAGATGTCTGCCTAACTAATAATTGAATGGTAAAATCTAAAATATACCTGCTTTCCTCATTGAATAAAAGACAGAGTAAAGATTTCCATTTATGTATTAAAGGGCTTCCTATCTGTGGGGATAGCTAACCTTTGCTATTCACTATTAATCTACAAACATATATTCTGAGATCAATGCACCTCCACCACTCCATTCACAGTATTTCAGACTGATGCAGTAGTGTTATTTCCACCAAAAATAAAACCTGTCTTTCATCAGAACAGGCAAAGCCCTAAAAATATAACTCACTTCAGTCATTCACCATAGTACATGACAGGCTTCCTAAATCAAGGCTTTCTTGACAGGTATCAAAACAGGTATCTAGGTACCTGGAGAAAACGCAAGCAAGCCACCAAATAAAGACATAAGCTATCTTTGTTAAGAATGTTCTCCAACATAATTTCTGTATCTTTAGCCTCGAGGCAATCTATAAAACCATATTTTTCCTCTCTCCCATCCCACTCATTTTAGCTGATTCTTCACCTCACCCAATGTCCAAAGCTGGTGTACATGCAATGGAACACTGAAAGGAATCTCTGACAACTAAACATCATATGAAGCAGTAGAGGGGGGTGGTATTTTTTCCCTCCAAAAATACCACCCACTGCTCAAATACAGCTCCCCATGTCACTATGAAGCAGCATCAGTATTTTTAAGAACACTTTCAAGATATATCTTGATGCCTAGACTGCAAGGTTTTTGTGGGTTTATTTGCATTGCAGTGAATATTTACTTACAGCAAACTTGACAAATACTCGCTAATTAGGATTTGTATTTCCTTGTAAACCAAGTTATGATGATCTTTCCTAGAGATAAAAACCATAGCAAAGGGGCTGTGTAAGCTGCCTTCAGCTGCTGCAAACAGCAGTGCCAGCTCAAGTGCCCTGGGCCATGCTGACTCTGGCACTGCTTAACCACCCCACTGGCCCCTTATCCACAAAGAGATTTACAGTCTCCCCAAAACATTAAGGATATATAGCTATGGACCTGGTGAATTTCAGGGCCATTTTTGCATTCCTGCACCCAGTAAAGGAGTAATCCATAATTCTTAGGAAAAATCAATGACAAATACTAATTACTTCTTTAAACAGCATCATTTTACAACTATTATTCAAAAGTAAAAAGGCTTTAGAGGTAATTACTTTGAAATATGATATCTGAGATGAGCACTGGCATTCCAGTTCCTGCTGGACACCTGCAGACACTTTTTGAACTCGGCACTTAACATTGCCTCTTGGGCTTTCTTACAAACTGCTTAGATGGATCTTTGCACTTTACTAAAGCAAACAATACCTGGCACCTAGGAGCCACTGGACACCAAAATCACTTACAGATATTAACCAACAAAACAGTGCACAGGTTTTAGTCAAATAAGGTGTCTGTTTCAGACAGGTTTAAACCAACACACAAAGATTCAGTCACCCAGGACTCCTCCTCCTGTGAGAGCACCTTATGCCAGTAGATTTCCACATCTACATTAACAGCATTGTGTCAAACAGCCTTTTGTGAATGATCGTTCCATTACGCGTGGAGTGAAAGGAGTACGGCTGCACTCTAATTTCATTTCACGGTCTGTGAAATCCAAAACGATAATATGAAGAGAGAAATAACATTCAGACCTAACTCCTAAACTTGGGAAACAAAGGGAAGTGTTGCAGGTTTCAAAGCAATCATATACACATGGATTATATTTCATAATTACAAGCCCCATGTTTAGTAGATGTCGCTATCTGACTACCAAACTGCATGCACTAAAAGTTGAATTTTTTTGGAATCTTGACTAAAGTAAACCTTCTTGTCAACAAACTAGTTCCACTATTTATATAACATCACTGGATGGTCTTGCTAGAATAATCTTGTGCATGCACTATCCCCAAAGAGGTTACCATGGCAACTTATATTTGAATTTCTATAAATTTCTATTTTTAGAGATCACAGTTTCAAATAAAGAAAATCACAAATATTAAGTACCATTTCATTAACAGAAAATACCCCATTTTTATCACCATCATAATTCCCAAAAAAAGACACTAGTGAACCTAAATCAGTAATGCTAAAAGAAAATAATTATCACAGTTCTCAGGAAAGTTTACCACTAAGCAGCCCCACCATTATCGCACTGGTGTATGAGTCAGTAACTAACACTGTGAGGCAAAGATTGATGTTCACAGAGTTTTGTCTTGATTTCAGTAAGCCCAGGATTTCACTCAAATGTTTTTAGAGTTAGTCATCAACTCAACTGACATAAAACAAGACTGTATTTGCCAGAATACTGAGAAAATAAGGGCTCTCGTTTCAGGTGTGGAAAAACATAATGTCTCAGTTCCAAACTAAGGTTACCATCACCTTAAAGTACTGTGTTCAAGAGTGCTTACTAAGTGCATGCGAGTCCTTAAATACAAATTCACTTTAATGCTTTAAAACTCACCAGAAATGCTCAAAATTGTCTCCCTACCTGAAAGATCAAGCACAGATCTTTGGAAAATGAAATTACAGATTTAGACGCTGCTGTTACGGTTCTGACACTGCCTTATTCTGGCTGCCTAGGTTTGAAATCAGAATAAAATCTTCAAAACCAGGTAAATTATAAAAAGGTAAATACTCTATCTTCTAAGAGATTAATATTGCCATGCTGCAATTTCCTACTATAGCGTTAATTACAGTATTCGTTTTGCAAACTTGAAATATCTTCATCCAAGCCACTAATGGTTCAGGATGACCTAGTACAGATGGAAAATTTGGAAAGCAAGTGCCTATAGCTACTGTCAAAGACTGGACTGAAAACCCAACTCCAAGGCACAACAGCATGCCTACCTTCCTACTTCTCCTGGTATCTTCCATTTAACATTTACTCCCTACTCTTCAGTTCTCCAGAAAAGTTGAGCAGGAAGATTCTCTGTCATAAAAGCTGCAGTTTTGACACTGTCAGCAACTTTCCACAAGACAGTAGGTGAAAGAAAACCTGCAGGGCAATCACTGCTCACACTACAGCCTGTCAGGTAACTGACAGCCACATTTTCTTCAGGATCCTGACAGCTGAGATGTGGGTATGCACTGAGAAGCAAAGATAGACACTTCTGGTAACTTTTCTTCAGAACCCATTCTTTATTAAAAACATACTTTAAGAATCAACTGGAGCCAGCTGTTGAGGGAAAACATACTGGTAGGCAACTTTCAAAAACACAAACAAGTCTGGTACTCAGTAAGTGAGAGTAATAAGTGTGAGGACTTTTACTTTTGGTTTAACTTACCTCAATAAGCTCATAGGGTGAGTGGGCAGAAGCTGCATCATGCCATGGGGTACAGTTCCAGAAGTCACTAAACCACAAACCTAAGTGCACATCTATGAGACTGCCAGCAGAATAAGTGGAACTGATTAGGAGATTACACCCACCATAACCGCACTTTCTGCAAAATGAGGTTTAGCTCCGAATACTTCATGGAAATCCTGATAAATATGCCACAAAATATTTATTGCCATTTTATAATCAAGCATTTCCTCTTACAAGCCCTTTGTCATGTATTGGAGGGAGGATTTGCTGGTGGTTGCTGTTCTGGTTAAATTAGAGACATCACTGCATATTTCTCAAAAAGGAATTACAACCATTTGTTTGCTCCAAAGCCCTGAGTTGAAAGCAAACCCGCATCACCCCTGACAACTGCAATGAAAAGATAGAACTAAAATCCAACACATCAAAGTATAAAGTAGTGAGCATAAAAACCTGAAACCCCTATCTAAGTAAAAGAAAGTCAGTATGATCACTTACTCTCTTGTCCCCAGTCCCTCAGTCACTGAGCCAGCCAGGGTCACCCTGAGAAATCAATGGAGGAAGAGCCAGGGTGACCCCCTGTCACATCTACTTTGTTGAACCAGGATCACCTACCAGAGCAGACAGAGCAAAGCTCAGAATGGACTGAGGTCGCTCTCCAGTGTCACTGTCACCACCTGACCCCAAACCCAAGACCTCAGGCCCCCTGCCCCGGCCCCAAAGGCACGTTCATGCAGGAGCTCAGGGAGGATGAGGGTGCCTTGGGGCTGCTCCCACCCACACACAGGTTCACCGGTGAGTCACCCCCTCCACACCCCCACACAGGCCAGGGGGTGACTCTGGTCTCCCTTGCAGGCTTCTCGGGGCATAGCTCCCACCTCAGCCCCGCACACTCCCATGGGAAGGATGCCGGCACAGCGGGACCCCCGTGCTGCCTGACATTGCCTGCAGATGTACGGGAGACAAGCATCACCACCCCACGCAGACCGATGTCCCCCTTGCAGTGGCCCACCAAAACATCTCTTCTGCAGGCACAGCCCGAGCGGGGCAGCCTCCCCGCGATGCCGGCTCCCGCTCGGGGACCCCAGCAGCCCCTCGGCCTCCCCAGCGCCCGCTGGGAGCGCCGGCCGGCGGCGCTTACCCTGGCGGCGCGGGAGGAGTAAGGGTCCTCGAAGAGCGCCCAGACACGGGGCTGCAGCCGCCGCCAGCGCCCGCCCTTGCCCTCGGCGGCCGCCCCCACGTCCTCGATGCCCAGTCTCTTGGCGGCCAAGTCGTCGTCGTCGCCGTCGGGGGGCGGCTCGCCCGTCAGCAGGTCGGGTGCCTCGAAGATGTCGAGGGCCTCCTCGGCGTCGCGGTGCTGGCGGTAGGTCATCCAGCAGCAGGGCTCCACGTCGGTCTCGTCGATGCCCCAAAAGGCCAGCTCCTCCTCGAAGAGCGGCCCGCAGACGTCGGCGGGGCAGTGCAGCTTGCCGGTGCGGTAGTAGTTGAGCACATAGGCGAAGACCCCCGGGTGCCGGTCGAAGAAAAACTCGCTGGCGCCGCCGCTGCCCCGGGGGCTGCAGCCGCTGCCGGGCTCCGGGCAGCCGCCCGCCGGAGGCGGCGGCAGGTTGGGGGGCGGCGGCGGCTCCTCGCCGCCCGGGGACTCGCTCTGGGACTCGCAGGCGAGCAGAGCCAGGCGGGTCCCCGGCAGGGTCTTCAGGGTGCTGCGGTAGGTCTCGTGCCGCGTGCCCCCCACGTTGAGGATCACCCTCTCGTTGTCCTCGAGCTTCCCCATCGCTCCGGGTGGGACATGACTGGGGAGAGCGCGGGAGGCGGCGGCGCGGACCGGGAGGGGGGCGCGCCGGTCGCTGGGCGGGGGGCAGCCGGTCGCCGGCAGGTCCGCGGGGAACGAGCCTCTGCCTTAAACGCAAACAGAAGAAATCGAGGAGAAACCCCACAAGCACCACCGTAGGAGGACCGTTCCCCGCGGTCACGGCCTGTCCCAGACCCCTCCCAAGACCTCCCGCGGACCCGCACTCCGGGAGAGCCCTCCCGGCCCGGCCCGGCCCGCCACCCACCGCCGGCCAGCTTCGCTCGCTCCGCCGCGAAGGGCTGTGCCGCCTGCCCGCTCCGGGCACAGCTCCGGGCTGCCTCCCGCTTCCCCTGGAAGCAGGCTACCGAAATGGCACTGCTGCTGCTTCGACCGCCTATGGATCCGCCACCGTCCCCACCCCCTTCTCCCTCGCGGGGCTGTGTGAACCGAGCTGATGGAACAGAAAGTGTACGGTTAATTATTTAATGGGCATCTATCTTTTATTGTCCTAACAGCTTAACCAGGGGGAAAAAAGAAGGCTTGGATATTTTTCTCTTCCTCCCCACCCCCACCGTGGGAGGAAGGAAAGGGTTGCTTTTTGGGAAGAAATACAGAGCACTCCACCAGCGCAGGCAGCAGGCATACTCTAGGAAAAGCTGTCTGTGTGGAGCTCGGCTCGCTACTTTCTCAGACAAATCACGAAGGCGAGCGCGCATCTCGGGGAAGAGCAGGTGGGATCAGCCTCCCGCTCCCCCGCCAGCCCCGCGCTCCCTCCCGCCGCCCCGCCGCTACCTTTGCCGGAGGAGCGGCTTCTGCTCCCGGCTGGGCTCCGGCCCCGGCCGCTCTCCGTGCCGCCCTGCCAGGCGAGACTACTTGTTGTCGGTTCGGGTGTTTCTCCGCGTTCAGGTGGCTGTTTCACCTCCCTCCGTGCTCAACTCCGACAGGCGTAACAGCGGCTCCCGCCGCCCGCACGGAGATCCCGCTCCCCTCATTTTACAGGGGGGATGCGGCTGTTCCACGTCGGGGCTGGGAGCGGGGACCAGCGGCGGAGCGCAGAGCCATGAGCGGGGACCGGGACGGCCGTAATTCCAGTGGCGCTCCAGGCAGACGAGCCCAAAGGTGAAATCGTACCTCATTTGGGGCCGCAGCTCCGCCCCGGGGCGGGGGCAGGGCAGCCGAGCCGGCCCTACACACCCCTCCGGTCCCGCGCTGCCCGCCCGGGGGGCGCAGGGAGGCGACAGCGAAAACAAACGCTGCATCTTTCCCAAAAAGACACCACCTCCGCTCCTGATACATGGGCATTTAGTTCACTCAAGTAAAGCACGCGGGAAGGGAGCGGGGCTGAGAATAGCTCTTTTTCGGAGAAATGCGGAAAAATGAGCCGTAGCTACAGGTGGCTGCGGAGAGGAGCTGCCTGGCCCCCAGGAGAGGGTCACGGAGCGCCCGCAGAGCCCCGGCGGGCGGGGCAGGGATGCTGCGGGGTGCTGGGGGACCGCGGCTGCGGCAGCGGGGAGCGCCCCGACTCGGGGGAGCCCCAGAGCCAGCTCCTGAGCTGGCCGGCAGCGGGGTTTGGGGATCCGGCTTAAGGAGAGGACATCCAGTTTCCACGTCGGCTAAGAAAGATAAGGAGTAGTGGGTGCACTTCAGGCTTCGTGCACTGCATAGGTGTGAGGTTGGGTGTGGCAGAGGGGATGGAACTTCAGTCCCCAATTATATAGGAGGGAAACCGATGCCTGTGCACTTATAATATATGAGAGAGTCCATATCTCTGCCTCCAAGCCAGCTGAGTTATTTACTACAGCCTACACTGCTGCCTAGTTTCATCTGGGTTAGTCAAAGGGAAAGAAGCTTCCAGTCCCAAAGAGAAGATATACAACATGAGAGGTGATCCCTCCTCCTGCTTCCTCAAAAGAATAAAAAAGTCTTCCTCCACGCAAAGGGTACTCCCTGGCCTGAAGGAGGGCAATGAGTGGAATAATGGTATCTGAAACGTCCTCCTTCCACATCAGAGCCTGTGGCTGGGCACTTGCTGGTGTCTGGAGGGCAGAGCTCTGCTGGAAGCAATGCTCTGAGGACACTCTACTTAGACCAGATTGCTTTAACCCAGATCTGTCTATATGTGGCATCCATGATGTAAACACAGGCTCCCAAAGCAGCAGTAACTTTAAGAAATGGGTTTTGGAAGCTTTCTCCAGATGTACATTTTGAAGTTCCTAAAAAAAAGAGTGAAATCTATCCTGACAAAGCAGATATAATCAGTTAGTGAAAACCCTTGGAACCAAAATTAATATTCAATTACATAGTTGTAAATGCAGTGGAAAAGATTCTACCATCCTAATGCCACCTATGGCCTCATGCTGTACTTGTTTTTCTTTGCAGATGGGATTTTTCTGAAAAGGGGACCTAGAGAAGGAGTGAGTAAGACAAAAGAAATATCCTTTATCTTCTCTCTGACCTATAAGAGGTTTCTGGAGAAATGCAACACATTAAAGCTCTGCAGCATTCATCATCCATTATGGAAAACCATAGGGTGGCAGTAGCTGCCAAAACACTACACAAACTGTATCATCACAGAGTATCAGGACTTCCTTCTGAACTGTCACCATCTGCTCAAGTCCCACATCTGTGCCCAAGTTAAGAAGCTGACCCCTCCAGAAAAAAAAAACACACAAAACAAAAATCAAAAGCCCCAACAATACCAAAATCAACGACCCCCCCCCAAACCCAGCCCCACTAACCACCCCCCACAAAACCCCTCACAACCCACCCAAAATCCTAAGAAACCTGAGACTAACAAGGATAGCATCTTATAAACAAAACCTTTACAGTCTTACCTGTAATGCCATTGCCATGAAAAAGGCATTTTTTTATGAGCAACTGGTTGACACTTCAGACTTATGAAGCATGCAGGGGGTTTTATTGCATGGTAGGAATAAGCAACAGAAAGAATTTTTCTAGTTGGTAAGAAAAGGAATGGTCTCTTCCAGAATATAATAGTCCTTCAGTCGTATAAAAAATTTCACATTCTATAACTTGTCTGTTTCTAAATATAATGCTGTTAATTTCTCTGTGTGTCATTCTTCCTTGTAGTTTCATCATGTGGCAGACTTCTCAATGAAGGATGAAATTATGTTAGATGTTGACTTTCCAGAGCTGAAATTTTCTTGAATCGCAATATCCTACGTAGACATAGTGACATTTATGAATTAATTTCCTCCTTACAAGAGTTTGACCTGAATTTTTGCACTCCTCAGTGCTCCCAGTAAGAGTGAAAGCATGAGGCATATGTAAGAGAGAGAAAGGTGTCTGTGGAGTGAACCTTACCTTGAAATATGTCTGCAAAGGGAAAAAAAACCCTACAAACCCAAAAACTATTTACAAACATATTCATTTAAAATGTAAGTAGAAACATTTCTGTAGCTCAGAATTTGGAGCTTTATTTGAGGGACTGAGTGATACTGAGCAGTGCACAACTGATTTTTCCTGCTGGCTAATAATTCATTTACAAAGGGAAAGGTCCTATGTTATGGTTTTCACCAGCAAAGCAATAAAATTAGATGTAATGATCACTGTGAGAAAACCAGGGCAAATGAGCATTTTATTTACTAGGAGCAATCATTCTTTGTGCAAGCTTGAGTATTGTAATGCAAACTCATTGGGTTACCAGCTGTCTAACAACAAGAGTAAATGGAAGTAGGGATTTGCACAAAAGAAAAGCAAATTTGAGGACAAACACAGTTTACCTCAGCTAAAGTCATGCTCTGAATCACCTTCTGGAGGAGATCTGTCCCTGTTAACTAGTGGGTCCCTGGGAGGGATAACCTGGCCGGATAACATCTGCCATCCTGAGGAGGACATGAGGGGTTGAAGCCACCAAGTTTTTCTAGTGCAGATCACTATTTCATATTCATATGATGTTGAATTGGGAAACAAAAAATAATCAACTTTACAATCAAAAATTATAACTGAAGACAGTGCAAAGATAAAATATTATCTATTTATATCAATTTATATCAATCATTAAGTAAATTAATTATTTTAAGTATCCACTGTCATTAACATTTTATTAAGCCTCTACTTGTTTCTTTCATGTATTTTGTTATTTTCCCTTATTATTTATAATCATCTCTACTATTTACAATTACATGTACTAATTCATTATACATCTTGCAGAACATGGCAGCCACATTATACTGAACTACACTGATGATCAGTCAGAATCTTACTCTGAAACTGCAAAAAACCCTGAATTAATAGATTAAGCAAACATATCTGAAATAAAACTGTAAGGAGCCATGGTGTAGTTAAATTGGATGAAGCTCAAAACAAAGCTAGCAGAAAGACTGTTATTATTATTTTTAAATTCCAGTGCAGGATTGCATTTTTTAAGGCAGTTGAGATATAAGCTGGGTTTGATCAATAACACAGAATTATTGAAAAACGTCTTATTGTAGAGAAATATGAATAAAAGTAAGATTGGACAGGACAGATGTACAAAATGCGAAAGCTGGGATGAAGTCAGCCTACTCTTAGTCCCACACTAGCACACAGGAGCTCTCCATATGAGTGGCTTTATACAGACAGGTGTGCTTCATATGCTTTCTCTTACATTTCAGCTCTCTGTGAAATTCTGGGGAATGTGTCATCTCTCATTAAAAAATGAAAACCTGGAAAAAGTTCTTGTATATTACACTTATCAAGGAAATTAAAAATAGTGAACACAAGGCTGGGGACCCCTGAGAAGAGATGATGCAGTAGAAAAAAGTCCAGGTGAGCACTAATTGCATTGCCTAATTAGGAATCCCCAGTGTGATCCAGGCTATATGGTTAAATCTTTGCCTTCCCTAGTGGTGGGGATGGAATTCTAAAGTGTGTGTACATTAAAACTGGCTTTGGGTTTCTCTCTTCAAAAGAAAGGGAGAGGTTGGTGTGTCCAAGGGTGAAAATCCCCCACCTCAGGATTGTTTTGCCTGGGATGCTACAAGAACACCCATAGGAAAGTGCAGCCTTTCCAATAGATCACCTCCTCCAGGCTCATAAAGGTTCAGATCCAAGGTACCTCTTCTCACAGGTACCTGCTCTCACCTGGTGAAACTCTTCCTTAGAAACTGTCACCGTTCCACTGTTCCTTTAGATCTGGGGTAAATAGCACAAGGCCTTTGCCCAATTTCAACCTCACCAGAATCTTCAAGTCTCTGCCTTTTTCCTTCATGATCAGCCCTGGGTGTCCTTTCCCCCCCTGTACCAATGCCAGAGGCATTAGCAATGCAAGATGGTGGAAGGCAAAATTACTCACCTGCTTCTGCTGTGATTCAAGTGTCTTTGTCAGTGCTGATTCATGTTTGTGGGATGCAGATTTTCTCAAGAGCTTTAGGATATTACATTCTGCTTATAAAAGGAGATATTGCCTCAGGCTCTGTCCACACTTACATTTTTTAGTGTCCAGTGCTAAAATAGTTGAAATGAATTTTTTATCTATCCTGAAAATTTCCTTCGATTTCAGGGAAAGGTCAGTGATGTGTTTTTCTCATTTGTAACTAGCCAGCACATGAACCCCCTTCTAAGGGTCTGGCACCTCTCAGCAAGACAGTGTCTTTGTAAAGACTCATTAGGCAGTGAGAGCAGTACTGAGCTCCTCCACAGCCATTTACTCCTTAGCTGAAGTGTAAATACATGGACTGAGCTTCTTTCAGGTGCTCATGGTACTTAAGGAGACTGAAGGAAACAGGTCTTGGAATGTCCTCGTCAAGCATACAGAGACCCAAGAGACAGGAAAATGAATGCAGTACCTCCAAATAGCTCTCAGGTACAAGCTTTCCTCATTCAAAAGGAATAAAGCTTTCTGTTTCTATCTGGAAAGTGCAGAGAGATGGAAAATGGGGAAATGCCAAAGCCGTATATCTTGTCTTACAGCATGGCCAGCAGACCTAAGGTAGCTCCACCAACTTGGAGGAGTTTCTGTTTCTTGTCTCATGAAAATTTTGGGAAATTCTACTTCTAAAATTTCTGTGATTTTCCATTTTTTATTCCTCTCATTAATTTTAACTGAAGTTTTTGGGCAACACATAAATAATAAAACTTTGTGTCATTATAATGAGGGCCTCATCTGGTTGCAAGTCTTAAGCATTCATATAATATAAAAAATGAACAATCACCTAGATTGCAGGACAATTAGGTTTCTTCAGCTACAGAAGAGCGTGCTCTAAAAGAACTAAACTTGTCTAAACAGAAGTGCCTTATTATCTAATTTTAGAAGTCTCATCAGAACAGAGACCAAAAATCCCAAACCAACCACAACCACAACAACCCTAAACAAAACAAGAACATCTGTAACACACTTTGCTCTGAAACATCTGTCAGTTTCATTTCACTGGCAAAGACTGTATCAAGAAACACCCAGTTTATAGAGGACTGTATATGTACCACTAAACAACCTTGCAAAGAAATTTAAAGTGATATTTAGTTTCTAAGTCTTTGAAGTGATTGAACTGACTTGGATGTATTTTGTATTTCGTAGGGAAAAAATGGAAAAGAGACCTTAACACTTGTATTTTGGTAAATTAAATTATCTATCATTCAGCATACACTCTATCTACTACCTAATTGATATTCAAACAGTTATTGAACAGCTAGTGTGTGTTTTTAAAAGATTAGGTCCATTCAATAAAATATTCTGGAAGGAGTCTTATGTTTCAGTTAATTTTACCTTTTACTAATCTTCTAAAATCAGTTCAAATCTGAGACATAATCTACATATGACAGTGATTTATTTGAAGAAGTCAGCACACCCTCCCTCACATGCTACCAAAAGCAATGGAAACACACTATAAGGACTACAGAGGTTTTCAGGTGACTGGCATTGTTACACCTAGTTTCTGTGTTTCACCAAAGTTCAACTGGAAACCTCATCTATCATCTTCCTCCTTCCCATGACTAGCAATCTCCATTCTTTTCATTAATTTTTAGGAAGAGACCATAGTACAAATGCCTCAAAAATGCAGGCAAATGCTTCAATAGATCATCTTCTGAAGTGAAGATGTTTGCACTGATGATCATTGAGGAAACCCGGAGCAGCAGTGATTTAATTGATTATCAGTGTATAGAGGATATTTTGTAATAATAATTTTCTACTATTGATTCAAAGTTTAATAATTTTGTTTTGCAATGCTTTTTTCTTCCCACTGTGAATAGCTATAGTTTGTTTACCTGTTAGAAAGGCAACTCCAAGAGTTCAAGGCACAGAAGTCTCCCACAGAGCATCACTGACTGAGGCAGGCAGATTTGAAATCAGATGCTGAGCAGTGTGGGAAGCAAAGAGGTTTCTTCTTAGTTTCTGCAGTCTCTCATGGCAGACCCAATCTCAGTGCATGCAAGCTTGATTAATTTTGACTGCCTCCATTCAGCTGCAGTCAAGTTTTTCCTCTCCTAATTTTTTTTTGTGCTACTTTGCAGACAAGATTGCCCAAATCTGGCCTGAGCTGTCTACTGCCATGGAAACAGAACAGCATTCTCAAGAGATAAACACAGCATCTCCTCTGCCTGTGCTTAGGTCTTGCTTGCCAAAGTTAGAGGTGCTGCTACAGATTTCTGCTATGACCCATAAACTGGAACCATTACCCTACCAGACAGGGGAGAGCCAGATAGGAATCACCAGATCCACTGCAGGCAGCATCATCAGCATTTCCTCCTCATAGACAAGGTGCCAGTGAGCCTAAAACAGCTGTGCAAGGTCATGCTGAGGTGGGAAGTCTTGCCAGAAACAGCCTAACTAACTATGAGTTAGTAGCCCTTCTTAGTAGTAGGAAAATGATACAAGGTTGTAAAACTGCAGGTTTCTCTATGTCTTTGAACAAGTCAGGTTATATAGTTAGTCACAGAGTAAAACCACATTGGTCACACTGACTGTTGCACTTAGCTGTTGGAGGACATGCCATGTCCATGCTGATCCTGTAAACATTTCAGCAACATTCAATACCCTTGAGATCTTTTCCCAATTTGTTTTGAACTGCAGTGCTCTAGAAGAAGTATGCTTTCCTTAAAATAAAAAAAAAAAAGAGCTGGTTTGGACCAAGGTGGAGTAGGTGCAGGCTGAGGGGCTGCTGTTGCAGCAAATACTGTTGAGCACACCTCCTGGGGACAGGAGGTACAACACAACCAACAAAACACCAGCCACAGCCACCTGCCTGTCCTGGGTGTAAGTGGAGATGTGGAGAGATGTGCCTGGACTGAAGGAATGGGGCATCAGGGCATAAACAGTCTTATCTGAGGCCCTGCACACCTCCTGCAGTAGGCACCCAGAACAGAGACAGGTGCTAGGTCCTGGACTGATCTGATCTGTCCAACCATAGAAACAGGGAAATGGGGATCTACCTCTAAATCTGTGTCAGATAGAAAGAGTAAATACCCACTTCACTTTTGCTGGTCACTATAGCTGTGGTGATTTCCATAAACTTTTACATATTCAGAAAGAGAATGATACGTGCCTTAAAGTTCTGGAAGGCTCTGCTTTTTCTTTGGAATAAGCAGACAGCATAAAGAGTGTGACAACAGAGGTACCCTAAAGCAGCTGCCTAAAGCAGCACACTCCTGCCAGGGACTAACTGAGACTCTGCCACAACTCTCATGACACCTTTTCTTGAGAAAGGGTTGCTGTAAAACCTCCATTTCCCTCCAGCTTAAAAGCACACAGGCTAAAATGTCCTGAAAGTTTAATATCCCTTTTTAAGAAGACATTTTCACTTCAAGATCCCAGCTCATATGCAGCAGCATGGGTACAAACTTCCTACCAGCTTCTGGTGGGAATTCAAGGTGCCTGTTTTGTAACTTTTACCCTTATACTTAGCTTGCAATTTGGCCTTTAAGAGGACTGGCAGAGAGACAGAAGTCAATCAGCTGTAGTTGGGAACACCATTTAAATGTGCAAGACAGCTGCTTGCAAGGTGTGCACAGGGAAGCCCCTTGCTGTCATTGTGTTCCACTCAGGTCCTCATCTGCTTTTTCTCAAGATCAAGGTTCACAACAGCCCATAAACAAAGCCAGCAAAATCTCCCCCCTTAGATTTTTTTACAAATGTCACTGTCAAAATGGAAGAAGTATTCTCATATCATGTAACAATTGTTTTTTTATAAATCTTTATGCAGCCAGGAAATATCACATGGGAGATTCAAAGGCCCTCTCTAAAAAATAATGGCTTCTAAATATCTGCTTGAAAATTGCCTAAACAAAGAAAATCCTTGTAATATTTTTAACCCCTACCTATCTAGGGACCTGTCTTAGTGTTCCTGCTGGACTAAGCAGAGCTGAAGATTTGCTCTGACTCTTCAATAATCTTTTCACACTATAAATTGCTGCCATAGGTACTTGTTAAACGAGATGCAATTCAAGATGCTTGCTATTACATTAAAAGTGGGCTGTTTGTATCATTAACATAGCATCCCCTTCTCCCATCCTCATGTCTTCCAGGTCTCATATTCTTTTCCAACTCATATTTTACATTTTCTGAGGCAAGGATTATATCCCAATGTAGTAGTGTGCATTGTGTTTTGCTCAGGCCATGACACATATTTTAGGCTCTTTAAAGCTACAAAGCACATTAATGAAACAGTCACCGATGTCCCAGCTCAAAGAGATTCGGCAGCAAAAGGGGAGGCAGAGTAGAAAAAAAAATGCAAAAAGATGCTCTGAGAGCAGAGCTGCTGACTTAAATATACCTTTAAATTTCTCCCACTACTGGGACTAAAAGATTTGTACTCCTCCTCCATAAAAGGAAGCTCTAATTTAAAATCTAGCAGTATCATAATTAATGTGAATATTATGCTAATCCTGGGGGAGGGGAAAAGGACCACTGCTTATCAGGTTCATTTACATGTTTTAATACCTCCTTGGCTTAGGCTTTTAATACTAATTTTGAAAATTTCTTGGGGAAGTTCCATGTGCCAGCTCCCACCCTACAGCCACCCAGCCCTTCCCATAGGCAAAATGCATTCAAGATGGGCAAGAAGTCCTCTGGTTCCTCATCTCTTCTAAAGGGAAAAGCATGTCCACATCCTGTTTTGGTGACAGGAAAATTAGCTTCCTGCTACAGAGTGGACATAAGGCATTTCCAGAAGCACAGATATGACACCAGCCTCCATTTACATTTTATTAGATCCACTAAACTGACATCTACCATGCCAATTCTTGTTTGATGCTTCTGAACACTTTTTATCAAGACATATATTAGAAACCAGCAATTAAAACTCAGTCTAAACTGCTGTTGTCCTCATTCTGGGTTGATTTAAAAAAAAAAAAAAATCTTTTTCCACCTTTAAATTGCTTATAGATATGTTAAGAATTCACAGCCTACATTCATGCTGCTATCAAATAGTGTCTACAGCCCAAGAGTACAATTCAATCTAACAAATTATCAAAAAGACTGAAGTAGACTCTTTGAAGTAGAAATGCAAAGGAACAGTTTGTAGTCCATGTTATTTGGAACTAATACAGCTGCCGTTTTAAGTACTCCTTTTATTTTAGTGAGAGAAAAATGCAATTAAGCCAAAAAGAAGGCTAAAATGTTAGTAATCTTGACATAATCCTGCCTAGTGTCTAAAGCAACCTTGTGAACTGCTCCTTCAGGGTGAAAGGCAGTTCACAGTTTTATGTATTATTTATGGTAGTAACTTCACAGGGGAGGAGGAGGAGGAAGGCACTGCAGACATGAATACAGTAGCAAGTTGACAAGGGGGCTGAAGAAAAATCTCACCTGGAAACACCTCCACTATGTTCACTGAATAAAACCTTTCACTTCACCAAGTTAGAGGCAGCCTAACTTAAGTAAAAGAAGAAAAGAGAGGAGCAGGAAATAGACATCCTACATCTTAAACATGGTTGTAGAGAGGCAAGCTTTGGCTTGTCTTACCTGCATTTTTGTGCATCAGACTGCAACGGGGATTACTACACATCTCAAAGTCTAATAAAGATATTTTCAGCTGAAACAAAGTATTTTCCATAGATTCCATTTCAATATGGTATCAAAAATAAGCAATGGTAAAACCTATTCTAATAAATACCTGCACACATAATTATATAACATTTATTAAATGCATAAGAGACTATTTACATACAGCACCTGACAAAAGCTGCTGTGAAACACCTTACATTTTGGTTTGGCTTCCTTTTACCCTTAGCCCTGCTCTTAAAAAAGTAAGGATTAAAAAAAAATAAAATTCTTCAGTTCTTCTTTATTTTCCATTAAAGATTCCATGTTTATGCTGTGTATTCCACTAAAAGGTATCCTATGAAGCTAAACTGGAAGGAGAAATAATACTTCTAGCCAGGTAACGCTGATGCAAACCTGTTAGGAGCCTGAAAAGAAGCATAAGCACAAAGCTCCCACAAAACTGAGATACTCACACCAGATTTTCCAGCAAGAACATCTCCCCATATCTCAAAGCACGGTAGCATTCACCATTTCACTTCAACTGACATGATGCAAGAAAAATCAGTTCTGGAGAAGAAAATTTGTGAGTTAAAATCACAATGTCAGCAAGACTTAATAATATCAGGTTGTGAAAGGAAAGAGAGAGGGAGGGAAGACATCTGACATAAAAGTAAGCTCTATAATGCAAGTACCTCACTGGCAAGACCTTGACCAGAGCACCACACCTCGCATAGAACGTTGAATTCAACACAAGGAAAGTGCCCATTGGCACTCATGGGAGAAAAATGAGAATGGTCTTCAATCTGTTAATGCAATTTTCCTAAACAGCCATATTTAGCAGACTTCAGATCAAAGGGGATGTAATAATAGTTTTCAAAGCTGTTACATAAGGGAAGGATGGGCTAGCAGTAACTGTAATCAGCTTAAACCATAGCAAGAAATATTCAGGTCAATCAGCAGGCAACTTGTACCAGCAACAGAACAGATTACCTAGGAATGTGGTGGAGTCTCCATCACAAGTGAGAAAGCAGCACAAGTGGGTTTTTTTTTCAGATAATACAGAATAATGGAGTAGACAGCCTTGTAAAATCTCTTCCAGGCAGATCTCTTCTGACTTAATGTGAAGGAAGAGTATTTACATGGACCAATACTACAGGGTCGGCTTTGCTTTATGACCGGTGTTCCAGAAGGAAGAGGAAAGTCAAAAGATATGAATGAACAAAAAATATTAAAGACTTGGAATGCCATTGCAGCTACTATTTGCTTTTATCTGCCCTGTCTCCTATCCTTTTCCCCAGAGACTTTTCTTCCTGGATGTTAGTTCATATTTTGAATTATTTCTGAACATATTTTAGCATTATGGGTGTTACTGAAGAAGATCATTTCCAAGAAGGATGCTCCCAAAAGAAAAGTTTGGAGGCATACCAAGATAAAACTGGAAAGAGAACTTAGGAATCACAGAGTGTCAAACAAGGGGAAAAGTATCAAAAAATAAACATGAAGAATATGGAAAGTTAATTATCTGGCACTGACAACTGATTCCCTTCTAACTGCACTGGTTTTAATAAATAAATAACTGAATTTTTAGAGTGCCTATTTCCTGTGGTTACTTTGATCTATGCAACAATAATATCTAGAACAGATACCTCTCAAAAGCATATTAAGCCCATAAAAAGCAGAATATCTCAGTTTAAACTGTGTTGCTATATCAGGCACTTGCAAAATGATTGTTCTAAGGGAAAAATAAAAGCACTGGTTTAACTTTTGTTGCTATTTCCTTTGGTCATGAAACATTGAGAACAGAGAAGAATTCAAGAATGTGTAGAGGATGAAAACAACTGCAGTATTCACAACTGAAGCCTTTAGTTAATCACTGCATCTGCAAGGCAAATGCTATTGTCAAAAGAAATTACTTCAGGGGAATAATTTTACCACTGTGAGTGCAGGATTTAATTCATGCCAAGACAAATCATAGGATCCCAGAATTAGACACAGGAGTGATTAAGTGTTCACTTACTCAACACAAGTTGTAAGAAAAAAGGAATACTGCTTTAAGATACATCTCCAAAGCTGTTCTTTTAGCTTTCACTGATATTAACCTGTGCTTTACTATAGCAGAATGGGGTTTCCCCATGTGAAGTATACAGCAGTGTAAAGCAGTTATCATTCAAGGCATATTTGTCCCAAAGCATGTTTGTCCCAAAGCATGTTTGTCCCCTCATCTGGGCCCCCCAGGGTGCTGAGGATGTCACCTCAGCCTCCAGCCACCATTAGGGTTAGTGCTAGGGTTTAGAGAGTTACAAAGCATACAGCTCCAGGGTTACCTGGGCTGGAAAAGGCATGCCAAGGGGAGCACAGCTTAGCATCAGCATTGCTCCTTTCACACCTTTCCAATTTGGGCCTCCCACTTTCCTGGGGTCCTCAGGCTCAACCCCAAGCTGCCACTATGATTAGGGTTGACTATGGTTGACTGCACTGGAACAGACTGCCAGAGAGGCTATGGAGTCCTCCTCAATGGAGAGATTCATATAAGACATGGCATAAAACAGAAATATGTGGAAAAGTAAAGGCTGAAGTGTTCAAGGCCAGGGTGGATCGGGCTTTGAGCAACCTGGTCTGGTGGAAAGTGTCCCTGTCCAAGGTGTGAGAGACTGAAATGTTATGGCTGATGGCTTCAACATTGTTATGAAGCACTTTTTGCCATTCTGGCAAAACTGTATAAAGAAGCTCTGATCACTGAACTTTGGAGTGTGAGTTAAGCAACCTTAGGGAAATTGAGATAAAATAAAGGTGACACTATTATCTCAGGTCTAGGCAGAAGTGAACAAGGCTGAGGGAGAAGAATGTAACCCCAAAGACAGGAAGGCAGCTTTGCCTCTGCCCCCACCAGGGCAGCCCTTCTCACCAGTGCTTGTGCCTGCTGACCTCAGCTGTCCCAGAGGAGAACCTCTCAGGTCTTTGTCCACTGGGAAGGAGTCCAGCAAAGAGATCCTTTGAGATGACTCAAAAGGGCAGTTTGAAAGCCATGTTGAGTGTCTAGAGGGAGAATTCTCATTAATTAAATACCTAGACAGCACACCTTCTTAAAAAACATTTTTCCTTCATTTTTCAGAATTTCTCAGGTTCCTTTTTTCTCCTAAAACTGGGAGTGGAAATTACAGTAAAAGGTCAGAAGACAGGAGTTAGAAAAAGCATACACAAGCCAGGAAAAGCTGTTAAAATATTAAACATCTTTCATGAGAATGGAGCAAAAAATCAAACCACAAAGAAATTACTATTACTTCTCTTATCTCGGAGCTGCTTCTCTGGGGAGACTGGACACACTAAGTTCTGACATTGGCAGCAAATGCTGATACTGAAATTTCTGTGCGCATATCCAATTAATTCCACCCAATATGTAACATGAGAGAGGAAGAAAAAAATACCCAGAAAAGAGGTAATCAGATACTACAAATTCCAGATAAACAAAATAGATGCTCTAATAAACATTAAGAGAACTGTGATAAGCATCTATTTCTTTTTTTTTTTCTTTTGCTCAAAGGTATTTTTTATCAACTTTAGCCCTCAAGTTCCTCACAGTCAAAAAGGGACACCACAAAAGTACAGGAGTCACAAAATAAGAATATTTCATAGGGTCATGATGCAAATAATGTCTTAGCAAATTTCTTTCCTAAGTACCTTCCAATCTGGTTAATATTATGAAATGTCCCCTGTGAAAGAAATAGCCTAAATAGACCTCTTGCATCAGTGGAGACATCTGATGGTTACAACAGAGTAGTTCTGACTCAACTTGTCAAAGACAAGATGGTTAACAACATGAAAAGCAAGTACTGAACTATATAAGTCTCTGAATTGCTAAGTATAAAGAAGAAGGATAAACTATTAGAGTAATATCAAGGAAGAAAAAAAGCATGTAATTTTTCTACCTTCCTTTTTTCTGACACAGAAACTTACCTGTCTTCTTCAACATATCAGAAATCAGTTCTAGGCTTTTTTACTATGCAGAGATAGCATGCTTAAAACCAAACCAAAGAAAAAATAAAACCACAAAAACAAACAAAAACAAACAAAAAGACAAAAAACACTCTCACACAATTAAAAAAAAAAGCATAAACAAAAAAATCCCAACCAACAAACCAAATAACCAATGCACATAAAAACAAAAACCCAAACTCCAAAAGTAAGCAGCACGTCCCTACAAACACACAGTGGTAGATATGTTTTTAATCTTTTTGTTGTTCTGGCCACAAAGATGCACACAATTTGATCACCTGGCATTAACCTATGGAAAAGAAATGAGTTTTTGAGTGTGAATCAGTAAAAATGCCTCCTCTCAGCAACAAAGCCAAACATGGTGAGGATGCTGTATTTCCATTAGCAGACAAAGTGAAGCCACTGCAGGTTTGCTCTTTGTGTGCCTGTGCTTCGATTTTTCAAAGTGCTCTTAAACATTCCAGCTTACAGTGTCAGTGCATATTCACTAAATGAAGTAGTTACAGACCTTAAGAATAAGGAGTTAAATGACTTAACTAATTTCTGCTTGTCTTCTGGGAGCCTGCACATCTAATAGGACAAAATACATTCACATCATAATGCACTTCTGATGTTTTCAACTACAGCAAATTGCTATAACTTTCTAGCAGAAGTGTAAATCATGGTGGCATGAAGACAACTAGTTCATTAAGCAGTGAATTTCAGTGAAGAATCTTCTTTGAGAACCCCACTTTAAGTAAGAACACACTCTAATTTGGAAAACATGGGCAATTCTTAAAAAGCTAGCAAATGTAGAAAGCTTTATTTGAAATGCATTTAAAGGCAGTAAACCCAGTAGTTTTTAAACCCAGTAAACCCAGGTTTTAAAGCTACAAAGCATTGATTAAATGAAATAATTCAGTTCATTAAATGTTCACAAGTACATAAGAGCAAGTCAGAACACAATTATTCAGGCCATTGAGACAACTCTTAATAAAAAATCAGATAGCACAGACCTTGGTTTGAATAGTTACTGTGTTTTTCTACTCAATGTAAGCATGGTGGGCAAACCTTGGGAAGAATTTGGTTTGAATTCTTTGCCACTATCTGAAGTTTAGACAATGAGAAACTATGGGCAAATAAGATTGACTTTTGTGAATGCCATTAAAAATTTTTCATAGACATCATGTCTGATGAGGCAACAACTGATCACAGAATCAGTAAGGTTGGAAAAGACTGTAAAAGATCTCAGAGTCCAACCTTTGACTAAACACCATGTGCTAAGTCATTTCTTGGACACTTAGAGGGATGGTTACTCCATCCTCTCTGGGGAGCCTGTTCAAATGCTTGATCACCCTTTCAGTGGAATTTTTTTTCCTGATGTCTAATCTTAACCTCCCCTCACTGCAGCTTGAGGCCATTTCTTCTTGTGCTGTTGCTGGTTACCCAGTAGAAGAGGCCAACCCCCACCTCCTTTCAGGTGTGTGTAGAGAGCAGTAAGGTCTCTTCTGAACCTCCTTTTCTGCAGGCTAAACAACCCCAGCTCCCTCAGCTGCCCCTCATATGACTTATTCTTTAGACCCTTCACCAGCACTACATGTTGCTCATCTCTGGACACGCTCCAGCACCTCAATGTCCTTCTTGTAGTGAGGGGCCCAGAACTGGTGAGGTGTGGCCTCACTGGCACCCAGTACAGGGGAACAGTCACTGCTCTGCTCCTGCTGGCCACACTATTGCTGACACAGGCCAGGATGCCACTGACCTTCTTGGCCACCTGGGCACACACTGCTTCATGTTTGGTTGCCGCCAACCAGCACCCCCAGGCCCTTTTCCAGCAGGCCACTTTCCAGCCACTCTGTCCCCAGCCTGTAGTGCTGTATGGAGTTGTTGTGACCCAAATGTAGGACCTGGCATTCAGCCTTGTTGCCCAAGCGTAGGACCCCACACAACTGGCCTCAGCCCATTGATCCAGCCCAGATCCTTCTGCAGAGCCTTCCTCCCCTCCAGCAGATCAATACTCCCACACAGTCTGCAAACTTACTCAGGGGGCACTTGATTCTCTCATACAGACCATCAATAAAAGTATTAAACAGGACTATCCCCAGTACTGAGCCCAGGGAAAACCACCAGTGACTGTTCACCAGCTGGATGTGGCTCCATTCACCACCACCCTCTTGGACCCAGCCATCCAGCCAGTTTTTTACCCAGCAAACAGTGCAGCTGTCTAAGCCATGAGCAGCCAGCCTCTCCAGGAGAATGCTGTGGGAAATGGCATCAAAGACTTTACTGAAGTCCAGGTAGACAACTCCCAAAGCCTTTCCCTCATTTACTAGGCAGGTCACTTGATCATAAAAGGAGATCAAGCTGGTCGAGCAGGACCTGTGTAAATGACCTTGTAGTTAATAGAAATTACATAGCTAGCAGGTTTCACTTAATTACCACAGTACTGCTTTCATTTTCAGGAAAATTTTGACCTTTAGAATTTATCTTAGATTATCCTGTTAGGGATCTGTCTTCAGATAAAAAAAACAATGCAGGACTATAAAAGCTATGTTCTTATAACAGCACCTCATTTCCATGATAACAACAAAATAAATTTGCAGTAGATATGACTTACACAGCTTCTTCTGACAAGCAGGCCCACTTAGTATACATGAATCTTTCCATTCCATAGGAAAATGTGGAACAATTTTCCTAAAAGCTTCGCAATAAAATTAAATATTGCATAAAGAAATATGTCAGTAGCTCATTTCACATTCATTAAATTGAGCTACAGTTTTATCTGTTGGTACAATTCTCCTAAGTGAAAAAGTCTAAATAGAGCATGATTCTTTAAAAAACTAACAAAAATGTGACTTGGCATTTTTTCAGAAATTTGAATGGACTCATTAAATGAGCAGATCACTCTACAACCAGCTGAAGTTTCCCTTCTCAGAATTACCTGCCCTTCTCAGAATCACTAGTTCCAAGGATAATAATTAACAAAACCTTTCCAGCAAGAGAAATTCCAGCAAGAATGGGGAACAAGAAAATCGTAATGAGTCAGAAATCTTGCTCAGAATATGCATTGACAAAATCTGCTTTTCCCTGTAAAAAAATATGTACAGCCTTTTGCAGCCCCAAAAGAACCCACCCAAGATCCCTCATTTGAGGATTTAGAATAGAACCTCCAATACTTGTTACATTTGAGGCCATGGTCAAACAATCCAGACATAAAAACACACAAGTTATTAGAACAAGGAAGTACTATATCTAGACTATGCTAGCCAGCCACAGGGGACCAAAGTCCCTCATTCCAGCACTGCCCTTTAATTCCTATGAAACACAAATTCTGTCTCAGAGGAAGATTGCTTTACCAACAGACTATAAATTCAAAGCCAGGCAGACTAGCTTAGAGGAAAGTTATATATTTTAATTGCATAGGCTTAAGAAATGCAGTTCAGCATACAGTTAATTTCAGTGACAGATGTATGAAAATCAAAGTCTCTCTCTCTTTCATTAACTGTGTATTTTTATTTCTTAACACAAAGAATTTTACAGAATTAGCAAGATATATTACATTGAAAAGCGTACCTGTCAGAACATTTGAAATAGCAAAGAATATTTTAATTTATAATTTAATTTTTGTGGTTGCCGAGGTGGTTGTTTTGGGCCTTTTTAAAATACTTTTCTGTTTTATACTTTCAGAATAGATAGGGAATGCTATATATCAGTTTGACAAAATATATAATTGCTATGTTTTAGTTAAAAAATCTCAGCAATATAAAGACAACAGATATTTAAATATAATTTTTTAAACCATTTAGCAAAATACAGGAAAGAAAAATGTGCATTACAAAATACAGGTGTGATTACTAAAACCTTTGAGATCCGATGCTCAGCTTCAGATGCCTGATCAAAATGACAAAGCAAGATCAGTCAAGAGGGTGCTCAGGTCAAGGGGCTAAATGCTGTGAACATCTCTGCACTTTCAGTACAGCAGACATTCTCAAAACTGGAAAAGGATGACCTGCTCTCTTTCAACCTAAGTACCAGCATAAGAAAAAATAAGCAAGACAAAGAATGTTTAAAGAAAATTTCTGAAGGAAAGCTAACATTCACATTTATGCAGTCAAATGTGAAGATTTTCACAATGCATCATAAACCAAAATTTTCTCTTGCACATACCCCTTCAGGCATTTTAGTATTCTAATTCCCTCTTATTTTAAAATAGGAAACATTATTTTAATATTTTAAAAAATGACTTTTTGTATGGGAAACAGCCTTAATAATTTCCAGTGAAAAGACATGAACAGCATTTTTATTAGAAGAATGGCTAGCATAACTCAACAGACACTCCATGAAATTTGCCATGTATTATTCTGAAAGCATCTGAAGTTTTCTGTCCCTGATTTCAGTTTAAGACATTAATTATAAAGTAATGTCCATCAAGATTAAATCCTCTCTTACTTAGTCACTCCTTGTTTAGAAAGTGTCCCTTCTTCTTTTTTGTCATCTTCCACTCTAAATTCCCCATGAATTCCTTAAGATATTAACAAAATCATCATCACCCACAATTCCAAAACTTAATCCTTCATAGTAATCTTCAAACTCAGAATAGGACACTTCACTGGGGTTGCTGCAGGACTCTCCTAATGCTTCTAGAAATGATGATTTAATTTCCTCTTCTGCAGTTTTGCCTGTGAAAGTATATTTTTCTATTAAATACATTTTAAAGAAGAGTGAATATGTAGTATTTAATATACTTCAGGCAAGAAACTTTCAAATTTTAGCTTGCAGATATTTTTTTCATTAATAAATTCAATATTCTGATTTCAGAATTAAGTCATTGGTTCACTTATTACCACCTGTGGAAATTACCTTACTTTAATAGCATGATAGAATTAAGTATCCACAGAAAACACAGGGTCAGCCTGTCACAATGAATTATGAGAGCTTGAAAATGTTTTTCTTCACATGACTGCAAAACTTGCATAATGCATTTGTAAACTAAAATTCTGAAGTTATCCTGTAAGAAAGTGTATGTTTACTGTAATAAAACTTCAGAGTTCTGGGAAAACTTTAAGATGGAAATTGGCATTTGAAACATGTTTTGCAATTGACATCTGTGTCTTAGCAATTTTATAAAGATAGTACTCAAGATTATTTCATTGAGGAAAAAATTACAAAAAATATGGCATTACAGCATTGGAAAAAAAATCTTATATTGTATCCCTATACCCCCTGTGACTTCATGTATTATCATTAAAATCACTGGCAATATAAAAAAGTCCCTCTTTTCTACAGGTAAAAAAGAAAGGGTCATGACATTATGGAGACTTTCACAGTGACTAGTTTGGTACATGGAGGTATTGTTTTCTAAAACAGACATACAAGTATTTAAATTTCTATTTTTTCAATATCAGACTTTAAACATTTTTGAGAATCCTGGAAAAAATAATGAAGAAACCAGAATTTCCTCTCTACAGGATGACAAACCTGTCCCAGAAATAAATTAAGTTCCTTCTGAATAAATTATTCAAGTGCTGAGTACATTCCATGTCACTTAGAATCCTTGCATATTTTGATGGAAAACAGTAATGTGAAAATGAGAGTATCTTACTAACTGAAAGATATTAATATCATATTTGCCACTGATAACTTACAGATGAAAGCTGTGAAATAACTGCTTACAGAGGTAGGGAAAAGAAGTACTCTGCATACAGACAGTATTAGCAGCTTGATAAAGGGCAAGTATTAAAATTGTGTATATGAACTCATTACTACTTACAGTTATGTTTAGAGAGACTCAATTTAGATGAAGAAAGTTCCCCTTTAACAGCTCAAGTCTAAGTAAATATGAAAACAGTTTGTATTTCCAACCAGTTTCTGGATCTGCTATCTCTGCTAAGAAGATGATCTCCGTAGTTACAGATTTTTGTTTGTTTGTTCATCCAAATTACCTGCCAATACTAGAGGATGTTTCTTTGCACAGTAACATTTTCTGATATCTACCACAGGCACACTCCCAGTTTTGTTGAAATCTAGTTTCATATAAGCCTATAGGGGAAAAAGGAGTTTCATATTAGCATCTCAGGAAAAAAAAAAAAAGTGGAAAGATAAAAAGATCAAATACACTTAACTACCTACCACATACTTTTAGATCTTGTGGAATGGATGATGTCAATTCACCTATCTTATGCAAGGCACCAGATACTAGAAAATCCTTCTAGATTATGCCGTTTCATGATTATTTTACCTCAGCAGTTTTCACATCAAATGTGTGGCCAACACAAAAAAAATTGTGAACACAAAAAAATTGTCTCCTCTCCCTAATTTCTAGCTCATCTTTAGAATCAGAAGTTCAGCTGCTTCCCTTATGCCTCCTCTAATTATTAAGATTCCGCATCATTCTGACAGAAGCCTCCCCACAGCCTCTCCAGCACTGCTAACAGCAGCTTCATTTGCATTTCAGTTTACTCAAATACACATGCTCCATATATAAAGCTAGGAGAGTCAGATCCTCCGTGATAGAAAGCATGAAAGTATTTGTCATTTTTCTTGATCTTGATATCCAGTTGCTACTCCTTTGGCTGGTTTGTGATCAGTGTCTGATACGGCAAACAGCTCCACATTACATTATAGACAAATAACAAGTGGCATTTCCCATATAACATGTCTCATAAATATGATGACTCTTACTGTTGGTCTCAAAGGAGACAAGTATTGCTGCATCCTATTTCAGGCACTGCAGGAAGAAAGTCTACACATGCAGATTTGCCAAAATTTGTGATTTGTGATTTGCCAGAATAAGGAAACAGGCTTCTGGAAGAGATCATCTTAGGGTGCCAGATACTTTATACATGGGACTGAACTATAAGAACAGCACATATGCATGAAAACTCAAAATAATAAAGGAATTAATTCTAAAATTTAAAATGAACTAATTTAACAATGGAACAGCATGCAGTCCACTAATTTACCTTTCTGTTGATAAACTGATCTGAAACTTCAAGAAGTCAATTTCCAGGTATAGAACTTAAGAAAAATAGCAACAATACCCAACAACTAGAATATGATGAGTGACTAGCTCCAAAGTTAGACTGCAAAATATCTACACTTAAAATATCTGCAATAAAACTTACTTTTCTTACAAATTTTTTCCTATATTCATTCATTTCTCCAAATATGGCATGAGTAAATTCTCCACAGTCGATCTTATCACTCTTGCTATCATCAAGAATAAGCCATAAGGATTAAAAGTCCTGCAATTTAAAAATATTTTGCCTAAGTTCTTCATTATATCCTGAAATAGAACAATTGCTATAGTTGGAAATTACGGTATTCTCTCAAAACCTCTCAAACTTCTAGATGCATACTCACTCAAAGATCTGTTAAAATAACACGTTATCAGTGGTCGGTCACTGATGACCATAATTCACATTGTTCGCAGTTCTGATAGCTGTGAGCTACTTTTACAACATAATATATAAAACAAAGAAAGAACCTAAGTAAAGAGCAAAACTATTTTTCTAAAGCCTAAAGAGAAAAAATGGGTTGCAATCACACTTGTTTCTTCATGTCATGATGTAAAAAAAGATTGCATGTTTTAAAATATATTATTTTTTTATTTTGAAGAACTTCACATAGAACTGAGTGCAGAAATGCCAACATACCTTAAGGGGAAAAAAAACACCAAAAGAAAACATGCACAACCCAGGTATGAAACTATAGATTTAAGCAAGGAAAAGAAGCAATTCCATAAATTAAGAAAGATAATACCCATGTTTAGTTCCAGCTAGACTCACTCCTTCAGGCATTTCCAAATGGAATACTTTTGGAGCTTCTTTCAAGGTTGTCCAAGAGAGCAGACCGTTTCTGTTCTTGTCTATTTGTCGGAAATATTTTCCTAAGCCTGTTATAACCCCAAATCCTCTTTTACTTAGTGTTTCTCTGAATATACCTGAGGATTTAGAGAAATAAAGGACACAACATTTACCTGAAATTGTCCACTTGCTATGGAGACAATATAGAGGTAAAGAACACCACGTTCTTTACTTCTATGTGATGGTGCTGCTTAGAAAGACATACCCATGCATTAAGGTTCCCTTGTGTTTGATGAAAAAAAGCCAGTCCAAAAGGAAATCATCATTTTTTTTAACATTTGAGTGAAAATCATATAAAGTATGTCTAACAGGCAATATCTAATAAACTTTTTTCAAAGAGACCACATAAGAAAAGAAAAAATGGCTATTGCCCTCAATATGTTCAGACTGTAAAACTGCCTACTTCTGTGAGAACTGATCACATGCCATTATTTAACATACAAAGCAACTATGGAACAACTACTTCAGAAGAATACAGAAATTCCATTATGAGACACAGAGTTGCTTCTTTATTCTACAAAGATAGAGAAACTAAAATTGAATGGGTTCTGGTAGATACAAACCTTGAATCTTCCTGAAAACTTCACTTTCATCGACTACTTGCCTGGAACACTCTTCCTTGAGTTCCAGAGAGGAAGCTCTACAGAAGTCAAAATTAATGCTGATTGGTAAAATTACATGCAATATGACTATATTCAAAACAGATGTAGTAAAAAAATGCCAACATACTCAACTTTAATTCATATACTACCCTTGTAAACACAATATCCAATTGCTTGAGGTTGAGAGGGCACTCACAAAAGTTTTTGCTGACCAGCTGCAGATACGCAGAAATTCTCTTCTAACAATATTAACTGGAATTGCCTCTACTAATTTATAACCCATGGATAATTCCTCCCATGCATAAAATCTCCAGAAGTTTAGTTCAATCTTAATCTCATACCACTGGAAGAGTTTGTTAAAGTAACTACATTTAATCACCAACAGGAAAAAACATGTAATACTTTTCAAATCTGTCTTTAGAACACAAATAGCAAAGGTGTAGACCAAAAGTATATCTAGAAATTATGATTAAATTTTGTGGAGTTTTTTCTGCTAAGTTCCCTTCTGAGAAGGGCTTCCCAACAAGCCTTCATCAAAAATTACTATAAAGGTTGATAAAAAAATATTTTGGAAGAACCTACTGGAAGAAAAAGAAAAAAACAAACCAACAAAGTCCTACAATTATTTTAATCAGAATATTTTTAGAAACGGAAAATCATTACTGTCAACTCTGAGCTGCTTGTTCACCAGTGTTTTGCCATGACAAACTCCTGCTTTCTGAGGCCAAAGACTTATCTCTCTCCCATCTAGTAGAACTTTTCATCTCCACTTTGGGTACCTTCCATTATGAAGTCCCTAAAAGCTTACCTACATCAGATCACCTAAACTGGAAAGTCAACAAGCACCTGCAGAGGACCAAATATTCCCTCCAGAACATATGTAAACCAAAAGATTCATGGTTTGTGACAGAAGGGCATAGCTGCTCCTGGGAACGTGCAGTAGACATTTTGGACTGCAGCTGAACAGGGTTTTCTGTCAGTAGAGTAATGGAGGTAAGAGGACTCAATTCAAGATTTATGCACCAGAGAATAGAGGGCTCAATAACATCCTCATACAAAAGAAAAAGATAGACTGAAACTTAGTAATGGAAAGAACACAGAGAGAGTATAAAAAAGGAAATAATAATCAATTCTACCACAGGTAGTAAAAAATCCAAAATTACAACTCATTGAGCTGCTCTTCTTTATGGTTCTTCTATTCAGAGATAACATTGGTTCAATTCCAAATTTCACAGGTATAAGATTAGCCACAAATGATAGAACAAGCTGCTTTACTTGAATGATAGGCTGCTGAGATGTAAAATGTCTTACATAAACTAGCTGAAATTAAACTATATTGTGTTTTACTTCACTGAAACCTAGCCGAGAGGGAACAATTAGCACTAAGCATCATACAACTATACAGTTCTAGAACCAATTAAATTTGAATTTACTGTTCTATGCACTGCTAGCTTACTATGGCTCCTTTGCAAAGCTTTCAGTCTAAAGGGACTTTAAGTGAATATAACCATATCTGAGAACAAGCTTCAGGTGTCTAAACAATTGCAGAAAGAAAATAATAGTCAAGTTCTGCTAACAAACAGACAGAGTAGTCTGTAGATACTGAGCATATTTAATTGAAATTAAAATTATTCTCTTCCTAATCAGGAAGGGATCAAAGTATAAGATATATGAGGAGAGCCTGGGAGAGCTGGAACTGTTTAGCCTGGAGAATAGAAGTCTTGAGGGGTCTTAGCCTCAAGTACATAAGAGTACCTGACAGAAAGGAGTAAAGAAAACTGAGACAGGTTCTGCTCAGTGGTGCCTGTTGACAAGACAAGAGGCAATGTGCACAATCTAAAACAAAGGAGGTATATGATTTGTATATAAAAACATGTGACCTCAAACAAAGCAAAAGAACAGATTCACATTTCCATTCTTTCTTTAAAATTACTCCGTACCATTCTAGGAAGTTACTGGACTATGCAAAATCTTCTAATATCAATTACTAATTTCTCCTAACAACAGCCTCAGTATGGATTCTGCTTTTAGCAGTATAAACAATAAGGAATTAGGAGCTAATTTTTTATTTTTTCTTAAGAAAGGAAAGGTAATTTGAAAAGCAGTTATCAGCACTTACTTTAGATAATCCATAGCTGCTTCATCAATACTTATCACACGAAGAGTGAAGAAAGGGTTCTGCTTAACACTTTATGGAAGGTTATGATCGACACTTCGGAAAGTCAGATTGGCTCCCTGTTGGTAAAGCACACAATGATTTGAAAATAGGTTGTGTATTTCATACATAGAGGGGAAGGGGAAATAAAGAAAAGCAGCAAACTAAAAGTAAAGAAGACTGAGAAGAATAAAAATTGCAGTAGCTCAAACTGTAATATCTGTATATTGGTTTATAAAGTCTCCAAAACTCATGACTTTGGAAGGAGGAGACAGAGACACTGTTCCTGTGCAAGGGTCTCAACCACTTGGACTTTGCGAGAGATCTGCATGTCCTAATGTCAGCCCAGGAAGCATGATAGCAGATATGGAGATTCACAGATACAGCATCATTCCAAAGAGGTACTGAACTCAGTTCAGTACATTTTATGGATGACTTTAGGATGCATCTTTATTCAGAATAAACTTCCATCTGCAGGCTGCAAAAACACACATGACAATAAAACACGAATATCCCAACAAGTAGCTTTATCTTCCATATCATAACTCATCTATTTCATCTTCTAAATTCTTAGGTGGTTGTGTAAGCAGTTAGGATAGGCATGTGATTAGACAAAACACACTAAAACTCATGTCAACATCTTTTACTTTCTACATTTCTCACAAACATGGTTTTTCCTCCAAACTTCAGATTTGCAGGAGCATTTGAAGAATTTGGTGAAAACAGTCTGTACTTGAAAACTTTCTCAAGTATTTACAAACCATGAACACTTTAGGCAGTACAGAAGTACAGCAGTACAGAAGGTGCAATATGATTTTTAATCAGCCACCAGATTAGATGGTAGACAAAGCTTAACATTGTTTCATACACTTGCTCTAAACAGCTGTTGTTTACATTTCAAACTGTAGATTAAAAACAATAATTAACCTGCCATTTCTTCATGTTTAAAAAATATTTAATCATTGCTTCGAGTGTGCCAGCAGACCTTGCAAAGATTATTTACGACCTTGCAAAGATTATTTACTTTCAACAAGTACTTTGGTCTACTTCAGGAGCTCCTTCCCGAGAGAAGTGGATCACTTCGTCCAAAAAAGGTCCAGACTGTCAGCAGTCTTGTGCCCTCTAGGGGGAGAACTGCAAAGTACAGCTTCATCTGAAACCTAAAGTTGGAACCTCTAAAACGTGGCACAACAAAAAAATCCAGACTTCTGAAAATCTTTAATTCAAAAAAGTCTCTTAAGGGGAAGACATTTGGTCTTCCCAGAAGGCTAGATCACAATTACAATTCAAATATCCAAATATTACCTCCAAAGAAATAGTATTACATTCAGCAGAAGAATACTTACAACGTAAGTCACTAAGATCATAAGCTTTTCCCTTTCTTTGTCCACGTTGATGATGATAAACTCCCTTTGAAATGAAAGGCAAGGCATTTGTCCTGTGAAATAATTCAAAACTGGTACTAAAACAATTATATTTATTTAAGCTCCTTGGATGCTTGGATAAGTGAAATATGTTTTCTAAAACCCCTTTTAAAAAGTAATTAATCCTACCTGTTTTTTCCAAACTGTCGAAATTCATACACAGTAAGGGATTTGTCACACGTGAAAAAAAATCAATCAACTCCCTACAAGCATCATGACCATTTCTAGAAGGAAAATTGAAAAGCACCTTTATGTTTTTCATCTACATAAATCTAATTCAACCCAAACATAAGTAACATTTATTTTGGAATCAGAATGGTTTGAGTTAAAAGGGTCCTTAAAGATGATTAAGTTCCAAAACCCCTGGTGTGGGCTGGGACACCTTTCACTAGACCACTCTGCTCAGAGCTCCATCCAGTCTGGCCTTGAACACTTACTTGCAGGCATGGAGCATCCACAGCTTCACTGTGCAACCTGTTCCAGTGCCTCACCTCCCCTACAGTAAAGAATTTCTTCCTAATATCTCATCTAAACCTGCCTGCTTTAAGTTTGAAGTCATTCCCAATTGTCCTATTACTACATACCCTTTAAAAAAATACCCTCTCCAACTTCCCTGTAGCTTTTTGTGGGCACTGGAAGGGGCTAAGGCAAGAGGGTCTCCCTGGAGCCTTCCCTTCTCCTGACTGGACAATTCAACTCTAAACCTGTCTTCCTAAGAGAGGTGTTCCATCCTTCAGATGATCTTTGTGACCTTCCTGTGGGTCACTCCAACGGGTCCTTCTCGTGCTGGGGACTTCAGAGGTGGACAGAGCACTGCAGGTGGGGTCTGACAGGAGAGAAGCAGAGTGGCAAATCCCCTCCCTCGCCCTGCTGGCCATGTTCTTTTGGTGCAGCCCAGGACATGGCAGGTTTCCTGGGTGCAAGTGCACACTGCTAGATCATGATGAGCTTCTTATCCACCAGCACCCCCAAGTTCTTCTCCTCAAAGTTGCTCTCGGTATCCATTTTATTTCCAATGTTGCATGCTGTACAATTGATTTTTTTAAAGAGCTCTTTGACTATTTTCTCTAACCCACCATGAAATTCAAGTTGTGGATTCGGTCACATATTTTAATTCAATATTCCATTCTCCATAATGCTAAAACACCTCTCAAGGTTTCATGTTTTAGTATGCCAATATAATTTTCACTGATTAACTAAAGGATTACACACACTAGGACTACTGCATTCATTGAGGTATATGAAAGTGTGTTGCTGAATATTCAGCTGTGTCTAACAAGTATACAGCCCACAGCTGCAGAAAAGCATCACTTTCAAAACTGAAAAATATGTTTATGCTACCACTACTCAAATCAGAACGTTCTAAAATTTAATACATTAGCAGCTATGAACAAGTTGCAAAGCCACTACTACTTATAGTAGTTGTCACATCTAAGATAAGGCTAAAATAATTTTAAACAACTGAGATGCAACAGCTAAAAGCACTATTTTAGACAGCCCCTGTGGTAACTGTCCTGAGTAGAGCTATGGGTATGATGGTAACATAACACAATTAACAGATCTTAACATTGTACAGTGGGACTGTAAAGCCACTATCCATTAGCCACGTCAAAATTTGTACTACACATGGACACCCACACATACTTTTTTCCTTCAACAGAGAGAGCAGAAATATTCAGTGCAATTAATCAGTCCAAGAGAGTAATCCTCATTCACAAATTGAGAGCATTGAAAAACTTCACAAAATTTGTGATTACCTCGATATAATCCTACTATCGAAGCGTAGCTTGTTGGAGAGCATGTTCTCAGTTAGTCCTGATTTGGTCCTTATTCTGTGAAAATAATGCAGCATGTTAATGATATCTATATGCTCCCAGATAATTGTTACATAAAACTCAACCATTTTCCAACAGCAAAAACCATGCAATACAGTATCCTTGGCAACTGGCTGAGGAGATGATCCTTTGTAGTTGAATTAGAAAGCAACTCAGAGCTGTAAAGTGTTCTGTTATTATATAATATGAGAGTACATTCACAGAGAACATAGATATGAATGGGAAATTTTGTTTACATACACTTACATAAAGAATTAACCTTTACCTCTACCACCCACCACAGTTCCATGAAACAATGCATTCTCTTGCAAAAATATCCAGGTGGGGGCATTTTTACCCACATAAATATTTTATATTGGCCCTATTACCAGTTCCAGAAATGAAGATTTGTCTATGTGATGGATGTAAGAAATTGAGACTGTTATTTTTGTCTTTTTTTTCCTTTTTTTAAAAATACAAAGATGACATTTGATGGGAAAGACTTAAGAGCAGGATGTTAAAATGCACAAAGCAGAAATTCTTGCCTGAATGTTGCGAAAAATAGAACAAAACTCAGACCTGCAGATTCATTTAATTTTATGGATCACAGTGTTTCCTCAGGTTTTTTTTAAGTCCTTGAAGCTACTAGTTCAATGTTGACTGTCCAGGAATGTCATTTAAATGCCAATAGGATTAATTATTGCAGCAGAAATCAAAACATGAAAGAAAAGTATGATTATTGTGAAGGTCTACATTAGCATTTACAGATGCATATTTATGCAATTTATGCACCTAAGGATAGGACTCTCTGAAAGGATTGCAAACATTCAACCACTTAGAAAAGGCTGGCAAATCCTTGTGATGAATAATATCAACATAAGCTTAACAATGTTCTCCCAGTTTTTATAAATTCTATGAATCAATCATAATTCACAGAGAATTCACAGAAAAAGGTCCCTGTTATCTCACTAGGCAATAGCAATCACAGGAAAGCTACAAAAAAGGCCTCACATGAAGCTGGTGGATCCAAGCCAAAACCAGAACATTTGGAAAAGCAAACAGAATTCACATAGCTAAAAAAAAATATATAGCAGAAAATTTACTTTTATAAACTCACTTTGTTTCATGGAGGGTCCTTTTTCTAAAACGCATTGGTGCCATCCCAGCTCCCAAAAGTCCTGGAGCTTCCTGGCAAGCATCAGAATGTGTGGACTGCTCTGGATCACTTATAACAGCTCTGACCACAAAGAGCAGGGAGAAACCCTCTGACTGTTAGTATGGCTGGATTTCAGGTCTTGCATATTTTTATGCAGGAAAGAAAACACCCAAGAATAATACAGTAATACAATCTTGGAGTGATCCATTAAGATTGCATAAATTTGTGGGCCTAATTTTTTGTTTATTTTTACAAATTCTTAAGTCTATTTCACAAAATCAAACATATGCAATAATATTCTGGCCGTGCACTGCTATGTAGTAATGTTAAATGCAGATACATATTATTTAAAGTATATTTTATATGTCTTTATATAAAATAAATATTATTATTATGAAGGCTTGTGGGGTTTTTCATAATTTCTACTACTTCTGTAATATTTCATCAGTGATATTCTTTAATCATGACTCCCTCCAGTATCAGTGATATCAATGTAGTAGCACTGGCCAGTGACATCACCTCAGAATCACAGAGTTGCCTAGGTTGGAAGGGACCTTAAAGATCATCTAGTTCCAACCCATGCTGTGGGCAGGACACCTTTCACTAGACCAGGTTGCTCAGAGCCCCATCCAATCTGTCATCCAACAAAAACATTGGCACTTCCTCCCTCAAAGTGCTAACTACACAGCTGAGAGGATTTCAAAGTGGCAACAAGCAAATAGGAACAGATTAACTGGGTTTTGAACGTTTTGATATTCTCTGTGTCAGTTCAACAAGTTAACAAAAGAAGAGAACCTATAAAAATAAATGAGATGCTCATTATGCTATTGAAATGGTTATCAGAACGGAAAAAATAATTTTGCATGGCTATTATAGTTTAGAAAACTATAATAGTCTGATCTATACAGATACATCTTTGTACACATCAGTTACACTGATTTAATTGCAGGATCTGCTCTACTAAAAAAATATTCAAAATACCTTTGAATTTCCTTAAATAGCTTTTATTCATGCAACAGTTTTGAACTAATCTTTTCCGATTAACATCCTGATATCTGATTCCAATTTGTTTAGAAGTACTGACAGAGTTATATTTGGAACATAAACAGAGAGATTTTTTAAATTAAAACTTCATTCTGATGCAGCTGCAGCACTACTGAATATTGTTTTGACATTATCAACAGAAGAGTTCAGAGTAGAAGAAGGAAGACATGGAAAAAATAAGGCAAAGCAGCAGAAGGAGGAAAAACACAGAATGGGCACAGAGCTGTACGTTTAATGCAACATCAGTAGTACAAAAACACTTCAACATAACCAGCATATTTTTATGATCAGATCTGTAATAATCTTTAGAGGGATATGACACAAGCCAAGCACTTATCTTAAAACTGGGGGTTTCAACCCAGTATAGTTCCATAATTTTAATCCTGACGATTAAAATTGGAATTTTACATTGTGTTTCATGACAGTCTTATTTCCCTCAGGCAATCTTCTTGTCATGTCAGCTTTTAAATAGTGTAAAAGTGCTAATAGACTTTCAAACAATATAGGTCATTTAAACTGCCACTGTAACAGAAACAAATAAAAACTAAAATGGCGAAGTGCAACAACATTTCAACCTCAAAATCTTAAGATTTGATGGGCTAGAACACCAGTGCAGATGACTCCACAGACTGTAAACTATGCACAGAATGCAAAATAATCTAGACATACCCACAGATAATTTTTTGTAAGTATAAAGTAATGTGAAACTATATTAAACTAGCTTGCATCTTCTTATATTGTCATAACCAGACAGCTTGCATAAAGCCCTGAATTATTAAAGCATGCTTAAAATAGAGGGATCTTTCTGCACAGAAGCAATGCTTTCTTGAAGCTAAAGGGATAGCAATGAAGGCAGGAAATCTTACTGTACAACCTGGACCAACTCAATTTATAATACTGCCTTTTTTTCCTACATGCCCAGCATTGGTATAATAGTCCTTTATGCCTGAGAGGTGCTGTTTCAGTATTAATAAAGGATTAATAAATATTAATAAAGCTATGATTTTTAGAAAGGGCAATAAATATTGAGGACATGTAATTTATAAGATCAGGCATCCATGTATTTTCTTGAGGTGCAAGAGGGTTATTTTCAAGATCTAGTGCTATTGTACAGACCTTAAAATAGGTTCAAGCATAAAATTAGGAATTATTTCCAGAAAAAAATAACATACACATGGCACTTTAAACTGACATTTTAAGTTGCATTAAAAAGCCTTTCACTTAAAGAATTTTTTGCAAATAATACTACTACATAAGACTTCACAGGATTTGGAACAAGACGATCAAAACACCTCTTAAGCAAGAAAAGCCAAACACTAATGGATCTAAATTCTTCTGTAGGGAAAATGGAAATTTTACATTATAAATTCATTTACCTACATAATTGATCCACCATAACTTGTTCTACAACAGCCTGTTTTCTCCTCTCTGCAGTGACATCCTCCTGCAATGAAAAACTGCCTGAGAACAAGTGAAATATATAATAGCAGGCACTTCAAATAATAAGTTACCCTTTAAGACAGCATTCAGAGGTCACAAACTTACCCATGCCACAATTAATATTTTTTATCTTTTTAACAGTCTATTTGAATAAAAAATAGACATATAATATTCTCTGCTATATTCACTCAATTTGTCTATGCATATTAGTTTTAATTAATATGAGAATTCTAGTATCTAAGTTTACAGACAAAATCCTTATTTCTGTATTGTTTCTAATGCATTCTGTAAGTACAATAGAACCTGAGGAGACTCACATTATTCCAGGTTTTTCAGGTGACACAGATTCCAACTAAGAGAATAAAACTTTACCTCCAGCAATATTTAGTCAAAAAAATTTTTTTAAGACTTAGTCTCCATTGCAAGATTTTTCTTTCCTGCATGCCACAATAACTTTCTGCTGAGACAGGTCAATCTGAAAAACCTCTCATGAAATATCATCCTAAAGGGGAAAGGAGATTTAACATGAACTTCTTTTTATTTTTATTAGAGTAACACTGAACATAACCTTGTACCATTCACTGTAAAGTGTGCAGGCATTGATCATAACCTGTTACACAGAGAGAAACCAAAACTCAAGAGGATGGTCCAGGATAGTATGAAGGCCACTAGCAACAACCAGGCCTCAGCACCTGTCTTAATCTTCCAAATTCCTGAAGTTTTTTACTGCATTTATTTTGCCTTTTATTCAAAAAAATTCATTTTATATATGAGAAAATATAGCTTATTGTTATTGAGGGGGTTTATGCAATCTCATTTTTTTTAGATATTCTGAAACTAAAGATTTAAGATCTTTTTCTAATTGGTCTTGTGTGCAAAAAAATCCTAGAGAGATCCTGTGCTGACCATGAGTGCTAACAAATAACAAAAGGGTTCTGAAGACCTTCAGTAACACCTTGCTCAGACACCTGCTGGCTTTATTTTAAGGCATGGCAGCTACAGCATATCTTGTATTTTTGTAGTTTTGCACTGCTCCCTTTCTCAGGGCTTTCACTGTACTTGCTTTAGCATTAAGTAGTTACTCTAGGGATACTTCAAGACTTTTTTCCATTATCTTTAGCCAGTAGTATAGATTTTTTAATTTATTCTAAAAATAAAAGCTTAAGTACTTCCTCAAAAGATTTTCTTCTCATGAAAATTAACAGTGACCTCAGTACAGCAATATCTGCATTCATTTCAACAAGACTAGAAATCAAATAAATGGTTGCAATGATGCAAAATTCAATGCACAATGATGAGCAAATAAAATTAATTAAAATTACTATTTACTTTTAAAAAATCATAACATTTCTCATGGCTTATTATTCCATGAGAAAGTTAGAATGCATAACCCTTTTCAGCAACCCCTTAAAAAACCAGTTATAAAAGCCATCACTCTGCATATGCAAATACTGAATCATGCAATATCAAATCAAGGTTTTTCATCCCTATAAATGATCCTAAATTCAAGGCCTGCCTCAGACGGGCAAGACTCCTATTGTTCAGTCCCAAAAAAAGTAAAATTCACATTTATGTAATAAATCAAAGAAGTGTATTGGGTACATCCATGTAAGGAAAGTTTTAATTCCCCTCTCTGCATGCTATTGAGTCCATGGTGGTTTCCAGACTCTCCTCTTCCTTCAGAAAGGATCTGACTAAAGACCAGAGCAAAAGCAATTGAAAGGAGCAGCTAAGGGAGCTTGGGTTTGTTTAGTTTGCAGAACCAGCAGCTATAAGGCATTCTGAAGAGAAGTTACAAATAGAACCAAACTTTTTTGACAGAAGCCAAGAGTATAACAGGAGGTAAAGGTGGGAGGATTGGTGTTTGGAGTGGACAATAGGAAGAACTTCCTCACACAGAGAATAGCATGTACATGAAGATGTTGCCTAGAGACACTGTAGAAGCTCCATTCCTAGAGCTTGAAGACACAGCCAAAGTTGTTGATGACTCAGTCGAATACTAGCTGATGGAAACCATTGAATAGAGGCTCAGCTAAAAGCTACAGAAATCCTAGAATCATAGATTATCCTGAGCAGGGAGAGATCCACAGGGATCGTCAAAGTCCAACTTCTGACACTGAATGTAACATTATGTTTAGGTTCACTCAACTACCTCAGTTATTCTTAGTTGTATGAATGTATCTGTACATATTACTCATAATTTGTGTTCTCATTTATATAGATTACTGCATAAAATACAAGCACTGCAGGTAAGATTTTAAAATGCTCACTGGATTGCTCAGTTCAGCTCCCATTGAAAGAAATGTTTAAACTCACATGATTTCAATGGGTGCAATTACATACTAGACCCAAATCTCCAAAGGCATAACTTCTGCTGAACTTTTGGGAAGCCATTCTCCACATCTAGGTGGAGAATAATAGCATACATACCAATAACACCAGCATAATACCAGTCCAAATACTTACAGCTTCTGATTTCCTTATGTTGTGCTGCATATTATAAGGTAGGTTTGTATAGCATTGTTGCAGGAGAGCTTTCTTATCAAGGGTTACAAAATCATTGTGTCCATCTTCAAGCTGTGTACCCTACACAAAAATACATTCTTTTTATAACTAAAATGTAATGAATTGTAATAAAAACAAACTAAAAAATCCACATATGTTTTCCTCAAGAATTTATTTAAAAATACTACTTTCTTCTTTACTTTTTAATGTGTCTACTTCTTCTACTTCATGCTAACTAAAAGAGAATTTTGTTAAGCCTAGCTTTTTACAGAAACTGAACTTACAAGGAAAGACTAGAGAGCAAGATTTGTATCTTTTGAATACTTACCAGTTTTCATTCATACTGAAATAAATAACAAAATTTTTAAATCTCAAAAATACTGTGTTCCTACAAGCTTTGTGAAAAAACAGCAGCAAGTCAGAGAAAGCAGACTTTAGTATCTCTGAGGAGAAGCAAAGAACTCATCCTTTTTCTGTTCTGCACAGGAACAGCCAAGTGGAAGCAGAGGATTTGCTGTTAGGTATAAAGCTCAAAGCTCACTATAGAGATACTGCTTTGTGACCAGTGAAGAAGTTAAATATAGCCTAGACAGGGAAAAGCCAAAGCATGCTACTGGTTCTAACAGACTTGTAAACTAGTCCAAGAGTATTACGGAAATATTTCCTACATGGACAATATGAAAAAAAAAGGATGCAGAAAGTTTTCACAGAAACAGGTTTAGCAATCTCCTCTATGAGCACCTTCTTTACAGAAAAGAGAAGTTGTTACAAGTTCCACTAATCAAGCAAAGCAAGTGTACTGAAATCTTTTTGTTTATTCATCTAATCAGGTAGTGATAATATCTAACACAAAAAAATTGTTCTGATAGACATTATATTAAAATCTGTGAGAAGAATTAACACACATGCTTCTAGTGCTTAACAAGCATCTTTCTGGAACCCAAAATCACCAGAAAAAAAAAAAAAGCCAGTCCTGCTTTTTCTCTCCTAGCATACATTTGCCATCTATTTCTTCATTTTTAGATAACTTTGCTCCTCCTGTAAATACCCTTTTGATGGGCTTGCAGTAGTGCATATAAAGGAGTCACTCCTTGAAAAACAGATGATACTGATATCAGACCAGTACTTTAGAGTGGAATCATTAGAAAAGGAAAAAAAAAAATAAAAACCAAAACACCAAACTATAACAAATCTCCAGAACAGAAAACCTTATCTGCCATTAAATATTAAACTAAACCACAAAACACTTCAACTTTTTTTTTCATTCACCTCTTATTCACTGAATATTTATTAATAGGTTTTTTCAGATCCTCCTTTATCTGATCACTAAAAGTACAATTTGAAGAGAAAGCTCTTTTAAAGCTATCTACAATATGTGAAACAATCTTTCTTTTGAAAATCCTTCCCTTTTCATTCTACTGAATGTTAAGAAAGTAAATTCAGTAAACTCATTGTTATTCATCACAAACCTTTTCTCTGAAAAGCAATGAGCACAGTATGTTCTATCAACATTTGCATACTTAACTTTCCATTAAGGTTCTTAAATGGTCATCTACCCTCAGCAGAATCCAGCACTCAACCAGTCCTCCCAGCTGTTGTTACTTAGGTTTCCTGCCTCCTTACACCTACAATGATGCATCTTTCCCTGTTCAAACACTCGCCTCCACTATCTCAACCAAATACTATTAAAGTTGGGGTTTTTCACCCCTCTGTTTTCCAGTTTCTCTCCATTGATCTACCCTTCTTTCCACCTTAATTTGAAAACACAAAAGAAACCTGGCAGAATTAGTACAGCTTACAGTCCAACTGTACTGAATCTTATACCATATCAAAGCAAAAAGTACAGATAATATCTTTCATTATTTTAACCCCATATTCTTTAGCATTTTCAGTGTTAATGGTCCTCTAAGGAACAGATTAAATCTGTAATTTCTCCTTTTTTAAGTCCCAATGCACAGAATAGTAATTAAAGTACTTCTAAACTTAAAAAATAAAAAAGTTTGAATTAATTTCTCGTTTTGGAAATAACACTTTACCAAGACCTTTCTGCTGTCTCTCCTCTCCTGATAGGCTTTAAGTTCTGCCTCATCAATCATGCTAACCTTCAGGCTCAGGCTAGAGGTGCACTAGGAAGGCCAGTGTTATCTTCTTTACCAGAGAACACAACCAGACACAAATTCTCAGAGAACTTCAGTTTCTCTCTCTGCAACAACTGAAACAACCTTCCTACAGTTTATTTCCTCCTCAACATCAGATGTTTAGATTACATGGGTTTATTTCTTTACAATAAAAACACAAAATCAATTACATACATGTGCAAACCTTTCCAAACAGTATAATGAAATATTGATGTACATCTGCTATTTAAAAATGCAATTTCTAATTTCCAGCTACCTTTATTGAAGTGTCTGGGCACTGGAGGTGGTCTTTTTTTCTTTTCTGCAATTCTCTGAGGATGCTGCTTATATTCTTCCTTCATACCTTCTTCATACTGACCATGCTTCAACTTGGATCTGTCTCTGAGGGCTGGCAGATTTTCTGGTCTTGTCCTCTGCTCCAAAACAGAATGTTAAAGCAATTAGTAATTAACATAAAAGCCTCTGTCTGGTCTATTGAATGTCAACAGCATTTTTTTAATTCCTATAAAGTATAATGTCTAAAACCTCTTGACATAATGCTTCAAATTAAGAAAAAATGCAAACACTGCACATTCAGGCTTAATTTTCATTGAGTTCTTCAAATCCTACCATTTTTTAATCTAAAACATACACAGTCACGTGGTTTTACATCACTTTTAAAGAAAGAAGTCAGATTCAATTGTTCTGCCTCATAAAATCACTAAAATGGAAATTCTGACATTTGATTTTTGGATGGCTGAAAATAGATGGATGGATGTTTTTTGGTCAGAAGTTCTAATACTCTTGTATGGCCGATGAGAAGTGGGACACTGTTCCTTAGAACAACATCAGCTGCACAGCTGAGTACCTTTCTAACTTACACCCATTTCAGGCCTCTGCACAACAGAGGCTGGCATCAGCAGAAAGGGCAGCAATGACAGAAGTCCATGATTCCATTCTCTTCTGTCTCCCTGAGTAACTAACACCTTCAATATTTAAGTTCTATTCCCTCAGTGCTAATAAAAAAAAAAGTAAGGTGGCCTTCTCTAGCATCTCTACTCAACACTTGCAACTCATCTTGCAAAAACAGAGTTACAGTCCTGCTCTAGAAAACCATTCCACAAAACCCAAAAAGATTTATGTTTTTGAAGAGCCAACTTTCTCCTTCAAAGGAGGATTCACATCCCTTCCCTGGTTAATTCCTGAATTATAAGAGTATATTTAAATTTTTCTTCCAAAAGTGACCTCTTTTAGGAAGATTTACTTACACAGTTACTGAAGAAGCTGGAATCTATCTGGCTCAGAGAAAGCTTGGTCAGAGCCCCAGAAGCAAGAAATGCAGAAGTAAAGGCCTCTCAGAGGAATACATTAAAATATTTTAAAACAGCTTAAAAATCTTCTCCACAAAAAAAAAAAAAAAGATGGGGAGCAAGTCAGGCAAAAAAGGGAGAGAGAAAGAGGGAGAAAGAGAGACAGAAAGGGTAAGTAAGCAGAAGATGCATTCCATTACTTTGGGCAGTCAGTATTTAAGACATAATGAAGGCAGAAAGGAAGCAACAAGACATAAAGGAAAGCAGAAAAGAAAGGGAGAAAGACCCTGAGAAACAAAACCCCACCAACCTTCGACTAGCACTCCTGCAACTTGACAGAGTTATACATAGAAACTTTGTTTAAAAAAAATGGTAAAGGAAGCAGTGTAAGCATAAGCATCCAGACCCAAAAAGGCCATAACAACTGAAGCATGTTTGCACTGCACATTTACAAGGCAGTAGAAAGGAAAATAACCTATCTGTAGTTACATGTTTACAGTTACATCTTGAGACATGTATAAATACCTATGTTGGGCACATATTCTAAAAACTAGTATATTCTTAGTACATTGTTTTAAAAAGACAAAAAAACCCCACCATTTCAGTTTTTACTTAAATGAAATTGGTTTTCAAGTAGAGAAACAATTTGGTTATATAGAGGAACATACAAAATAGTGATCTTGTCAGATTCACCTTGAACTCCAGCCAATCTGGAGCTCTTCCTTTCAAGTCACTGTATTATTTGTTTCAAGGAGCACAGGTTATGTACAAATTAATTTAAAATAGGTTTTTCTTCTGGTTAAAATCCTGGTGTTTTTTTAACACTCATTTGGATATTTCTTAGGTTTACATAAGTTAAATCTTTTTGAAATAATGGACTTTTAATCAGTTTAATTTTAATAGTTTCTCCAATAAGCTAGTTCCTGTCACATAAAAGAAATTATAACATACTACATTTTCAGACCATATACCACAGGGCTGAACTGATAAGACTATTTGTCAGTCTGTATTTTTTCAACTTCTTTACCTCCAGTTTGTTCTGACACAATTTTCTTGACACCTGTTTAAAGGAAAGCAGGAAATAAGATGTATCATGATCAAATAAAAAATTGTCCCATTTATTTTGTTCATACTTAATTCAGATATAAGAATTCAAAAGAACTCTTTTCCTGCATTCAGGGAAGTGTAATAACTGAGTAATTAAATTAGCTCTAAAAACTTTTACAGTGGATATTGATCATGAACAATGTTGCACTGTACTGTAAATCATAATATTAGCATCTGGGCTCCTGATTTTCCTTAAAAAGCACCTAAGACTAGTGGTGATTAAGTTTCTTAGTCATCTGGGGGGGGGAAGCTAACATGATGAGGAAATTTTAACAATAAAAAGTACATCAACAAATCAGACACAATTCCAAAGTTTATGTCCCAAAGTTTATGTTTTAAAGACAACAGCCCTAAGAAAAAAAAAACATTAAATGGCTGCAAGTAACTCCAAAAGTTTTCTTTTCACCAGAAGTAACTACTGCTCCATAGAAATAATACTTAGTGTTTGTAAACATGGATTTTGTCTTCAATCATACACTTACTACTACTAATCTTTGTTATTTCGACTGTTAATATAGCTCTTAAAAAATAAGTACAACAAAAGGGTAACTGCATCAATCAACAAAGAGCTAAGCTATGTAATAAAATATTTTTCCAAATATTCTAAAGAATCTCAGTAAAAGGACTTTGCTAAAAATATTTTGGACCAACAGCACTTGGATATGAGCTTAACCAAAAGAACTTACATAAAAAAAATATAGGCATGCTTTTCTAAATTACTGCTAAAGGGTTATATTATAAAGATATCTGTAGTGACAGACTGACATGTTGATGCTGTGCATATGGAGTCTGTAATGACATTCTCCACTCTGAAGATGAATCTTGCTGGCACCTATGAGAAGAGCTTCCAGTGTACGACATGTAAGAGTCCCCATCCTAAAATCACAGGAAAAAAAGGACAAGCAATCACAATTGTTTTATATTCAGAGCAATAATTTTAAAAATTCCTGAAAAATGTGAATTCTAAAAACTTTTTGAGACAAAATTAATTTACAACTACCTCTTCATCAAAATCTCCCAGCCTCCCTAGATCTAGGCATGGCACCCTGCAAGGAGTTAAAACAATCTTAACAGCAATGCATTCCCTTATTTTTTAACTACAATAAAAGCACTGCCTATTAGTTATTATTAGGTCCTTCACAAAAATTTCCTGGGCTACTCAGCAAATCTCTATTAGCCCCTCTTGCTTCAGCTCAGCAAGTGGCCACTGAGCTTCTCTTCTCCAGTAGCAGAGTACCCTGTCAGCTGAAAAGGATCCTTCTTTACTCCCACATTGGCTTCTCTTCACTCCCCAACAGGAGCTACTGCAACATGATCATAAATGATGGGTGCCTTACTCTTGTCTTCCACAGCACATCCATGTCAACATTCCTCTATAACTAGTCAACAGAGAGCAAAAGGGAAGCAATTGCTACTTGGGATGCAAATCTTGTGAACTTTCCATAGAAGATTACCACAGTAGAAGGCAACCATGCCTCAGGATCTTGTTCTGCTTAAAGAAATGAAAACATCTCCAATTCATCCAAGCATCTCTGTGCCTTCTGCCTTTACTCCAGGTATATTGGTGCAGAGCACCATGAATACATAATTTTTTTATTTTACCACCAAAATTTGCAAGCAACTCTGTTATATCTTCTTGGAATAAGAGAGTTCCTTATCTTACAGTCTTTTTTTATTAGATAATGACAGACAGTACACAGAAATTTGAATGTTTTGACTTTGGTTGGAAGAATCAAAGGTCATAGTCACAAACACTTATAAAATAATTACATGAATTGGCTCTAAGGCATTTCAGTAAACAAAACTGGCTAAACTATCAATCATGGTCCTTGGAAAAGTAGATACTCCTTATGTGCCACAGTCATTATAAGGATTTAAATTTTAAAAGCACAAACAAAATTTCCCATTGCTTGTAAAAACCCTTCACAACAGTTTCTCTGTATTTTTTACTGTAATACCTGTAAAAGCAGCCAACAGATAAAATACCATTTTTCTCCTTTTGACTTTAAAAATATTCAAGCAAAACAATGTATAAATATGCAGCTCTGAGTGACACCCTCTGAAGAGGATGGAGCCAAGTTCTGCTCCATGGTGCCCAGCAATAGGACAAGAGGCAAAGGGCAGAAACTGATGCACAGGAAGTTCCACCCAAAAAACCTCCTTCACCACAGGTGACTGAGCCCTGGAACAGGTTGCCCAGAGAGGTTGTGGAGTCTCCCTCACTGGAAATACTCAAAAACCATCTGGATGCAATCCTGAGCAATGTGCTCTGGGATGACCCTTCTTGAGCAGGGAGGTTGGACCAGATGGACCAATGGGTTAGACCCAATGTGGTCTCTTCCATCTTTACCCATTCTGTAATTAAACCTCCACTCAGCCAAACATAAATCAATTAATTCCAAAGTAAATAATACATCAAATATTCTACCCCAAATATAAATCACAGAAAACAAACCTATGATGATAAATTTCATGGAATACTAAGTTGCATGTCACTATAAATGCAAATGCATTGTGTTAATAATACAATTAAACAAGCTGATCAGAAATAGAAGCAGACTTACTCTGGTGGGCAAGGACTCTGTGTAGCCTGTCTATTTGGTCTCCAACCCTAAAAGAATGACACATTATTACATACCTAGGGGATCCAGATTAAAATACATAGTTCTCCCTTTTCAATTTCTCTTTAAATATTTAAAATTAGAGGCTTAAAGTATCTGTCCAACATACTTGACTAAGACACTACTAACAAGGGGAAAAAACCAAAAACTTCTCATTGAAAGCTAATTCTTACACATCATGAGACTAGCAGACTGAATATTCATCATGACAGTAAGACTTCCAGCCATTAAGAATCTAGACAGCATCCACGTCAGCTATTAATAATACATTAAAAATAATGCGTGCTCCTGAGGCTTTGTACCATCACTGCTCACAAAGGCTTTAGGTCACATTGTCCTTGCTGGGTGGGAACCAACCCTTAAACCAAAACCACAAAACTGACAGCCAGATGGCTCACAAGGGGCAGGCTCAGACCCCAAAGAACCCCTGATATTTGGTGTAACTGTTTCATCTCAGCTTTACTATAGCAGTCCTGATGATGATTAGGCAGTTCACTTTATTTATTTTGCAAGGCTGAATACCACACAGATCTCCAAAGTCATCTGAGCAAGAACACAGCAGGAGAAAAGACTCGAGTCAAAGCATCACCTGTCCCCCTATGGCTTTTGAAAACAGCTAGCACCAAATCCGTAGGGAAGGCTGCTTGCGGCAAGCACAAAGTAACGATTCACCTAACTGGCCTCCCAGTCTGAAAAAAAAATTGTTTGGGAACACTCAGAACCAGGGCTATCATTTTTGTTTTCACACTTCTCAGCTCATAAATCTCAGCATCACAGCCTAAACTGAGCAGAATCCTATTTCCAGCAGTGCTCGAACATCCTTCACGATCTGAGAGCGAGCACAAAACTGTAACTCCTTTCTTGCCATACAGCCTTGTGGCTGCTCCCGAAGCACAAGCTCGGCAACACTACCCTCTAGTGACTCCAGAAGGAGCCCGGGTACCCAGCTCTGAGAGCTCTCCGCACGTAATGAGCACCGCCACCCTGTGGTCACCTACCTAGGACCATCAAGGCATCAAAAACAAGGCATTACATCCCACATTCCCTTTTTTTCTGTACTATTTTAACTGTGGTAAGGTAAAGAACACAGCTAATTCTAGATGCTAAAGCCTTAACGTTATTCCTTTTCTAGAAGTCAACAAATCAGGAAGAAAGCAAACAAAAAACATTGTGAACACTGGGGTGAAGCACATGATTTCAGCATAATTTTAATTTAAGATTTACTTTTGCAAACTACCAAAAATCATGTGGACTAGAGAATCTAAATTTGGAAACTTAGTTGCACAAGAAAGAAAGAAAAAAGGGATGAGAGATTAGAGGAAAAAATGACAACTATTTCCTTTTACAACCTACACTAAATGCCCTAAATGTTCTTGTTGTCCACAGGTACTTAATTTTCAAAAATCTGGTTAAAACATTAACAGTAACATTATAACATTGATGTATTAACGTTCACAAAAGGTCTTTTTTCATTCCAAATCAAACTGAAAAGAAGACCAGCAACCTGGCAAACTCCAAGAATTCCTAATGGGGTCATTAGGATTTGATTCTAATGCAATTCCTAATGCAACAAATAAGGAGGTAAAATGGGTGCTTGGGGGCTGAGGGAGGATTGGCAATTAACTTTCTTTCATGGACATAAAGTACAACAGTATCTGTGAGAACAGTCAACTGTTACTAACAATATTGATATTTACCTGAGCAGTAAGGAAAATAATGGCCCTCAGAATCCAAGATCATATTCGTAGGGACTATCAAAAGCTAGCCCTAAAGTTTCTACTACAGTGAACCTGTGAGGGTTGCACACCTACCCTATTTTAAAGCATAGACTATTAGGAATTCCTGGAAAACGTAATTTCCCTCCATACTGAGATTCATTTTTCATGTCAACCTAAAATCATACCTTTTCAAATTATATGATTGGGGCTGCTTTACTTTATTGCTGTCTTGCAAAACAAAAACACAGACACACCTGTTGCCAGTTTCACCAACAGCCAGAGAGCACACAGTACATGTTCAAGCCTCTGTTGCTCTTAACTGCAAGTACTAGCTCATTCTTAAATCCCCCACATTCCAATTAAGTACTCAGAGTAGCAGTTATTCTTGGATAGCTGTTTATATTGGAATTTCTCACCTTCATTTGAGAAGCTGTCATACTAAACTATCCCTTTCCGACAAAAATAATTATTTTAAAAGGTGTCTCCTCTATAGAATGGATTTTAACCTCAAACTAAGAACCTTGTGAAGTATGATTAAAATATTTTTAAAATGTCAAAGTAAGGAAGAAAAACAATCACAAGCCTTCCATTGACTACCTGACATTTCTTCCCCCTCAATGACAACTCAGCCTTTCTTCGAGGGGATGCAGCAACTCCTTTAACTTCCAAATCCATGCAAATTCAGTGGCTGGTAGCTTTCAGAAAAAAAAAAAACTGAAAAACAGAAAATACTATTAAGAAAAACATGTATTTTTTTATCTAAGTACTTCTGGGGGAAAAAATGTTACTGCATTAGAAGGAATTTTGGTACTGTCTTCAGCAAGCTATGAAATGCTGTTAGTTTCTCTTTTTCACAGCCTCTTAATTTCAGCCTTTTATTACTAATGCTTAATCAGATTCCTGTTCAAATTTATGCTTTTGCCTCAAGCTTAACTCCCTCTTTCCCTTACATTTATCGATACATTCTCATTCCAGTATTACTAATTTGTTACCCCTTGGCAATATCAAACCTTTGGTACTCTCGGCTCACACCCTGGCTGCCTGGCTCCCCATCGCTCAGTGCCCTGGGAACATTTCAGGACTGTCTCCGAGAGCTCCAGGGTGCCGTGCCACCAAGCATTCCTGCTCTGCTGGCTTCTCCCTCCACGCAGCCCGGTTTGAACCAAAAGCCCATCATTCGGACACTCCATTTTCAAACGACAGGCTGAGGGCACTGAGCAGTTCCCACTGCCAGGCACCTTTTCCCTTCCCGAGCAGGAGCGGGGCTGCAGGGCCTGCTGGAGCCCCGCACAGCCCTCCGGCCGAACCCTTCCTCAGGGCACGGAGAATGCCCGCGCACGGCCAGGAGGCTCTCCCGGGAACGGAGCATCCTCCCACCCGGGGCCGCAGACAGCGCTGTTGTACTTCACGGTGCACACGCTGAGATTACTTTTACCAAACACCAATGCCGCAAAAGGCGGAATAAACATTATGAGCTCAGCAGCTCCACGGAAATGATGCATTTTCCCAGGAGAGGCGCGGGACGCCGGCGGGCAGGGGCAGTGTCTCACCGGAGCAGTCCCAGGGCTCACGGCTGGCGGACCGGCCCCGTCCCGCACCCCCGCACCGTCTCCACGGTGCCCGCACCGCCCCGGCCGCGCCGCGGGGCTGCCGCTACAGCAGCGCGGAGGGGCCAATCCGAGCCAGGCCTCGCACCGGAGCTGCGCAAGGTGCGCCCGGCGGAGTGGGGAACCGCAATTCCCGACTGCTCCTGCGGAAACTCCCTGCCCGGGGCACGGCCGTGCCTCCCTTCCCGCGCCCACGGGCGGCTCTGCCCGCCCTGCGGCCCCGCAGCCCTGCCAGGACAGGCGGGGGCTTACACAGCACACGGGCTCTGCCCCCGGCAAACCCCGGCAGCTGGAATCGAGACCTCCAAACTGCGGCAGAGAGCGCACGCTGTGCGCTTGTAGCCTGGGTCCGAAACAGAGCGATCAGCCCGAGGCAGCTCAGAGCCTTTCGGGCAAGGACTTCGAGTGGCAGCAGCCTCCGAAGACTCGCGGAGGTGAAAGGCACAGCAGTAAAGATCCAAACACTGCCCCAGGCGGGGAAGGGCCCGCCGTGGCCAAGGACACCGGTGCCAGCGCCTGGAAGGAGCGGGACTGACCTGTACCCTGCACACACCTCGGCAGCCAGCACACCTGGCTCCCACTCCCTCGCTCCCGCAGATCAACGGCTTTGACATTAGTTCACTTTAATACATTAGCTAGTTCAAAGAAAAGCCTCAATGAAACTGATTTTTTTTTTCCAGTTTCATTTGTCCTGAATGCCCAGAGCAACAGCAGTTATTTTCTAAAATCAAACTGTATCCAAGTACCAAGATCTGGTACTTGGATACAGTTTGATTTTAAAAAATACCAGATTAACCCCTTCTGTCTTGGGGGAAAAATCTGCCACCTCTTGAGAAACCCTGGCTCTGTAGTCAATCAGTTTTCCAAAGTTAGGCAAAATCGAACTCAGTGCAAAACTACTAACACACTGATGCAGGATGTATTTCTGGATGTGCTGCTACTTCCAAGCCTGTGTGATCCAGTTTTAGAACAAAACACATACCATGTGTCTACACCAGAATGAACAATTCATTCCATTTCAGTGAGTAACATGATAATAAATTTAGTCCCTTTAAGTACAGTACATTAAAAACATAAAAATAAATTAACATGCTATTTTCCTGTAAGAATAAGGATGCCAGAAAAGTTCAGGCATCATAACTGGCCTAGTTAAAAGCGATGCAATTATAAAACAGAAAATGTAACAGTGCCATACTATCAGACCTACCTCTAAGGCAACTCCTGTCATTAAAGGCTGGTAGTACCATAGTTGTGTGCATTAAGTGAACAAAAAAATTATTAAATATTGAAAGGGTGGACAAAAATTATTCTGGCAAAGGAAAATAATGCTTTTCCTAATACTGACCTAAAAAGGCAGATATCAAGTTGGCATAATATATTGAAAAAAGATCCCACACCCCACAGTTCTTGAATGGTACATAGCAACACAGCTGTTAATTCTGATGTAAAAAAAAGGGTATTAAAATGAATCAAAATCAGATTCTATGGTATTAAAATAAATGTGACACAGAGATACAGTCCTAATGGGTATGAATCAGTTATTAGACAGCTGCTGAGTTTAACAAGTGACAAGTAGGGAAGAAATTAAGGGATCCAGTATAATATATTTGGGATTAAGTTGACATACAAAACTAAACATCATTACTCAGGAGACTGCAAATTTAGACATCATTATTTTCATATAGTGTCCATGGCTGAATTTCTCTCTCCAAATAAAGAAACTTAACTATGAATGAGTATCAAAGACTTAATGCATACTGCTTTTCACACTCCCAGAGAAAATTTTTCCACCAAGAGCTGAATTCATCAGTGCATGCTCTTTAATGAACTCAAGAAAGTCACAGTTCAAGTGGCATAATGCTTTCTAGTTACAAAACATTTATGAAACATCTATTCTTTATAGTCTCAATTAGAAGATATTCTAATATTTTAGTGAGCCATCAGATATAATTACAGTGCATTATATACAGAGTACAGAAATATTTTTATAGGGAAAAAATAAATAGAAAAAATATGTAAACATCCTGAGTAAAATTCTGCTGCCACTGAAGTCAGTTACAGAATTGTCATAGATACGAGCAAAGGTAGTATTTCACCCCTCTTTTTAAAGCATATAGCAGTGCACATAACTTCATTTCAGTTTAAAGTGCATACAACATTATAAAAAGAATTCATAAGCTTTTGGAAGTTTTACATATGCAGATTCCATTCACATCTATTGCGTCTCCTCAGTCCCATCTCTTCTGATTCAATGGCATCTTTGCTTATAATTTCTTCATCTTCTACAACATCTGGCTCCAACTGATGCATTTCACATTCACTATGTAATTCATGCTCTTCTATTTTGTAATCATTATCAATATCCCCAAGCAAATCTTCATTACAGTCATCTTCTCTGTTGTCCATTTCTTTCTCTTGAGAATGTTCGGCAAACGACTGAATGAGATCTTCAAGTTTCTCATCACAAATGTGTCCAAGATCTTAAAATTAAAAAAAAAAACCCAAAATTAAAGTTTACTGGTAAGGCTCTGAATTTCAGGGTCAGTTTAGAAGTAGAGTATTTTTAAATTCTTTTTTCTCTTTTATTAAGACTCAAATAATGCCAAAAAATCACCAAATTTCTAATGGACCATTCTTAACATTTAAGACTTCTCTTGGGCTACCATGCAGCTCTTGGAAGTCTCCAGTTGAAACTAACATACAATTTGCTGTTTAGTGTTTTATGTAAGCATTACTCACTGCCTCTGAGGTCCTCATTTGGAAATCCTTTGCCTAAAGTTACTCCAGTACTAACAGACTACTTAGGAACTGATGTTCCAAAAGCCTGTTTTATCAAAACAGAATGTGACTGTGTGGTCCATCCCAGTTCAATGTCTTGAGCAGCTATTCTTAAATAAATCATGATGTATCAAAAATTTGAAATTGGATACATCTCAAATAAGAAGAATGGTATTCCTCCAGAATAAAACTAATTCCACACAAATTACCCAAGACTCAGAAGCTGAACATTATTATAGTAAGATTTATTTATTCTTTTAAAATATAAACTATTTAATTATCTATCTGTCTGAAAATTAAATTACCTTTCATCTTGTTTTCTGATTTATCCAATCCACTTTCTTTCATCAGTCGTCTAATTGATTGGAGCTGTGTCATTATTTCATCTTTCTGCTCACAAGCTAAAGCACTGACACTAGAAAAATAAGACAAATGTTAACAGCTGAAAGATTATCTTGGAAGGGAGTGTTTGATAATAATACTCTTATTGCAATATTTCTTTCTGTGCATAAGTACCATAGTGAAGTTTGTGAAATGTTTAGGTCAAGCTTTCCTTTGAGAACTGTCTCTTGAGAAGTGGGGAGGCCAGTACATCACACAACTACTGAATGTCACTGAACTCTGGCTTTGGAGCCTCAGTGGCCAAGGTCGAATAATGACTACTGAGAGTAACAATTATCCAAAGTTGTACTACTATCCATAGTAATACAACAATGCAACAGTGTAGAACTTTAGAGTTTGAAGGCTTTTCTCATTTAAGGTTTTTTAACTTTCCACCCCACCACTACTCGAAATTTGTTAGGCAAACTGGCCAGTGACTTTTCTGTTTAATAGTTTCAGCACATATCCAGTTCAGAAGTACACTGCAGAAACAATCAGGAAATTCTGCATGTTTTAACCTGTGCTTCATGAAGGATGTCAGTCTAGAAATTAAACTGCAAGGATACTTTTATTTATAGTAGATGAGTAAGGCTCTAGCTTCTTAAGAACAGAACTTCTCTAAAACTACAAGGAGCTTTTATATTACTGATTCCTTTGTCCTAGTAAAATAGACAAGTTCTATTTCACTGGAATACACACACTTCACAGATTCATTTCAAAACACAAAAAATAAGCAGCTGTACCTTCATAACTATTTTTACGTAAAAGCTACAGAAACAGTAAGCAATCAAAGAAGGTTCCTAAAACTTTCCTTAGCTATATATAAGGATCATTTTAAGAACTCTTCGTTAACATTTTGGCAAATTTCAATATACAGGAAACAAGAGTGAGATTTTTTAGAAACACTCACCAGTTTGAAAGTGGATCCAACTGAGTCAATAAAGAATTTAACATTTTCTCTGTCTGTGCTAGATGTTGCTCCAGTTCTAAAAGCTGATGCTCTAACAAAACCAAACACAAACAAAAGCAATACAACAAAAAAAGAGGGAGGTGTGAGGGGAGGGAGAGACGGATGAGGAGAGAAAGAGCATTGTAAAAATGTCTTTACAATATCATTGGGATATTAATTTATATTTTTCACTGGACAGATTAAAAACCAGAAAGCTTCTTTCATCAAAAAAATTTGACAATATGAAAAGGGAACGGTGGGGGTAAGAACAGAAGCCTTATTATGTGTGAACAGAAGTCCCTTCCACCCATTAACCTATCCCCAATAGTGCCCAAACAGAGGGCACTTTGTAGAAACTGAGCAAGAATGCTCACCTTCCCAGTCTCAATAACTGTGCAGCTGCAAGACTTCCTGAGATGGAAGTACTGTATTTATACATAATATGCTTTCATGTGTTCTTCTATTCACACCTTACAAATATATTTAATCCTAAATGCACTAGAATCAAGAGAAGTCACTCCACCTAAAATACAATTAAACTTAGAAGAAAGAAGAATGCAACACACAAGGATGATGAGTAGCCTGTGTGGCAAATCACTGCTGAGCCTCATTACAGACTTGGTGTACACAGACACCAAAAGATGCAGCTGGTTGTTTAATTCACTAAAAATGTGCCTATAAAAGGGAGGAAAAGGTATGAAAACAGCATCAACTTTGAATGTTTGTGATAGGTTTGTCATTTGGCCTAGAAATCATAACTGGTCTCTTAATTGTTTAGCCACACTGTATCAATACGGTTCAGTTCTAAATCAGATCATTATATTATTTTTAAATACCCTATTTATTTTTATTTAATTATATCCCATTTAAACTGAAGAAAACTGAAGAGATCTTAAGTGAGAAAAACATCAGACATTTTAGAGTCAGAGAATCATACTGCATTACTACAGTTGTTTTAAACAGCATTACATCTGGAGAATTAAAACAAACCTCAAACAAGCATTTCAAACATACCAAATAACGAAGTGGGTATTTGTAGATTCCTAACTGCTCTCAGTAATTTGAGAGATTGCCTTCATTTAGCTCGATTGCATCAATGAAAACATGTTTTGTTCCAGTAGGAAATAAGTATTTTTGTTGAACGTATGCATTCTGAATGGGTATCTTACCTGTTTCCTTGGCCTTGTCTTCTGTACTTTTTTCCTTTTTGGAGTGACTTTCTTCATGTGACTTCATCTTTAAAAAATACAATCAAGATAAACAACCTCATCACTATTTGTGTACTAAAAACAAAACTGCATTTAGAACTTAAGTGAAAGTAAACAGCAACCATAAAAATGTGCTACATTAATGAAACTTTTCTTCTGTGATGCCTCATCTAGTCTTAAACTAACATTTCTGATTTTAAGCAAACACAACATGACTGGAAAAGCTCTAAAAGAAAGCAGTTGCTATTTCAAAAAGAAACAGAAGAAACCTTCTAGGTTACTGGATTCAGTCTCCTATCACTAATTATGATATAGAATTTATTTCTTAAAGTAATAAAGATACTATCATAAAAATATTTACATTTTAATCCCACAAGCCCAAGCATAAAGAATTGCAACACCCAAAATATGGTTTTCATGATTTTTAAATCTTGTACTAAACTGGGCAGCCTCTATACTCATTTTGCTAAGCTGTGGTATTTTTCTCATACACAAGATTAACATGAACTGACTCCCAAAATAAGCATGTTGTCTCCAGTCTTACTCCTGTTCATTTTTATTTTCCCTGAGGGCAAGAAACAATATTCCAGGTGTACTCTCAGCTTTGTGTATCTCTTACTATAAATAATACATTTCAAGACTGATTCCTTTTAAAAAACAACCGATCACGTGCTCTCCTTTTTGAATTTACAAATAGTAGAAAAGGTATTCCATAACATGAATAAACCTGCATGTTGCAACTGCACGATCACATGAGAAGTCCAAACAAAAGGTCAGGTCTACTCGCTGTTCTACCTAACTGCTAATCTAAGATCACTGCTCTGCAGGAATTGTCTGCCTCCTTCCCATGCTCAATCTCATTCTGAAGAATGAAAAGGAAGTGAAACACTGATGAGACTTAGGTTACAGACTCAGGTAGCAGCACTGTTCAGGTTCTCAGATTCTCATTAGAGGCTGCAGGGTGAGCAAGATTCTCATTTCTTCAAGCATCTAAAAATACCTAAGCCAGAGGTCTTCATACAGAAGAATTAGATATGCTAAAATTTTAACTTTGGACTTCACATTCAAAGTCAAACAGAGCAAGAAATGGCTTTTGGACAACCCTATACATGGGCTCAGAATTAGAAAAACAAACAGACAAGCCAAGAATTTACATTTCCCCCTAACTACAATAATTTAATGCTTTTTCTTATGGCTTACCTTAAGAAGTTTATATGCTGCAAACACTCCCACTCCAAGAGCATACAGCGGCATGAGGGTGAATGCTAACTCTCGACCGTTTCCTCTCGTTCTCTCGCTTTTGATCTCTTTTTCCATTGCATTTCTCATTTGTTGAAAACTCTGGTAAGTATTACTGTCAGAATTTCCTGGATTCTGGTGAACTTGATAAACTGTCTGAGGACTACCTTAAAAATGAAATTGAGGGAAAGACAACAAAGTAAGAAATAAAATCAGCAGTCCACAACTGGAATTAAATTGTTTTCTTTTTGTGTAATCATCTTTGTTCATCACTCTTCTAAGTTGGTGTAGGCAGCCTTGTATCCACTTAAAAAATTAAGAATTATTCTTATATTAACAGGATGCACAGTTTAGGCAGCAAAAACTCTCAAGCCAAGCTTGGTTTCTCTAATATACAATTTTTAAGTTTCTTCGCAGCAACATTGGCAAACCCTCAGCAAATCACAGAAAGATAGATGTAACAGAAAGATAGATGTACATTTTGAAATTAAAGCATACTCAGAGAAACTATTGATAATGCTGAAAACAGTAATTCATATCTTTTCCTTAGCACCAAAGGAACTGAGTTAATTACAAATTGAATTGTCTGGTCCCAGGAAAAAAAACGGTTTTGTTGAAATACGCTGTGCTGCTGCTTTCATTATTTTGACAGTAAACTCAGGTTTGCATGGATATTCCCACAGGCTTAGAAGTACTGTACCTCTCCAAATCAAATATTTAGCAGGAGAAGATTATACAATACCCAAGAGATGCAACCTTGGAAGTCAGAAGTATTTTTGCATGTAATTTGCCTACCAGAACAGGGAGCAGATGAGAAAACAGCCAATGTCATTGTTCAACTTAGGAAACAGGTTATTTGGTAGTTAAATCAAGGGTTCATGGGGCATGCACATGTGGAACAGTACCATCAGCTAAAGAATGCAGATGCTTGCAGAGACAGACAGCAGGGAATGGGGGATTGTGGAGTTTTACACTGATGTCTCAAACGAGTGCCTAGACTTAAAACGTAATGTATCAGAACTGAGTATGGGTATGGGAAGGTTCACATTCTTTAAAAGCTCCCAAACAAAAGACCATTATGCAAATCACTGCTTATCAATTAATACTGTAACAGTGGCATTTCAGGAACTCACAGTAACGTAACTCAAGTGTGCAAAGTACAGCCACAATCAACAAAAATTAATGTTACACAAAACCTCAATGCTCTAGCTGATACAATCAGAACTCAAGCTACCTTCATCATTCAGTGCAAATTCAGGTAGGCATTGTCCTTTCAGGACAAGTAGATTTAGACTTGCTAAACTCACTAAACTTGCACTAACTAAACTGGAAAACACATTTTATATTTTTTCCACCTTTCAGAATGTTTCATACTGATTCCTAGTTTTACATTTACACTCACCTTTCCCCCTATTTTAAGTTCTATTTGTTTTTAAAGTAAATAAGTAGTTTTACTAAAATAGTTACTATCACAGATGAACAAGATTTCTACAGATCATGCAAATAAGAGTGTGGCAAGGGAAATACCTTCAGGGTGGAGAGGAGGAATGTTGAATCCTAGCGGAGATCCAGTGTCCCGCACCAAGTTTATCCCGCAGAAGAAACGGCAAAGTGAATTACTAGCCAACCAGGACAAAAGAACCACCGAGAGAGATGACAATAGGAGATCTGTCTGAAATTTATTTTACTCAGTGCTGGGCCAGTACTTCAGTAGAATCACAGGCATGTGAAGTGGTTTTGGGTTTTTTTTTTAGGATTTGGTTTTAAAATAATTTGATCTGTAGGGAATATACAGCTACCTTATAAATAAAAAATAATCAGGCGAAACAGGCCAGGCAAGAGCTTATGAAGCACTGTAAGTTTGATATCAGGTGGGAAGAACATGGTAGCAGCTCAAGCCTCCATTTTTCTGCCAGCAGGGAAAAGCACAGACACATATGGAGGATTACAGCAACTAGCTGTCTCTTGGTTTGAAACACCTCGGAAGGCATCAATGAATCACACATCTACCTCACAAAAGCTGGCGTCCAGTGATTGTCAAAAACTAAGGTGCTTTTTGACAAGACCTTGAGCTAAATCGTGACATGCACTGACATGGCTTAACATACATGGATACCACTATAGCTCCTACAAGTAGTAAACTCTGTAACCCATTCATTGATACCTTTTCTAAACAAGCATCTTGGACTCTTTTCTCATATACTGTCGGACAGATTTGGTATGACTGTGCGTATATTTACTAACAGTAACACTCGGCTTCCTGATTGCAATTGATTTTTCCCAGTGACACCTCCCGTTTTTGTTCGATTGTGGCCCTGCGGGCATTGCTCGCCACACCGCTCGGCACTAACAATTACCGGGTGCTTCCCGCACTTAAGAGCAGTTTTGTAAGACAACACAGACAAAGCCCAAAGCCCCGGCGAACCAGACCAGCAAAACACCGCAGGAGGTGGAGGTGTTTCAGGCGCACACAGGCCAGCTCGAAGCGCTCTGACCAGGCCTCTCCGTCCACAGCCCGTGTACACCGGGAGCTCCGCCGGACGAGGGCACGTCCCCCTCGGATCCTGGGGTTCCCTTCGAGCCCGCCCGAGCCCGCGGCGCCTCCCGCACGGAACTCCGGCCGCGGCACCGCCCCGGCTCCTACCTCTGCCGTGCTGACGGGGATCGTAATGGCGGGGGCCGGCCTTGCCGCCCCGCGGGAACCGGCCGGGCCGCCCGCCACCTCCTCCCCCGAACATCCTGGGCATGACGACGAAGACGCAGAGCACCAGCACGGCCGAGACCAGCACCTGCTGCACGGCCGACAGCGCCATGGCCGCCGCCAGCCCGCCGCCTTCCCGCGGCCGGGCCGCGCCCCGCGCCACAGCGCCCCCGGCGGCGCCCCGCGGCACGGCCCAGCCCGGCCCGGCGCGGCCCCGAGCCCCGCCCGCGGCAGCCGGCTCTCCCTCAGGGGCAAACGTGTGACTGCACTCCTACCGCTGAAGGGCACTTCAGCTGGCAAATGAAAATTTTTGCTGGAAAGGGTTAAACAAAAGTGAAGAAGATGCAGAAAAAGCAGATGTTTGATGTTTAGCCTGCCTAGTGCCACAAGAGGAACATGTTAGCAATGGGCAGCTAAATGATGAGCATCCTGAGCGCGCTTGGAGCACACATTTATCCAGCAAAGAATGTCCTTTGGTTGGATGGGTTTTAGGCTGGATTGGCAGATAGGAGGAGGGGTGGTGATTTGGGAAGTGATGAAGTTTGCAAAAGACACCACACATGGTTTTAAATGCTCAGGAATAGGAAACCCAGGAAAAGTTATGATGGAAAGTATGGGTTGAAGAAAAGTTATGATGGAAAGTATGGGTTGAAGAAAACCAAAGGCCTTAGGGAGGAAAGAGTATCAGCAGCCAGTGGAGTAAATTGTAAAGTTTTACAATTGTAAATTATAAAGAAACTAAGAGTGAAGTGAAATGTAAGAGCAGTGGTAAACCTAAGCAATAAATCACAGCATCTTCTAGTAAGATATAAAACTGGATAATTTAATGGTGAACTTTCTGAAACAGTCATGACTGGAAGGCAAATACAGAAGATTGTTCACATTCAGGAATCAGCTGCAAAGAAGGAAGAGGTATTAGAATGAGTTACTGGCCAGGAATTGGTACGTTTACCTCATAAAGCTGTCCTTGCAAAATGCCCTGATGTGTATTTAAAGCCGTAGCATAGGAAGAGCAAATATTTATTTCTAGAGGCTGTCTTAAAAATACTTAAAATATTTGTACTATTAAATCTAAACTATTGGTGCATTTTACTTTGAATTAATTTTTGTGCATCAAATCAAAATCCTTAATGAACTGTTCAACAATAAAATCCAAAAAGTTTTGTGTTTAATTAGCATGCCAGCTATTCCTTGCCTGAAGAAAAAACTGCATTTCAAATATCTTTTCAGTTGCTATCAAGCGCTCTTATGAAGTTAATTTCCAACAGTGAAAGAAGGAAAAACTTGTCTAATTAAACTAGTTCATATTTCTGTACTGCAATAGGAAAAGTCAAATAAAATAAACCACAAGTACTTGCCCAAATAAGGGAAAGTATTTCTTTATGAAACTCCAGTGTTTGATATTTATCTGCTTATTGCTGACTGGTTTTATCTGATTAAGATTTTGTTGTAACTCAGCATTGCACAACTATTTCACCTTTCACGCTTTGTAGACTTGGGATGCAGCTTTGGCACAGACTGCAAGGACATAGACAAATGGATGCATTTTTGAGCATAACATATACTTAAGTAAGAAACTTCTGTACCATCCTAATTTCACATCTGTTGGAGAGAATACTTGGATTGGAGGTCATGAAGTTTTTGATGTTGCTGATGCCATTAAGTTGGTATGGTGAGGTCAGATTTTTAATTTGCGTAGTGCGGAACTGTACTAAGGTTTGTGGTTGTTTCATTCAAGTAAGAGTTGTCTGTGGTAAAATGTCCTGGGTAGTCCCTACCATGTAAATCAGTACCATCTGTAAATAACACAGAAGTGTCCATATGGGTGCAACTGGTGCCTCACTGTCTTTTTTAATATCAAGCAATGACTGTACTGCCTTACCCCTGCACTGCCTCACCTCAGTACCTTGGACAATAATTCTCTCTTCTTTTCCACACATCGACCTCACTGAAAGCCTCACTTCTCATTTCACTGCATGATTGCTACATGAACTTTATAAAATAATAATTTCCAGTTGTCTAGTTACCAAGCCACACAGTTCAGTATTCTATAATTCTGGAGATGCCATTCAAAGTAATCACAGTAATTGCAGAATGTCTGTGGGTATTACTTAGTAAAAATGTCAATAGAAGGATAAAATCCAGCCAAAGTAATTTTTTCCTTACAATTCTCATAAAAAAGAAAAGGAAAAAAATCAACATCAAAATTTATTATATTCCAATTTCTCAGTAGTAATTCAGAGAAACTTAATGCTGCTGAGAAAGTAAAGGTTTCTTTTGAACATTTAATATTTTAAGTGTAATTATTCATTCCCATTTTGAAAAAAAAAAGCTTTGCAATAGATTCAGTTTTATCTATGAGCAAATACATGATATTTCACTGATCTAAAACAGATGATAATTTTAATGTCAAGTAGATCTTATCCAGTAAAAGTAGCTCTTCAATTTCTTATCTTAGTGTTCAAAGATGCTTAGACTGCTCTCCCTGTAAATTACAGAGGAAAATACTGTGCTACCACTGTGTTACCAGACACAATGGTATCTACAAGATTATTTTTTAGTAAGCTTTGGATTGTGAAATGAAAATACCAAAAGTTACTAGAATCATTTGTGGACCATTTTCCTTTCACTTCTTTTTGTCTTCTCGCTTATTTCTCTTCAAGTGTTAATTCTTGTTTTCTGCCCCTGGTTCTGCCTATAACAAAACCAAAAACAAGGCTGGAGGATTTAAGTTTTGTTGTTTATTTAGAAGGCTAGAAGTAGACAGTATCATAGGAAAGTATTTTTCATTTTTTCTGTGGCACAATAAATTATGAAAAGTTACCTAGCAAGGTAGTTTTTACATTTAAATAATTGCAATTCAACCTTGTCTGCATAAAATTCTGGAGGGTTTTGCACATTTCTCTGAGAGTGATGTTCACATCTAAACTTTCTTTCCCTTGATTGTTTGCTTCTTTCCTGTTATACACAGTTAAGTCATATCCAAACGTTCATGCATTTCAGGCAACATTTCAGGGAAAATTACAAAGGAAGCTAATCACCAGAAAAAACAAGCAGTGTACATGGGTTAACACTGTGGACATCAGAATTGACAATCGAGACCATGCATGATCCAGGAGCAGTCGTGTTTTTGAAGACTCAGACACAAAATTGAAAATGGGTAAAATTTATGACCCATAAATGGATGGGCTGTGTAGACCTGTTAAGAGAGCCACAACACTGGAATCTCAAGATGGTAGAAATCTCAAAAACGTATGTGAGGCTATTACATAAAGGCCTCTGAAATGCTTAGTCCTTAACCCAGTATTAAGGTAACAGCACTTAAAATATTAAGATCCTTTTCAAAAAAATGGTTATGTTTGATGAACACAACAGCTTCTTTCATTTATAATTGAAGAGAGAAAACTTTTGGGAATGTTCGACTCAGTTTGTCTGCCTGAGACCTGTACAATTCCTACTGGAGAGATACTCCCATACTGACTAAAGCTACTATGTCTGCATGGCTTCCAGAAATGGAATGTATGATCATTCAGGTGTTCTAGGTATAGAATTAAACATTTTTACCTGAATTCAGTACAGTTTGGTTAGTCATGTGCAGAAGTTATTGGAAGAATCTCCTAAGAAAAAGCAGATGCCTAGACTATAATGCCTGTCTTCTCTTAAGTTTGGCAGGTAAAGCTTTTTGGTCTAAAAATTTGCAGTGCCAAGGCTTTTGCACTTAAGTTTACAGGAGTAGTCATCCAGATAACTTCAAAATTACAGTAAAACTATCTGCAGTCCAGCCACATACTAATGGCCTCCTCTGTTAATTGTGAAACTGTTTAGAGCCTCATTATTACAAAATAATTTTAGGATTGTTTAGCTTTTAATGAACACAAAATGGTGTCTTACAGAATAATTCTTGTGGAATTTCAATACCACCACTGTCCTGTCCCATAATCTGTTTTCTGCCCTGAGGTGCCATTGTGTAATAGCAGCAGCAATGCATGTCAGAATATTGGTTTATTCAAAGGTCTGGAAGACCAAGTGATCTTGCAGCTGCCTAATCCTGTGGATAGAATAAGAAAACCCAGCAGATCCACCCCATTTGCTCAAATGAACCTAGTAAGTCAAGGTCAGACCTTCTCTCCCAAACAAAAGGAACAATACTGTGGGGAAGCTGATGACTTGAGAACAAAATTAAATGTAATTTCACAGACTCCCAGGCATTGTGGATACCTGTAATAGGCTGTAATTCACCAGTTTTTAGTCCTCTAGCTAAATAGAACATTAGAGAAAAATTAAAAATCTGAGATTTTGTTTTTCCAGCCATTTTGAACTAAAAGCATGTCAGAAGTGCAAAAGTGGGATGTAAACATGGGGGATTTTTCAAAATTATGAGGCTGTAAATCTTCTTGCATGTTTCCAGCTCATAGTTCTAAATTTCACTTGAGATCTGTGGATAGGCAATGGCTTGTATTGTCCAGACTATGCTATCCAAATATGCTATAATGCTATAATGTGCAATTCAAATCCCAAAACTTAATAGTTGAGATCCACTGCTTAATGCTGGCAAAAGTCTAAAACTCTGTTATTGGGAAAATACCATAGATGCTCGGGGGGAAGGCTGAATTTCTGCTTTAATTATAGATAGAGTCACTAGATGGAGCCAGAAATGCAAGAAAGCATTTTATAACCTGGACTATCCTGGGCCCATCAAAATTTCCTACTGCATAAAATCTCCATTCATTTTCCAAACACAGAATTTCAACTGCATGCATATATAAGTGCAAGATCACTGTACTGTAATATGGTGCAGTTTTAGTGTTTTTGTGCAAACTTCATGTAGTTGTAATATAATCATGGTTTACATTAAGTCTGACCAGCAAAACTAAGCAGGGAATGAGACCCATTAACATTTCACAATCTATTTGCAACAAATTTTCCCTGTAAACCTACCTAAAACTGGGTTACAAGACCATAGCTCTTAAAACATATGGTTCTTCTTATGCTCTTGCATATTTGTACAATTTGGCTTAGGTTTGAAAAAAAAAATTCAGCCAGCTTGCAGAACAGTTGGGGAGACAATACAAATGCCAACACATACCATCCTACTGCCCTGAGAAGTGATCAGACTTGGAATGTTATGCCAGGAGTGCTAATCCTGTAGCTGCTCTCCAGGAGCACAGGAAGCTGCTCCGGTGATTTCAGGCTAGCAGGTAATAGCAAATAACTAAAGAGGAGAGAATCAACACATACTCAAGCCTGGGATTTCCAAATTTTATTTTTTGTTACATGCCAAACCAGGCCAGAATGTCTGTTCTGCAGCAGGGTGCTGTTCAGGAACCATTTTTTTTCCTCTAGCTGAAGCACAGATTTCCTAATTCTGTTTATTTCTTGAGTAATTCTGATGTGGAACCAATGTCCTGCAGCATAATTGTAACTAAGCTGGTATGACTAAGCAATACTATTGGAAAATCAGCTGAATAGCAGATTTCTGTTTTGTAAAAGCTGCATTTTTTATGATTGATGCAGTTTTTAAGAAAGCTGTTCAGCAGCATCTCTTCAGATAAGACAAAAAATCACAGAATGGTTTGGCAGTCACCCAGGATGGAGCACACTCAAAGAAAAGACAGAAGTATGCTTGGAGTGCTGCTCCTTGCTGATATGCATGGCAGGTTTCATGCTTTACCTTTGACTGCCAGCTATGATGTCAGATAGAGTTGTACCTGATTAAGCAATTGCTCTTCACTTCCTGTTTGACACTTTCAAGTGCTTCCACACCCAGAGGACAACCTCCGAAAAACTGCTTGCCGGTATCATCTCCACCTAAGAGATTTTTCATTTTAAAACTTATGAAAAAACACTGGTGAATTATGAGAATCACATTTTTCTTTGCTGCATTGCTCTTACTGGATTTCTTCAGTTGCATTCATGCTTATCTGCAATATCCCTTGCCTGACATAGAAGATGCAAAGTTCATTGCAGATTGTGTGAGAGCTCACAACGCATTTCGATCCAAAGTGAATCCACCAGCCAGCAATATGTTTCGCATGGTAAGGTGGGGTTTGTGACCTTTTTGAAATTATTATATATTGGGCTGCTAATTTAGCCCACCTTATTCTTCATTTCTACTCTGATATTCTTTCCACTTCAGTTAATGATTTCTGTAACATATATGTTGGTTCTTTGTATGAAATAGAAAATACATTAATTAGCACGGTATTGTTCAATTTTTAATAATTTGAAGGGAATTTCTTTTTTTAGCACAAGATTTAGCTACTCTCAACTTCAGTCAGAGCAAAGGGCTGTATTGCAAAAAATAGTGTTCAGTTCTCAGTATGTCATCTACCTCTTTCTATGAGAGATAGTAATCTGGTTTGTATCAGGTCGGGTTTCATACATGGAAGCTGTTTGACTTTTTAAAAAGTTTCTGAGTAGGCAGTCTGCAACAGGATTTGTTGAAAATCTATCATCTCTTCTTGTTTCTTCTAATCTAGAACATGTGTTGAATAAAGGGATTTTCCAGGACAGCCATTTAGATACCTGATCTTCATTTGCTGTAGCAGGGTTTGAAGAGTAGGGATAGTAATATCTAGGCTGAAAAGAAGAGCTTGCTCCAAATACAGTGAATATCAGAACAGGTTATGGGTAAGACACATGTTGTTCAGTGGAATACATAAGGAAAGATGTGTATAGCTAGCTGAGGAAGGTAACCCCAGCCAGTGCATGTGAGTTCTCTGAGCCCTCCAGCAGTGCTGCATAGCTGGAAAGGAAGTTAAATGCATAACCACATGAAGAGTATGAATCATTTCTGCAAATGGAAACTCACAGTAAAGGAATGAGATTCAGAGTACCGGTGACTTTAATTCCTGCCATGTTAAAAACAGTGTTTAATGTAAAAAAGCTAGTGCAAAAGAGTAAACTTACTTGCTCAGAACAAAGACCCAGCAATTCTGGAATAACAGCAGGACAAATATCTTTAAACCTCTTGAATCAAAGGTGTACTTGCAAGGTGTACCAATCACGGTACTTACAAGCTCTTAATGGATTTTTATTTTTTTTTTCAGCCTTGAGGTCATAAAAGTTTTTATAATTTCTATCATCTCATGGCAAAGGGCTGCAGAGACTAACCACAGGTTGTGTGAAGCTATTTTCTTGTGTTTGATTTGGGTCTGTTAATGTCTAGCTTCACTTAATAGTGTCTGGTCTTTGTATTGGAAGACACAAGTTGATGCTTCTTATTTACTATTTCACACAAGATGTCCAGATGTCTCTGAAGCTGCAGAGCACTCTCTGTTGCTATATGAAAGCTCTCTGAACTTGAAGATGATCATCCTATTCCAAGTCTCTCTGGCCTTTCTAGTTCTAGTGTACCTTTCCAGTGGTGGGGTGCTGTGCTGCACCCAGCATTTAACAGGACTTCTGTTGTGCAGAAGTGTGATTATTTGTGTGGTTTTATTCTCCATTCCTTTGCAAAGAGTTTTAATACTTTGTTTACTTTTTAGTCAACTACTTTCAAGTGGTAATAGCCATCTCCAAACCTGTTATTAGGAACATGAACTCAATTTTTTTTCACATCCCTTAACTTGAATTTCCCTGTACTGAACTTTACCTGTCAACATAAAATCTGCAAGTCTGCCAGACTGGTTTGTATGGGAGTGTTTCCTTCTCAGCCCAGCAGAGATGAGTTAGTCTTTTATTTGCTTTGTCCATCTGTTGAGGAGGGAAAAGAGGAAGAAGGAGCTGAGGAAGGGAGCAGCTGTGACTCTTCCTTCTGTCCTGGACAGCAGAACAGAATTCCTATCTGGTCTGGTAATAATTGCCAAGTGCAAATCCCTGAACAGCCAACATCTCCAAGGCACAAAGTCCCCCAAGACCCTCTACAGCTGGAAGTTTCATACAGTTACCCCCTCCAGGTGTAGCAGCTTAAAGATTGCACTCCAGCTGTAAATATATTAACAAGTCAGATACAACAGGACAGTGGCTAGATCGTGCATGTCCTGCAATAGCAAAGGAGAAAGAAGACAGAAAATTCTTATGGGAGTAGAAATGTCAAGTGAGATAAAACTGAAGGCAGGGATAGGAAGCAGAAAAGGGGAAATGAATTCGTTTAAGTTTCTGTTTAAAAATGTCTGAATTCAGCTAAGTCACTGCAGTGCAGGTTATAGTATGTTTTCTTCCTTTTCTACAGTCCTGGGATGCTGCTTTAGCTAAGAGTGCCAAAGCATGGGCAAAGAAGTGCAAGTTTAAGCACAATACCTACCTTAAAATGCCAGGAAAAATGCACCCCACCTTTCGCTTTGTTGGAGAGAACATCTGGACTGGCACAGCCCACATCTTCTCCGTGGAGGCAGCTCTCAGGTCCTGGTTTAATGAAGTCAGCAGCTATGATTTCAGCACCAACATATGTACTGACATGTGTGGTCACTACACTCAGGTGAGTCTTACATGCCCAGTGCTTTATAGTCTAACATATAGTCTAATATATAGATATAGTCTAATTTCACTGAAGATCTGAGCACAGGCTTGGAACAGATTGCTTTGGGACAGTAATTACAGCAGGGCTTTGCAGCCCACAGTTTATTGTTGCATGAGATTGGAAATAAATATGAGCCCCAGGGATCTCAAGTTCTACTTCCAGTAATGGTGGAAAGGGATTATCCCCTGGCAATTTCACATTTAAAGGGTAGCCAGATAATAAGTGAAAAAATGGCTGTCAAATCTGTCATTTGTCCCAGCTGCCCTTCAGGTTAAGTTGCTCCTGTGTCAGCTGATTTAAATTTCCCTGAGCTACTTCCCTTCTTCTTCTCTTAATGCTGTTGCTTTGGCAGTATTTGAAGTGCATTTTGTACTTCCCTTTGTCCTGCAGGTGGTCTGGGCAGAGAGTTACAAAGTTGGCTGTGCAGTTCACTTCTGCAGTACAGTTGAAAATTTTCCAGGACTGTTCGAAGCAGCACATTTTGTTTGTGACTATGGGCCAGCGTAAGTTGATTGTGGCATTTGGGTTTTGTTTTGTTTGTTTGTTTGTTTTTTTCTTTAAATATCCTAACTGATATTTGATCAGCTGCCAACAATGATGGGTGCAGTGTTAACAAATTTCAAAATAAGCTACATCCTCATGTCACTTGTCCAAGGGAAACTTCCCTTGACCATTGGGAACAGAACCTACTGGACATAGCTAGTACTGCAGAAAATCCCATTCTAAAAAAAAGCAGAACAGCAGATCATAGCTGACGCCACTCACCATAATGCAGATGGTGCGAGAAAATCTATTATGACTTCAGTCTCTGCAGGAAAATTGGGAAAGATGTAATCTTTCTGCTTCTGAAAGATTACATCTTTCTCTGGCCCTACACGAATTTCAAACAAGACATTGTAATTTAAGAAGTAAAAGGAAGACAGTCCCCTAGTTGATCTGGTACCTTGCAGTATTTCTACTTACTTTTGACAGGTTTGTTTTTTATAATTAGGTGGGTAATGATGGGCTAGAGTCAAATTCTTGTATGCTTACAATAATACAGTATTGCCTGAGAAGTATCATTAATTTCCAGTGGCAGGAGTCAACTGCTCCCCATGCCAGTGAGAGCTCTAATGTGATTTAAAAGGAATTTCAAATAATTGCAATGACCAGTTTTTTGATTAGGATATTCCCTCCCCTTGACAGCTTTTCAATGACAGCTAAAAAAGTACTGTTCCTGTTTTGCAGGGGGAATTACCCAAGAAAACCATATAAAGAAGGACAACCATGCAGTAGATGCAGTAACGAGAAGTGTGTAGACAGGCTCTGTGGTAAGACCAAAGTGATCATGTAAGAAAATTGCACAGAAACAAAAGTGGCATAAATAGCAGTGGAAAGACAACAAAGAGACAATTTGCACAAAACACATTTTTATTTGCTTTTTAGTCTACTACTTTAGTTTACTTTTTAGTCTACGCGTGATAATCACACCATGCAGCAACAGTACCAAACTCTGGGAGGAATACTGTAAGAAGGAAATAATTTAAATAATTTGCACTTGAAGGCTCTCAGAGGAAGAAGCCAGAGTTTCTGATGCAGGGAAGTATCAGTTAGACTATTTTCTCCCTTTTATCTGGTCAGTAAGTCAAATCCAAAATTTTAGCCCCAACAAATATTCACTATTTCTTCTCTCTCAGCAGAAACAGGAAATGTATCTTCTGCTTTTTTGCTTGTTAGCGTGTCCTAACACATTTTCCAGACAACTGTATTTCAGAGCTAATAATAAGACTGTACTAAAAACCACAGTTATTTCTAACTTCCACAGTTTTCTGAAAAACAGCAGTAAGAGTTTGTTTGTAAATCTTTCTCCTACTATGCTCAGTGTTATCAGAGTGCTGGTGGAAAGTAATTAAATGAACAGTTGTAACAGAGCTTGGAAGGCTCAGGGGATGAGAGGATTTTAATCAAATCTCGAGGAGCAATTAATAAAGGACTGGTAACCCCTTTGGAGCAGGCCTGTGGCAGCTGTGGGATCTTTGGTCAGTGCTGGAAGCCAGTGCAGAGCTGAGCCAGCACAGCCCACTCCCAAACCCTGCAAAGATGCACCAATGAAAGGAGTGTGGTTGGAGTAAAAACCTCTCTGGGGAGGAGGTGTTCCCTGCAAATGTGCTGCCTGGGTCTGGGAGAGAAGTGGGTGATGGTGAGGGGCTCAGCTTCCTCCCTCCTCCTTGCCTCCCCTCTAATGAGGCAGAGAGACTCTGTGCTGGGTCTGTCTCTTTGTGTCAGGGGGTGGGCACAGCAGGGAAACACACAGCCCGTACCCCATCACTGAGTCGGCTCCAAACAGCAGTGGACCTTTAAGTCAATTCACCTTTAAGTCAATTCACCTTATTAAAAACATTGCCTAGTTTGGGACTTAGTAATTAAAGGAGATGCAGCAATGTCTTAAATCAAATATTAATTTTATACAGAGGTTTAATGGGGATGGTTTTTACTAGCCAGGCTCTAGACAGATTCAGCTGTAGAAATTATTGAGCATTTGGTGTTCTTATTTCCTTCTGTAATATCCTGGCTGACTCATCTGAAAGACTGACACATCACAGGAAAACTAGAAATATCTCAATGACTAGGGGGAACAGGGACAGGAGGAACAGAGAATTTAAAAGTTAAGTGCTAGATCCTACCACCTGCTTTTACCATCTTCTCCTATAGAGCAAATGAGGAATTTCAATAGGATGCACATAGGCAATCCTGTAAATGCATCAAAATTTTAGTAAAGGCAAAATTCTGTGATAAATAAGTAGTTATATTTGTCTGTCTGTAACTACTTAAATTTGATATATGTAACTATTTTAAATCAATTCCATGTTTTGTTGTTATTTTTTATTCCTTCATCTCCATAACACAAATGCTTCCTGATACAGCTGTTTTTTTCTGTTTCTTTTTCAATTCAATAAAAAATATGAACTCCACACCAGTTAGGAACCTGCTCTTGCTGGCCTGCTTCCCCCTTGCAGGATGTTCTAGGCATTAACTGGCATCATCAGTGCAAAGGCTTGCCTCTTTACATCAAGAACCACCACTGAATGGTACTCACATTACTTTCCTCTTCTGATCTCTTTGCAGAAAATACAGAACGTGAGAAGCTGATAAGTACGTATCAAATTGTTCTTAATGGCTTTCCTGTAAGTATGGCTAAGACTAGGTGTCAACACCTGTTTCTTCACTGACTTTTAGGTTATGCCAACTGGTATCCAGACTGGGATACACAGCCCCAGCCACCGCAGCCCCGTCCCCCCAGGCCTCCCGTGCCATCACGCGTCCCACCTGCTGAGCATCCACGACCCTCTTGTGACCAATACTGTCTTAGTGTTTTAATTTTAAGGCCACTGTTTCTTGTATTGAGTTTTGGTGCTGTACTTCTAGTACAACAGCAATTTCCACACACTTTTTTTTATGAGTAATGGTCAATTAAGAGACTGATTGTGATCCTACTGCTGTATTACTCTCACACATTGAGCACATGTTTAAAAAAAAAAAACATTTTATCATCTTTCATTATCCCTGCAATCCAGCATGGGAAAGGCTGCTTCTTTACTCAAGGCAAGATAAAAATGGCTGTGCACAGAGGTAATACAATTTATTGGCAGTAGCTGCAACATGCTCCTATGTCTGTATGAGGCTCTTAGCTCTAGGGGTAGTTGCTAGAGGGACCACAGAGACTAGATATTCCTCCATGTGCTAACAATCCTCCTGGAAGCCTGGGCCATCACAAAGACATGTCTGAAGTGGCACACTGTATCCAAAAGAAGCAATAATTCATCTTCATTAACCTTCAGTTATCCCAGACACAATTTCCCCCAAGTAATGGAGATTTAACTGTATATATTACTTTTTATTAACAAGAGTAAAGCTTGCCCTTTGCTTTATTTATGTGTTTCAGTGTCCATTCTCTATTGTCAGTTGTACTAGTCCATTCTTCTCCTCTCAGGATTAATCCTTGTTCTCCATAAGTAGAAGAATACCAGGGAAAATTGCCAGAGTAAGGATTAAGGTGGGGTGTCAATGGGGAAACCTTAATTTTAGGATGTGAGATAGCAAAAATATCTAAAATGAGAGTAGATGGCAGCCATCGTGAGTTTTCAGGTAGCAGGAAACAGAGACAGAAGATGAAATGGGCCCAGGACAGATTCTGGTTTAGCAATGAAACATCTCAGCCTCATTTAAAAAGCCCAAACCTCTGATGGATTCAGTTTGTTTTAATAGACATTTAGCCCTCAACCTGACCCCCACTGTTGCAATATAAGTTTGTTAGTGAGGGGAATCTTTCAGGCCAGGAGAGATACTGACTGATATTAGCAATGCATAACTGTGGTATCAATATTTAAAGCTGTTTTTTGCTCTTTTGTCTTTGTTCTAATATTTTAAGAACACAGACTCAAATTCTGAGCCATATTGCAGCATGCCATCTCACAGAATAAAAATGGGCCCCAACTGAGGCTCTTGTTAATAGATCCCTTGGGGTGGATTAGAGTGAAATGACACTGAATGACCAGTATATAAATAAATAAACAAATAAGGCATCTTTATTTTATAACAGTTTGGTTGTAGTGGAAAGGAAGAAAACATATAAGGAAAAGAAAGAGAAAAAGCAACAGCTTTAACAGCATCTAGTTTCATCAAAAGAAGAACATTTATCCAAAACTTTTCGGCAATACATAGTGATTGCTATGAACAGAATTAACAGGGGCCAAACAAATAGTAACAAAGAAGCCTAAAGGACAGGAGAGACATTTGCCCACCGCAATTAAAGAAAGAAGAAAAAAAGAAAGGGACAAGGCTGCTACAGCTCTAATGTGATCTTGCAGTTCAATTTCCTTATTCTCATAGTAGCGTTCTTGAAATATGACTCGTTTCCTGTGACTAGCTTTGTATTCAATTACCATGGCTAAGGTAAGTCCAGCCCACAAATCTTCCGAGCAAAATGCTGCTGGTTGACCTAAAACCACTTCGTTCCGCTGAAACAGTCTGCTTTTAAAGCTGGAAGACCAGACGTTGAGAAGCATGACTGTAAGGAAAGGGCTAATGACATTCGCAGTGCATGCCTTAAGCAAGTGCTCGGTGACGGAACTGGTTGAAGAAAACTTCCTTGATGCCTGTGCACAAACCGCAGAGATTAACCGACTTTCGGCGCCGGCCCTGCGGGGGCAGGACCGACACCGATGCTTTTTCCCGGCGGCGTTCCATTGCGGCGTGTTGTACAGAGAGTGAGTAGCAGCACAAGCACAGGCAGCGAGCTCTCCAAAGGACACTGGACTTTGGGGGTTCGCCCCGTTCGGCCCCGCAGCAGCCGCGGCCCACGCCCCGGCACCCCCGGCGGGCGCAGCGGCCGCGCTGAGGGCCAGGCCACGCCCAGCCGCCCTCAGGCTGACGAGGGGCTCTATAAATACAGGCAACCGGGCACTGAGCCCGCCGGATTTCAGCACCACCAGCTCGGGACGTCTAGGGATGCTCCTAGATCCACCGTGGTGACTTTCTGCTTGCACCATCTCTCTTCTTCTCCCTTCTCAATGACAGGCAGATTTTCTACTTGTGCGCTGGCTTTACTACTCTTTTGTTATTCCTCTGATTCTTATGATCCATCGACATTGCCTGATCCTCGGGATCCAGAGTTTATTAAGCAATGTGTGCAAACCCACAACACGTTGCGGTCCAGAGTGGATCCACCAGCCAGCAACATGCTCTGGATGGTAAGGGAATCTTCATGACTTACGTACAAATTTGTAGCATTGTGATGCTGTTTATGATTCTCAAAGATTGCTTTTGTGATCAAATGCAAAAAATCAGAAAACAACCCCACAAAAACCTGGGGTCATAAGACTGACCGCTTTTCAAAGCAGAGAAGAAGGCTGTAATTATCGGGTGGGATATGTGCAGTTTAGGTGTGACTGAAATTCCTCACCCGCAGCCGAAGATGCCCGCCCTCAGCCCAGCGGTGTTGCTGGGCTGTGTTGTGTGAGGAGCCTCTGGTTGCGAGGCGCCACACGCAGCTCGGCAGCCGGGGGTGCGGGGTTTGTGCACCTCTAAGCACAACTTTCCTGCTCCAGTCGGCGAGGGCAGATCCTGTTGCCAAACAGCGCCGGAGAGCTTTCTCTGGGCATTCCCTGCAGGGCTCTCACGGACTGAGCCAGCAGGGCGGCAGCTCCGAGGGGCTGGGCCTGCAGGGAAAGCCAGAAAGCACCAAGTTCATTTTCCGTGTCTGGTTGTCAGACACTAAAAGGTAAGTGCCCCACTTAGGAGGGGTAACCGCACAGTAATAAAACTTGAATTGCAAACATGACAGGAAACTTACTTAGTTTCGCTTCTAGATGCATTTTTTAGATCAGCTCTCCTCAGCTGTGCATTCTGGCCTTCAGAACATGTTCCTTCGACTCTGTATTTTCTACATTGCTTTACTGGCCCTAAGCAAACAAAATATTGTTAGGATGTGTTAAAAGTGCAGTGTTTGTATTTTTAAATTGTGCTTAATTTCTTCTTTTGAAAAAGTAAAGAACTGAAATCTGAAAAAAAAAAAGGAAGCATAAGAAACAGACAAATAAATTGCATCTAAACCAGGAACTGAATCATGGCAAGTTTCTTTCAAAATACTGCAAAATCCCTAGTCTTAAATATGACCTCTTCCAGGAACTATTTAATGTGGAGGTAGCAGTGCAATACATGATAAAATCTATTACAAGACTAAAAGCATTAGAACTGAAAACAGTATTTTGAGTGGCCCTTTGCACTTAAAAAAGGCAGAAAATAAGATGGTGCTTTTATTTCACAAGGAGCTTCTTTTTTGCTGGAAGTAAATGTCCACCTAGATATGTCAAAATTAAGATTGAATTCAGGACATTCTCATATTTTGGAAAAGTAGTTTTTAAAACAAAATGCAAAATAGAAACTCCTTTAATTGCAAGTAACAAAGCTCAACCATTGGTATTTGTAATACATGTATTATAAAATGAGAATGTTGATCTAAAATTTTTTTCCCTGACAAATGTGAGCCCTTTCTCATCCACCCAAAGCACTACTTAGTTCTGTTCTAAGGCTCCTCAAAAACAGCAGTCTCACCAGTTTCATCAGGGCTTTGTAACAGTCTCCTTTGAATTAGTGCTGCCTTACATCACTTTTCACATATTATGCATTAAATTTTTCCTCCTTAAGTCAGCAAGCAACTTGTTATAAAATGAAAACTGAGAAGCAGTTAATGAGGGGGGGAAAAAGTAAGTATTTTTTCCTTAAACAGCAGTGATATCTATATGCAAATCTCCCTGTCCTGTGCATTTTCTCCGCATGCGATTCAGTTCAGTCTTTCTGTTTAAGTGCAGTATTATAAGCAAATATGGAGTGTAACTGCAGTTAAACTAAAAATAATTGTGAACATTTCTGTACACTGCTTTTCATCTGTCAGCCAGATTAAGTATTCACACAAAATGGAAAGTATATTTAAACTTACTATGCAACTTTGAACTTAGTATTATTCATACCTTTATCAAAGTTTAAACCTATTACTACTATAGGATGAGGGGAGGAGGTGCATGGACTCTTAAAAAGCAGAATGTGAAAAAAAAAGACCATGAAATGCAAAGGTGCATCCCCCTGTCGTACTTCTTTCATAATGATCATCTCAGAGCCTTGACAAGATGTGAAATGAAAGCTTCGGTCTTAACTGTCAGGGTTATCTTCTAGGACTGGAAGACAAGTTCTGTACAATGCCAGATTTTATCCATTGTCCTGAAAAAGTATCTAAGGAAATACCAACTGCTTACTTGAAATAAGACTCCCTGCCCCAAATTTCATACTCGATGGACTGAGTTCCTATCTACATTATTTATGTCCTGGTTTTGTGGGTGTATTTGGTTTGCACAAACAGGTTTTGAAAGCAGAGGGGTCATACTGGGATGGCTTCTCTGAGAAGCTGCCAGAAGCTTCCTGAATGTCCCACAGAGCCATTTCCCTGCTGCGGGCCAAGGCCAAATCCTTCAGCGACAGTGGCAGTGCCTCTAGGATATTTCATTCAAGAAGGGGAAAGGCTGTGCACAAGCAATTGCAGCCAGAGAAGACTAAGAACATGTGAGAGGAGCAACTCTGCAGACACCAAGGTCTGGGCAGAGGGCAGGAGGTGCCCCAGGCACTGGAGCAGAGATTCCCCTGAAGCCTGTGGTGCAGCCCATGGTAAGGCAGGATGGGACCCTGCAGTCCATGGAGGTCCATGGAGGAACAGAGATCCACCTGCAGCCTGTGGAGGACCCACACTGGGGCAGGTGGAGGCCTGGAGGGGGCTGTGACCCTGTGGGAAGCCTGTGCTGGAGCAGGGTCCTGGCAGGAGCTGTGGCCCCATGGAGAGAGGAGCCCGCACTGAGAAGGTTTGCTGGCAGGACTGGTGACCCCATGGAGAAGCCACTGTGGAGCAGTGTGCTCCTGAAGAACTGCACCCTGAGGGAGGGACCATGCTGGAGCAGAAGAGCTGAAACCCTGGGAAGGACTTACATTTGGAAAGTTTGTGGAGACTGTCTCCTGTTGGAGGGACCCCACACAGGAGCTGGAGAAGAGTGTGAGGAGTCCATCCCTGAGGAGGAGGGAGCAGGAAGGAGTGTTTGATGAAGAGAGCATAACCCCCAATTCATGTTCCCTTGTGCTGCTGGGAGGGAGGAGGAGGAAGTGGAAAATCATGGAGATTATCTTAGTGAAGTTATGTCCTGGAAGAAAGAAGAGGTGCGGGGAAGGTGTTTAAAATTGTAATAAATACAATTAATTTCCCCAAGCTGAATATGTTTTGCCCATGACAGTAACTGATGGATGATCTCTCTCTGTCTTATCTCAATCCAGGGGCCTTTGTTTGCATTTTCTCCCCCCTCCCCAGCTGAGGAGGGCAGTGATAGAGTGGCCTTGGTGGGCACCTGGCCAGCGTCCACCCTACCACATTGGGAAAATACACCCTCCACAAACATTAGGCAAAGGAAGAAATGGAAGACATAGGTTAAAATTTTTTTTAAATCTCCATAGATGGATTTTGGCATGATCTTGTGGTTTTTAATTACTAATTGGTAGTGTAAACAATACACATTGTTTCAGACTTAGCTATGGTACAAAAAAAGTTACTTAGGTAAAACATGGACATAAAATCCAACAACCTACCTTTGTTAGATTTTACCAAAAATCTACAAAAAGGTAGATTGTAAAATGCACCTTTTCCTTCATCATTTCTGATCCATTCAAAACAATTTCCTTAGGATTTTCATCATTTGCAGAAGCAAGTAAGCTATTTTAATTAATTCAGAAGAGGAAAAATAAAAAGTTTATTTAAAAAAAACTTCAGTACAAACTAGTTCAGTGCTGGATAACTTCATTTACATAACACAAAGTATAACTAGGACCACAAGCATACATCTGTGGTACTGTATCTACCAGGAGGTACAATGTTGTAATTACTCAAGGTGTGGGCACAAGAAAACCCAGCAAGAGCAGACACCACCTCCAGTGCAAACAAAAGGCATTTACATAACTCAGTTGCTTAAATAGCCACTTTCTCTAAAACTGAATAGCAAGTGAATGAGTCATTCTACAAATATGAATTCAGCACTCGGGTTTCAAGCCACCAAACAATGATGCTCACCAAAGGGTTGAGTTTAAACTGTCCCCAAAATCACAGTGTGCTTGTGAACTGACCTGCCAGCCATGGCCTTAAGCAAAAATGAGGCTACACAAGACTTTTGCATTATTGATATGGTAGGCATAAGCCTCATTTTCCAGTTTCCATGTAAATTCATTTAATTTACATTAATGTTCTGTCATGGCCAGCACAGCCTTGAAATGCTCACTGTGCCACAAACACTGTATTTGGCTGATGTACAGCTCTTGGTGTCCAACAGGCCAGTCAGCCAAGATCATTCACCACTCCAAAGAAATTTCTTCAAGCTTAATCAGCAATTTAAGTTCAAATCAGAAACAAACCTACAAGCTGATTTACCATGTAGCTCTGTAAGTCTCCACAGAAGTAAAAAATGAATGAACCAAAAGCATCTACACAATTGAGATACAGCTTTTCCTGAGAGCTGCTCTGAATTACTGCACTGCCAGTATAACAAAGTGATTTTTAATTGTTTATTTTGTGATTTTGTGATTTTAATTCTTTATTTTGCAGAGTTGGGATCCAGATTTAGCAAAGACTGCAAAAGCTTGGGCAAAGAAATGCTTATTTAAACATAATATACACCTCAAAGAGCGAGGGAAAGTTCACCCCAGATTTGCTACTGCTGGGGAAAACATCTGGACTGGCTCGGCTTCTGTCTTTACCGTGAAAGCAGCCCTCGCCTCTTGGTACGCCGAGGTCGAATCCTACGATTACGACACCAATAAGTGCACTAGAGTATGTGGCCACTATACACAGGTAGGCATTGCATTTCTCCATCTAAACCATGAACCAGCTTTGCCATTTTGATACAAAACCTCCACATTTCTGTTGAAGATTCAGTGAATCTTTCCAGGTTCTGTAGTCTTACTATATGTCTGTGTGCACAAGATGTTCTTATGTTTCAAATTATGGGAGGAAAAGAGTTGCTGCGTTATTACTTTAAATGTGGCAGTTTGTGGGGTTTTTTTGGAAGAAAACAGTGCAGCTATCAAGCAGTCAGATTAGCCAAGCAGTGGCTGAAAAACAGACAACAGCAGTGGCTGTGAGCTGCAGTGCATGCATGGAATGAGGTCTCAGCTCTGTCAGGCAGACTTCAAATGCCAATGGCTGGAGAAGTAACATAATGAAAAGAGATGTCTGCAGTTCTGCAAACATCATGTGCACACTTTGTCCAACTGCTGTTCCCAAAGGAAGCAGGCAAAGGGAGCAAAAGGACTGCAGCTGCCATGCAACCCTGCAGTCACTACCCACAGCTATAGGAAAGCTTGCAACAGCAACTCTAGGCTTAAATTTTGACCTGAGGCTATTTAATATTTTTTGCTGAGATACACATGTGCTTTTAGGACTTGAGTAGATGAGGTGAATGAGGTGGGCTTTCTGAACTTGTGTGCAGAGAAGATACTTGGATGCAGGAGATGTGAGAGGTGACTGTACTGCTCTTTGAGCTTGCTCTCAAGAACATTGCAGGAGTCAGCACCTGGAAACGGCACAGCACACCTTACCTGGCACTAAAGCACAGTGCTGTTGACCATGGTGTTTGTAGAGGAGTGGCCCGTGCAATTTCATGGGCGTAGAAGAAAAAAATAAGATTATTCTCACTTGGAGTTAGCAGTGATAGCAATTGTAGCTAGAAGATATATATCTGACTGCCTCAGGAGGTATCCTTGGGTTTTTCCTGTCAGGGAACTCATCATTCCTCTTCTTCCCAACTGTGGAGAAGAGAATTTTCCCTGGGCACAATTACTGCAGTTACCACAAATCATTGCTCAGTCAGTGGCCTCCTGGGATAGGGAAGGTCCTTTTATTCAGTCCTTCACAGTCCTCAGGAAAGTTATTTACAGCTGGTGCCAGGAGCAACCTCTGCTCTGCCACTGCACTAAGAAAACCCTCAGGAGCCTGAGGATTGTCCCATCTTCCCAGAGCTGGTACCAAACAACTATAAACAGAAAGGCCCAGTCCTCCCCTTTAAGTCAGTGGAAGCACAAATGTATTTATGTTCTAAGTTACCAGGATCCTTCCATATTGCTCATGTAGTCAGTCATTGCTGGTGTTTTATCACCCTCAAGTACTGCTGTGCCCTTGTCTCCCCTCTGCTGCGGTCATGGGACTTAATTCTCAGGACTGCAGCATTTGGCTGCACTCTGATAGGATGCTGGGTTCCACAGAAAAGCTTCTGGTAGAGAGAGGATCAGTAAGTGAAGTAATGGCCTTGCCCCTAGATTATCTTAGTCACTGCCATGATGTTAAAAGGCAGGAGTGCAGCCTAAACACAATCCTCCTCCCAAAGCACCAGTGCCTTCTGAAAATTTGCTTTATGTCCCTACAGGATTTAGTGAAGGGGCAGCCAGCCCTCATAAGAGCTGTAGCAGATCATGAAGCCTTTTCTGCACAGGTGTGAACTCAGCTCCTACCAGCAAGAAAGATAGAATGCTAATGGATTAGGTTGAAACAAAGGAGGTGAACTTCACCTTTCTCCTTTGCAAGAAAGGAAAACAACCTGTTACAGCCAGTTGTGTCTTCTTTCTGCACAGTTTTAACAAATATATGGTGAATTGGGTAAAATAATCAGTCTTTTTTCAGAACAAACTATGATTTATGAGATCCATTATTGTCCTCCTCATCCCATTTGTATGTGATAGAACAAGGGAGAGCATGTCTTCTTCTAACTCTTCAGGTGCTGAATCAAAGCCTTGTCACCAGTGTATCCATCTGTCTTTGCAGGTAGTTTGGGCTACAAGCTACAAGGTTGGTTGTGCTGTGCACTACTGTCCCACGGTGCAATACATCTCCATACGCAACGCAGCACACTTCGTCTGCAACTATGGGCCGCCGTAAGGTTTTTTGTTATGAATATTTCACAGGTCCTACCCCTTCCCTTCCACAACATGCAAATTTATTAGATCAGTCCATTTAGTCCTTTTTTTTTGTGGGAGGAAATAGTCTCCAAAATAGAGAAGAGGTACACCTTTGTCCAACCAGCTGTTTTTTATTTGCTAGATGAGGGCTGTATATTGGAGACAAAAAGTAGCTGGACTGGAAGAAAGGATTAAATATAAGATGTTGACATGAAAATACTGAAATGATCATCTGAAAGTTAATCCCTTGCTCCTAAATGCCAAGATGGCCCCAGACAGTTGCCAAGTCTGAAGATATTCCCACACGTGCCTGAGGAATTAAGCCCTAAGTCAATGGCTTGGATAAACAGTGAATTGTGCAGTGCTGGCAGCCTGCAGTTTTAGCAGCTGAGGGCTGCTTAGGAGGCTGAGGCTGCTCAAGACAAAATTTGATCCAGAGGTCCTTCATGTGCATAGTTAGTAGGATATCCAGCTAGGATGGATATATTATTCTCTTCTCCAGCTAATTAATACCACCTCAGTATAAATGCAGCTTTAAAAGCCTTTGGCCAAGCCATGTTGGGCCAAAGCCAGGCAGCCCTTGAGCTCAAGTAAGTTTGGCATTCCTTTTGCCCACGTCTCATCCTTGGAAGAATATGTACCCCTGACTAAATATCTTGAAATGACACAGCTGCTGCTCTCCCCAGAAGCCCCACACCCAAATGTGCAGAGGGCCAAAATCCCACTGGATTTCTTGCCCTGTGTTGGCATGGGGAAGAGGAGTAGTCCCTTCACCAGCACCCAGCAAAGCAGACAGGGCGCTCTCTGGAGAGGCAAGGTGCTCTAGAGAGGGCTTTAAAGCTGGGCCCTTCCCTGCTGGGTGAGGACACCACAAATGGTCAGTTGCATGCTGACAAGTGGAGGAATGTCACATCCAGCTGTTGATTTTGAGAAGCAGCAGTTTCATTGCTTTGTTTCAGCTCTGCCAAGGGCCCAGGCAAGATTCACACACAGTTTCCTCAAGTGAATGTACTCTTCAGCTTAGACCAAGCAATGAAAGCCTTGCCTTGCTGAAAGTAATGAGGTTTTACCATGAAGTTTCATCTCACTGCTGAGATTTCATGCTTACAAAATCCCTCTCTGTGTTCATGGGCAGTTTGAGGCATGCTGTAAGTCTTGCTTTGGCCATACTTTGAGCAAAGCACTGAAGCTGTGTTTGGTGCAGTATCAGCCTGAGCAGAGGTAGTTGGTCCCACTCACACCACTGGCAGAGGGAGGTAGCAGGAGAGAGTCCTACATCACTCCCAAAATATTAAACAACAAATGGATGAAATCACCACCTATGATTCTCCAACACCAGAGCATTCCTCTTCAAGGCTGAATACACACATACATACACACACAGTAACTGAACCTGCTCTTGCTTCCATAGCCAGAGCCAGCTGTGAGGTTCCAGAGTCTCCATGCACAAATTACCCAACTCTGAGAGTGCTTTAATTCCAATGCTGCTGTCTCCAAATTTCTAAACAGGGTGTCCCATTACACCTAATCTCTTCTGTTTCTCTGCATGTCTTGGGCACAGGGCACTCAGATGGAACTCTTGAAAAAAAACCCCATCATTCTATCAACACAAGTGAAGCAGAAGTCAGGTTAAAACCTAATTAGCAGTAGTTATTACCATCTTCCCAAGGGCTGTTTGAGAGCCATGGTGTTTTCCTTTGCAGAGGGAATTACCCAGTGCGCCCATACAAGACGGGAACAGCGTGCAGCGAGTGCGGTGGTGAGAAGTGTACCATGACAATGTGTCGTAAGTAGAAGACAACCAGATATCCTCCCCAAGCATGTGTAGAAAGGGAAAGAGCACACAAAAGATAGTGGCAGGAGGCAGGCACAGCACTCTCCTGTTCCTAAATATAGGCTGAAAACCTGCAGTCAGAAGCCAAGTGGGTAGTAGTACATAAAGAGAGGGGATGAGGGCAGAAGGAGCCTGTTTTCTGCCCTGGGGAGTGATGGGAGGGGTCTGCTCTTCAGGTGCTGGAGGGTGTGTTACAGGAGATATGGTGGCTGCAGTTTAAAGTTGTCACCCCTGCCAGAAATAACTACTTGCAGAAACAGAAAGCAGAGAATGGGATACCTGTCCTGGGGCTCCAGGTTATCCACACCTGATGTGTGAGCTGTGGCTTGAGCTGGTGCAGGTCCAAGCAAGCTTTGCCCCTGCCATGCCACTGCGGGTGGGGAGAGCAGCCATGGCACTGCCAAAGCTGCTCACTCCACTGACCATCAGCCAGGCCATCTGCTTTGCCCTAAGCACTGGGAGAGACAAGGCTGACATGCAGGATCATTCACGGAGATGCAGCGCTCAACTCAAATCTGACAGCCTTCCTGATATGCCTGCACTTGGCTTTTTAATGGCTGCATGGAGTCAGGAGGGAAGGAGAACTGAAATTTCCATAAAGACAAGGCACTGTGCTGTGGCCATTGGCCTGTGGGGAGCTGAGGATATGGTCACACTTTTCCCCAGCACTCAACTATTGGTGAACTAAAAGGAGTGGGAAGATGCTGTTAGAACATCAGCACCTAGGGAATTTAAGGGAGTCCTGGATTCACAGAGCTGTTTAATGTTAATTGCAGGCTCTCAAAACACAGGCCACAGGGCAAAAATCAGTGATCTTGGGAAGCACACCCGGGGGGGGGGGGCAGGGAGGGGGGGGAGTCCTTTCTCCACCAGCCACTGGTGATAGAAGTCAAAAAAGTGTGATGAACCACTCCTCACCAGAGTCCTGAGAGTCACTGCAGGACTCTCCCAGAGTCAGCAGGTCTTTGCTTTTTCCTGTGAAGAAACACATCAGCTGTATTTGTAAGCCCATTGTGATGCTCACATTTTCATTCCCTTTTGGTTAGAGACAAATTGTTTCTAAATTATAAGTGTGCTTCTGTTTACTTCTTTTCTCTCTCCAGAAAATGAAGAGCGTGACAAAGTCATTGGTAAGTACCACTGGAATTACTGCTTCCTTTTGTTGCCCTTGTTGCAGTTATACTTGAAAACAAGTGAATTGTTTTGTTTACAGAGGATTCCAAGTGGCAACCAGACTGGGACAGGCCTGCATGTGATGAGTTCTGCATCTCCGTTATTGCTTTAAGATTAATACTCCTTATACTGATATTTGTGGCCTCCTGGCTCTTACCAAAATATTGGTCTCTAATACCTGCCAGTGGGTAGCACACATGTAGAAGACCACAAGAGCACCTGGCTCAACTCATCTCTTCCATTCACATAAGTTACAGGCAGCACAAACATTGGTAGAGACATTGTTTGCAATGTGATTTACAAGTACAGAAATAACATCTTCATTGCAGGTCGTAGTTACAAGCACTGATAAGCAGCTTTCTCATTGCTCAGAACCAGTTAAAAGTTAAAATAGATTTAGATGTTAAAATTGTTTTAAAAGTTAAAAAGTTAAAATATTATTAAAGTGGAGGAGCGTGCACGTGATCTAGTGGGCATGATGGCACATAGTCCAGGCAGCACACTAAGGTGCAGGCAGCTGCCCAACACACTTTAGGAAGGGCTGGAGAGTGTCCAGCCCTGGAGCCAGGCCCCAGGACACAGCCAAGGCACAGGCAGAGTATGCACCTGTCTCATTCCTTTTGCACTCTTATCTTGGGCACTCCGACAGCAAGATGCAGAGTGGCCCGTATAATTTAAATTTTTTTAAGGAATTTTTGGATCCCTGTGAACTCTGGCATTTGCATCCTGCAGCAGGCAGTGCACTTCCCAGTCTCACAGAGCACTTGTCATTGGTACTTTGCTTTTCTCAGAAATTGTTTTTAAACTCATGGCATCTGTGCCTAAACAGTTTCACCTGTGTTTACATAGTTATGTATCACTGCAATCTTTCCTGTTGTGGTTTATTTATTTTTTTGAGTATAGGGGTCTCACTGCTGTTTCAAACAATAAATTGTTCTTTCCTTCTTCCTGTGTATGGCAGTCATGAATTTGCAACATGACCTAAAGCTTAACTGCTGGTGCACAAAATAAACCTAGATTCAGCTCCAACTTGCACAACACTAGAAAAAATACTGGGAAACATAGAACTCCAAATAAAATCACACTGTGCCCATAGTTACAAGTTTGGTTCAACAACTGCCAAAGAACAAATCTCCTGGAACCTCCACATCTGGAGCAGGCAGAAGGCTGCGGGGACAGCTGCTGCATTCAGCTCGGTATGTCCTCTACCAACCACAGTCACTCAGCTCAAGCAGAGTGTGGAAGCAGCAGAGCTGCACAAACTCACAGCTGGACCACAGCAATCCCTGTCTACACTTTTAGAAGCTTCTGCACCCTGTCCCTCTGCACACACTGCTGTGGGGGAAGCTGGGAAGTTCCCCTCACCCCTTCATTTCTGCAGTACTATCACCACAATACCTGTCACTGTTTCTGCATGCCCACTCCTGACCCTGACCTTACTACTGGCATGGATTTTAACTGAAAACACTGGAACTGGGACCCAACATTTCTCACATTACACTTCCAGATCATTATCTGCTAGTACTCTTATACTAGAATCATTTCAATATCACAACATTCCTTGAATAAATAATTTTTCAAAATGCAAATATGTCTGGGGACAAAATTACGAATTTCATGCTTGATATATCTTTATATATATATACACACATCTTTGGTGACTGCTAGAGCCTCCATAGCCAAGACAGCACACTCAGAGACACTCCTGTGTGAAACCCAGGTCTTAAGTTCCATGTACTGCAAAGTCCCAACTAAAAATCAGCTGGCAAGTGGCACATGGGCAGCAGGATGTAATGTGTGGGTACTCCTCCTGCACAGGGCTCCACAGCAGACCTTGCAGCACAGTCTCTGCCCCCCATGTGGGGTAGTGTCCTACTACTGGAAAGAGGAAGGCAGGAAAGAGAACCAGATACACTGCTGTGTCCGGGGAGCTTAAAATGAGCTCAGCAGGAGTTCTCTCCTGCTTAGTTTAATTAATGTGTGGTCTCCAGGAGAAGAAACAGAAGCAATGCAGAGACCTGAAAGTTCAAAATGTTAACAGTTTCATTTAACTATATACTTAAGCAGCTCTTAGGAAATCCTAAAACCTTCCTTCAAAAACCTGTGGGCATAGGGGTATTAAACCCCCAAACTTTACAATGTGGCATCTATCAAACAAAAAAAAGGATGTGTTTTCACCTACTAGTTTCAAATAAAAGGTCACTAAAAGGCATTGAGCTGCATCCTTCTAGGAGAACCATTTCCACTGCATGTGCAGTGACAAAAATTCCAAACCCTAGCAAAGGCACTCAGAATCATAACGTTAGTGTGGCTCTATCTCCCCCTCAATACATTTGTTTCTTTAATCTCAGACATATGAAATAAGCAACAGCTGCTCTGCTGGTGCACTTTATTTCATCACATTTCACAGTTTTGGGAAATTGAAAAACCTCTAAACTTCCTTTAAAATAGGGCAAGTGCCAAAAAAAAAAACCATAGGAACACATTTTTTAAAGATATTCTTGCAAGAAGGAACTAAACTAAGAATATATTTAAAAGTAAATATCACAACTTTTTGCTTTCCCTGCAGCACAATCCCTATGTAAAGACACTTGCTTTATACCATATTCTGTGTAAAAACCCATCAGGATAATGCTAATAAATGACAGTTTATCATTGTTTTCCTGGACAACACAATGAAGGTTGTGCAGTAGATTAACTAAGGTTTCAGAACATTGTATTAAAATAGTTTATTAACACTTAGACAAGACACACAAAAAAATCAGCTTTTACAAAAATAAAAGCATTATATAGTAATAAATCTTGCCTGCTTAGCAAAAAGTTATCACCACAACTTGAGGCTCCATATTGTCTGGCAGTCTTTTACAGAATTACCTTGAGCTTTCACCTTCCCAGAGTTATCTGGCCCAAATGTTTAACACTCCACATTAAACTCATCAATGTTTCTACTGGGAAACCTTCCCTTTAGACAGATGGATATGATCCAAATACATTCTCTTACTATATCAAACAACACAGCAGCACAGATTTTCTTTGCCAACCTCACCAAGCTTGTACAGCTGTTGTAGGTCCTCTAATTAAACTGTACTTAGGAAAAGAGAATGATCATTTACTTAGTCTTTTCTTGTCCATATTACACTGACAGCAAAAAATCTCCCATCTTCAGAGTGTAAAAATGTTCATTATCAGAGGAGACAAGTAAACATCTTGGGTGGTGAATTACTTCTTTTTCTTTTTTTTCTTTTCATCTGCTGCCATTTTTAACTTTACTTCTTCCTCAGGAAGCGCTCCTAATTTCTTCTTCTTTGCATTCTTTACCTTTTCTTTGATCGCTTCAATATCAATCTTTTTCTCAGTGGAGGCTACACAGTAAGAAATACAAAGATTGTTGTTTCTCCAGTTAAAAAGATAAAACATTTAAGAACATAAGCTCTTACTCTGCACATAGTGTGGTTTTACTTTAACCTTTAGAAAAAGTTGGAACTATTAAAAAAGGTTAGAACTATTTACCCTATCTTGTACAAAAGTTGTGATGTAAGTTTTGCAACTAAGTATTGCTTTCTGTTTACTTGAATGTATGGCAGCATCACTGCAAAAAATAGTGGCAGCATCACTGTAAAACTGAAAGGCAAAAACTGATGAAGCTCAAACAACCAATTGAGATTGACTCTTCAATGGAGAATTACCATTTTATAGGTATAAAATTATTGGCTAGATGATCTTTCTACTGTCCCTGGGCATGCATCTTACCACCAGGATTTTTTTTGCATGATCTTTTTTTTTCCTAGGCTGTATTTGCAAAATCACTCAGCTTAAAAATTGGCAACAGAAGATTTTACAACAGGAAAAAAATGGTTACCTTTCTTTGTTTTCACAGCTGGCTTTTCCTTTGGTGGGATAAAAGCTTTATTTCTTTCTTCTTGTCTTCTCTTGACTGCATCTGCTTGCTTTGCCTGAAGTTACCAATAAAAAGGTCAAGCAGCAACAGAGCAGGGCAAAAAAGGACAAAAAAAAAAAAATCAGATTCCAAGTCAGCAATCAAATGCTTTTTAACTGGACCCTGGATTAATACAACTTTACCTTTATCTCTTCCATTTGCTTGCGTTTCTTCTGTCTTTCTTTCAAGAAGTATTCACCACTTGCCAATTCTTTATCAATCTGTGTAAGACAAGTAGCAAGAAGCCTTAGTTAATTATGCATTATAAGCCAGACCTGTAGTATCAGGGAATCAGAACATGACAGAAAAGGCCTCCCCAACTCTTTTTACAAAGAACACAATTTCAGGTGTGCTATATTCCTGCATAACCAAATAAGGATTCAACTGACCTGGCTTTCTGGCTGTGGAGGTGGGAATGGTGTGTACTCCTTCTTAGTATTTTTCTTCTTGGGCTCCTTGCGTTTTTTCAAGTTCTTCCGCTTGAATTTAGGCAAAAATCTTTCCCAACTTTGTGTCCTCAGTTCAGGATCTTTTGCTAATTCCCTTTTGATCATCAAAGTCTTCAGTAGTTTCAGAACGTCACAAAGAAGTTATTAAAAAAAAGAGTATTACAGTAGAAGCCAGGAAATCCAAACTAGAAGTTTACTAGACTTTCTTAGAGGGAATATGCTACATTCAAACCTTGCACAACTCACTTCATTAAGAGCAGAGGGGCTTAAATATGAATAGCAGAACCAGAAAGATGTCTCAAAACAGGGACAGAATGCACAGGAGAAGGTGCTTCAGTTTAAATGAGCAAGTATCAAGCCAACAATCAAAGGAGAAAGTTTCCTTTGATTTTGCAGATACTGCCATTATGGTGTTACGGCAATGTATCCTAGTAAAATGAAGGATATCAAAGTCAGTGGTTTTTATAAAGCAGCACACTACAGAAATTCTCAAAATAGATTACCACACAGAAACATGCAACTTTTTAACATACAACCCTCTGGGAAGAAATAGCATTTTCTTGTAAACAAAGATGCACAGTGGACCATGCTAACCTTGATGTTATATATGGGATGTATATTCTTCATTGTGTCCAGAACAACTTTTCTAACCTGTATTGAGTACAAAAGAAGAAGAACAGAAAGCTCATCAAGCATTTCATATGCTAATCAATTAAAATATCAGCTATAACATACTGTGCTTCCTCTGCCACCCCGAAGTAGTAACATTTAAAATTACAGAAACATTAAGGATGGCGAAGATCTCCAAGATCATTGATTCCAGTCTTTAAAAAGCTAAAGCACAGGGTTAATTGGAAGGAACAGCAGTTCAAAAATGGCAATACTATTGTCATGCTTCTAATAGACTCCAGCAGGCCCCACAAATATTATTTTCATGTTACCATGGATCTTATGGTGTCGTGAGGAACTTGCTTTTGACAAGCATTCTTCTCCCACATAGTTATTAAAATATCTACAGATGCTTTTTCTTCCAAGACAGAAAGATCTTGGAGTCTAAACAAAATTCGGCAGCTAAGATGATAATACTGTGGACATTCATGCAAATGTAGCTTACGAACACACAGCTGAAAAGTCAGTGAGATACTGCCAATGTTGCCAGATTTTGTGTATCACCCACCCTCGAGCTGGGCACAGAAATTTGTTTGCTACACAAATGGCTCATCTACCTCATCTTACCTCTTTTAGCCCACTAAAGGGTCCAAGAGCTGAAACAGTGTTGCCTTGCACCATAATATAACAGTTTGTTAACAGTTCCAGGGCCTACACCAAAAATGAAAAGAAATTAGTGTAATATGAAGACCTGACACAAATTTGGGTCTCAGTATTGTGTGGTTACTACACCTCTAGGAAATACCTTCAGAGTAGATCCTTTTGGCCCAAGAAGCCGTGCTCTTCTTTTTATAAAAGTCTCTCTCTTCCTCACCAGAGAGCCTATCTTAATGATGTCACATGCAACGTCATCCTGAAGGATACGAACTGCCTAAAGAGATGCAGACAATGTCATCTGAATTCAAATGTATTACTCATACCAATCAAGAGAATACTTCAGTTTATTCTTCTCCCTTTGCTTTCATATATATTTACTTTAAATATACATTTTATTTTACTTGACTTGCTTGAAATTCCCACATTTTTAAAATGTAGTATTTTATAAGTATTATGACTGAATTTAAGTATAACATTGTGATAGAATTTAAGACAAAAGATAGGCATTATGATAGATAAAAACTTTCAGGATTTATTACAGACCTGCTCAAATGGAACGCTTCTTGCCAGAAGTTTTATTAAGTCTCTAGCCCTAATGATTGCATACGGATCAAAAGTCTTCTTAGTGGTAGTGACAGTCATGCTTCCCTCAATTAGATCCAGCGCTGCATTCACATACTGCAGAATTTGAAAAGATACACCAGATCATAATTCAGCTTTGGCAGTAAGCAGTTAACTAACAGAAGGTAGATCTATTTTCCGAAATTTCTTGAGAGACTTTTAGCTTAAGAAAATTCACACACACAAAACCAAGACTGAATATGTGTCCAAGGCCCAAAGCACCACCTCTCTCATCTCCCTGAATTCAAGCACAGCAAAGCTGTCAGTGCCTGGATGATGAGCTATTTGCTGCTGCAAATACTGTGCTGACAGCATTTACAAAGAACTGCAAGTCTGGATACACAACTCTTCACCAATTTTGATGACAAAAAATGACACTGCTAATTCAAAAGGCAAGCACAGTAGAAATTCACAAACATGGTATGAGAAAAGCAACTTGCACTGTTTTCATTAGCTTAATTAAGACCTGTATGTCCCAAAAGGTAAAGTTTAGTATCAAAATGGTGAAAAGTTCATACATGTTCCCCCAAGGCTTTCTGGACAAGTGGCCAGCACTCTTTCAAGTATGCTTCTCTATACTTCGGGAACAATGTTGCAAAACTGCTTTCTTCCAGTAGCCCTCTGGGATTATCCTCTCTTGTAAAGGCTGGCTCTTTCCATCCATCTGGCACAGTGAGAAGTTCAGATTCGTCAACTGCTATTAAAAAGAAAAAAAAAAAGCTATTGTTATAAGAAGATTGATTTAATACACTGTTAAGTGTGGTTTGCATCTCTTCTGACCTTAGAAATATTACTGCTTTAAACTCTTTGTATTAAAAAAAAACAAAAAAACCCAAAAAACAAACAAACAAAAAATAAAATCCGCAGCTGAGATATGCACTGTTGATCTGGTATATACAAGATGATTATTCAAGTATATTACACAGGAACAAGGCACAAAGTGAGGCGAGGAAGCCGAGAGCCCGAGAGCAGGCACACCACAACACGGCACGGCCGCTGCTGTCCCCAAGCACCCATCAGCCGCCTGTGCCCTCCGCAGCGCCCCACGGAGCCCCCCTCATTCCGCGGCCCTCCCAGCCAGCCTCCAGTCCGGCATCCCGCCCTCACCTGGCGCCGCTTTCTTCTTGTTCTTGTGCTTTTCTCTGCGCTTCGGGCCGGAGCCGGGCCCGCTCTCCTCGTCAGGCACGGCCGCCATGTCCGCACGCGCCGGAAGGGGCGGAGCCGGGCCGCGCGGAGCTTCCCCCGCGCTCTGTGGGACCGCCCGGCCGGAGCCTGCGCCCCAAAACGCGTGTGGAATTACTCGGGTACTGCGGTGCTCGTAACTACAGAAAAGGGGCTCCTGGAGAGACCTGGTTTTTCAGCTGAATAACGTACTGTTCAGTTGATTAATCCGGATAGTAAATAAGGAATTTAAGGTTTTCTGGGGGATGCTCTTCATCCTCTTCCCTGCCCCTTCCTGTACATGTACCTGAGCATTTCCTTCAATGAAGAGCAAGAATGTGCCTCCTCCGCTGTCGTTTGTGGACACCATGAAAAGCCAATGGGGTGAAAAACTGGAGGAGACCTTTAAGAGCAAGAGCACTCTGAGGCAGCACAGTGTTGTCTTTGGCAGGTGCTCACTGCATTTGTTCATAAAAAACCTGCACTCTACGATATTTAATTACCTAAATGATGAGGAAGAGACTTCTATCACCTGATCTATACCTGAGTAAAATACTAATTTAAAAATCAGTTTTGACTCTCCTAAAACCTCTCCTTCGGACCTTCCTATTTTTCCTCGCCTGCTCCATGTGCCAGCCCTTTGCACTGTTCCCCATCTCCCACAACGAACAGGACTTACTTCCCAGTCCTTTCTGTCTGCGAGCTGACATGGAGCTGATGCGAGCTTTTAGCCCTTCATGTTAATTTCTGTCTGTCAGCATCCTTGAGGCAGGGGCCGGGAGCGGTTCCCGGCGAGGGGGAAGAAGCTGAAAGGGGAGCCCGGGGGCCCCTGGCAGAGGGTGCTGGCGGCGCTTGGGGAGGCTGGTTACCCATCCCCGGCCCCGCTAGATGGCACTGCCCGCCGCGCTGAGCGCAGCGCCCGGACGGAGCTGCCTCCCGCGGCAGGGACAGCACCGGCAGGGAGGGATGGAGGCGGTGGGGAATGTGCTCCCCCTCCGCCCAGACAGCCCTGCCCCGCCCGGCACCGGGCTTTGGATGCCGGATGCCATTGACATTGAAATGTTCCGTGCCCCTGGACAAGCACAAGGAGGCAAATTTGCCTCAGCTCTTGGACACAGGAGCTTTCTGGGGCTGCTTGCCGGGCTGGCATTCCTCAGCGCTGCAAAGCCTCTGAGCACAGGACGGGGTCCTGGCCGGCTACAGGCAGCCGGTGGATGCGAAGGGAGGGCTGGGGCTCCTGGGGAGGCGGCGCGGTGGAGCGCATGAAGCGCACGGTGCGCCTCTCTTACCTGAAACCTGCACACGTGTTGTGAAAGCGCAGCAAAGCAGATGTGGAAAGAGCTTGAGGGACGATAATTAGTTTAGTTCTGCTCTTGTTTAGTGTCTGATGACTCCTGTGGTGCAGCCCACCGAAAAAAATCACGGGAGTGGGCTGTGGAAGGGGCATTCCTCAGCGCTGGGCAGTGGGAGTAAGCCTCCTGGTGGGATAAAAGAGTAAAGAGGCTGCAATCCATAGTGTTGAGAGTGTGAAAAGAAATTACAGGCTGCAGCCTCCAGCCTGCCAACCTCCTAAGTAGTGTTCTTGCTTGCTTGTGTGTGCATCCCACACCTCCGAGTGGCAGCGACAGCCTACTCATGTGCCCTGTCCTCTCCTGCATCCCAGACCCTCGGCCAGCTGCGGCTCCAGCAGGGTCACCAAGCCCCCAGCCCCTGTGCTGGAGGAGAAGTGAACAGTGTTAGGGGTAAGGGGCAAGGGACTGGGGCCTTGTGACTTCCTTTTTAATGATGGGCAACCCTCTGTGGTCCAGTGCTGCACTGAAACGTCTCTTTGCCTGATCAAGACAAATACACTGAAAATAACAGAAAATAGAGGCGGTAGTGCTAACAGACTTGGAAGATGTGATTTGAGAAGGGTCGTCAGGCCCCTCTTGTTTGATTCTTTGAAGGAGACAGTATTTTCTCACCTTTCCTCTTACCTCAGTATCTGCAGTCTGGCTGGATACAAGGAAGCCACTTCTCTAAATTCCTGATAGGATCAGGATGCTCCCACAGACCTGCTCTGCTTTTCCAGACAGCAGCACGTGTATATCATTTTTACTATTCACAGCTCAAATGCAATAACCAGCTGCTGCTCATTCAGTGGGGTTAGGAAGCTGATGACAGCTAGCTACAGGGACAATGGCTGCTGAGGGGACAGAGACTGGCACTGCTGCCCAGGTGACTGGGACAGGGATTCTGCAACCCCACAGGAGCAGGGTCCTCTGCACACTGGTTTGAAGCTGAGCTCCCAGGCAGGAGGGATAGTGTGAGGGCCACCGCAGTGGTGGGGCACAGTTACGACAGGTGGGGATGCAGTGCTGCTGCATGCTGTAAATCACTGTGCTCCACCACCCCTTCCCACAGGGTGTGCATGCCCTCCCAGCTCTTCCAGGAGCAACATGTTTTCCAAAATCACCTTTCAGTGGCAGCACATACCATCCATGTTCAGTGTTCTCCCCATTGCAGTGTGGGATGGAGAGACCCAGGTGCAAAGGGCTCCTTCAAAGTCCTTTGTCTGAATAGTACAGATCCTAGTCTGGCAAGACCCCTACACCTGGCCAGCTCTGTGTGTGGGTGTGTGTGTCTATGTGCAAATGTTTTTTTCCTCTTAAAAATAAAGTGAAGGAATGAAGCAGCACAGCCTCCCTCACACACATTTATATGATATGCTAAATAGGCAGAGCACTGCTGTTAGAAGGAAGGTGCCTCTTTATTATGCAGCAAAGTAATTATTTCCCAGTCAGTAGATAGGACTCCAGCCACTTGGCACTTTCTTACGTGCCATTTTCCAATCCAAAAGAGCAACTTGGGATTTTGTGATAATTCAAGCAATCAGATGAGCTCATGCACATGGCATTCATTTGCTAGAAACACCACACAGATCCCATTCAGCCTTAGCACTCATAAATCCATGTGACACTTTTATCTATTTATAAACTTTTAACAGCAGGTTATGATTGTTATGCAGGCCATTTTCCAGGGATTAATAAGCAGCTTTTGTTGATGGCAGCAAGAAGGGCCATTAACTGCTCTGGGACAGTCATTAATCTGTAGTAAATGCTAAGCATTTGGATCATTTCTGTGTAATTAAATAATCAATACTGCCTTTTGATTCAAATAAGTGGAGATTTGTATTTCAAATTTATCTTGGCTTAGGGTGTTCTTAATTCTTTTAGTTTACAACAAGGCAGGAGGCATGTGGACAACCAAGATTTTCTCCTGGTGTAACAGGCTCTTAAAGTACCAGGTGTTTTATACAAAGCCTTTCAAGTGGTCAAAATAGCATTCAAACTGGCCACCAAAACTAATTCATTGGATTGGATGGAGAAAAAAATAATCATGTGTTGTCCTTTTTCATAATAGACTACTTTCATTACTGGAAAAAAATTAGGTGACCTGACCCTGGGAGGTAGCCTGGAAGAATTAAAATAATCAAACAGAAACTTCTCCTGCCCAGCCACCCTCAGATAAGTCCATTTTATTTCATTCCCTGGCTCACATGACCTCTGTGTCCTCAAGTGGATGAGGTTGTGGTGTCATTTCTCCATCTCCCTCTCTCTCTTCCTTTATCTCTCTGGGCACGGGTGTGAGTCACTTCTCTGGTTTTGTTTTGTTCTTGTCTTTGCTGTGGAACCCATTGATCTGCAGAGGTGCTCACAGATGATGGTATTGGTGTCCACTGCAAACCTGGCCAGGCAAGAACACACCACAGTGGGGCTGCTGCCTTCACCACACACCACAGTGTGGGCTGCTGAGCTCACAAAATGCCCCAGCAGCAGAGTTCATCTTTCCCTTTGAAAGAGAGCAGAGAGGCCAGTTCCTGCTGAACCCTCAGAGTAACAAGGAGCTGGAAAATGAGAGGACTGTAAGCCACAAAGGCATCTTAAAGGGCTGGCTGGAATAGCAAGGCAAAGATAATTTATGGCAGAAGGAAAAACACAGAATAAGTAGGAAGAACCTATAGGTAAAAAAGCTTTGTCTGGGAAATTACTTGTTTGCAATAAAATTGCTGTCATTTTAGGGGCAAGAAAAGGATGAGAGCCAAACTGGGAAAGGAATTTAGTGTCATGAAATCAAACCAGCAGGTTTAGATCAAAAGGTCTTTGGAGCAGGAAATGTGCCTAATCATGTATTCATGTAGTGACTGACAGAATGAGGCTTTTGTCTTGACTTGAGTCTCTGGGAATCGTCAGAAAGCAAACACCAGACCAAGGCAAGCTGCACCAGGACCTCTGAGATATACAAAGTGGAGTAAAAACGAGAGTGAAGGTGAGTGGGGGTCAGGGGTAGGTGTATCAGAAGCTGGGGAAGACAAAGGCAGGGGCCTGAGGAAGGCAGTGGAAGAAAATGCCTAAATCATTATACTGGTCCAAAGCCTCAGAGGGGAACAGAGTCAAGTGGGGATGAGAAAGCATTTGGAACCATCAGGTCTAGAAGGTCTCCCACAGGGTGTGGAGAGCAACCACAAGTTCCCAAAGGCCCAGTAGGGACAGCTAACAGATTTCTCCAGCTGTTGCAGTATCCATCCTGTTTAGATAATGCCTAACATGGGCTGTGCCTGCCAGAGCATAGCTGGTCTAATGCCTCTTGACTCCCCAAAGGAGCAGGTGTCCCTCATCACCTGTGGATGATTGTGGCAGTAGAGCACCAAGTGGACACCAGGTGCCCAGAGGCTCATATCTGTTGCAGCACTGAAGGGTCCTCTCTGCCAGTGCCTCTCCCAGCCCTTCTAATGGGGAAAGGGGATGATCCTTTCTGAATGAGGGCAGGGGAAGCACCCCCAAGCCCCCATCCTCCCTGCTAGAGAGTGCCAGGGCCCAGCCGGAGCAGCACAAGAGGATCTGCTGTACTGCTCTCTGTAAGCATGCAAACAGCAAACCCATTCTTAGAGACATACCATACCCCAGGCCAGTGGATTGAAGCTGAAAATTCCCCCCTGTCAAAAGGTCTTTTAATATAACTTTAAAGGCATACCTGAGAAAACAGAGTTTGAGCCTGGTTTTTATTTAGGAATTTGCCTGCTCATGTGCTTTATTCTGAAGCACTCCAGCAGTCTATTTTTCTCTTGCACTAGAATCTGGACATTATTATGCAGATTTCCACTCTAGCAATATTACGGCAGAATAAATAGCTCTGCTATGCACGAAGGGGAATCCTATTACATCTTCAGTATCTCTCAGTAAGCATTATCGCTATTATACCAATTGAAGAGACAGAAAACAATTTTTAATTAAAAATATTTATAGCAGGCATAATACCAACTGCCAGTTTCACTATCCAGTGAATGATTTTGCAGCTGGTACTAATTCTCTCTTATTTCTATGAGGTTAGCCAATATCAGCTGTTCATTAAGCAGAGGACATTTCAGGAATATCCGTATTATATGCTGTCACTAAGTAAGAAGTTCTTCCTTTGACAGATATTAGGAAATCAAGATTGCTTGGCTATGTTATTCTGGGACTTCATAATAGAGAGGTCGTTTCCCAGTGATCTGAGTGGGCTGCATCATCAGTTTTATTCAAATCAATCCTACAAAACTGCTTTCCAGCAGATTAGAACATTTTAATTAGCAATATATCTTTTGTCTTGTATCTGCAGTGGAATAGGGGGTGGGAAATTGATGTCAGTACACCCTTTCTTTTACTGGGAGAGCAGCATAATCAGAAGGTGTCAGCAGAACCACAGGCAAATTAATTTTGAGATGCAGAGCTTTCTACAGCCAGCCACAGAGCTTCTCCTCACACTGAGTCGGGCCAGGCTGTGTGGGCGAGTTCACCGCTGCTGTCGGTGCCAGACACTCTGGGGGGCAAAGTCTGATAAGGCTCCCTTGGGTGAAGGGCATGACAACAACCCACTGGCTCACCCTGAACATTCTCACACTTGCTGTACCACAGAGCACATAAAACCTCAGTTCCTGTCCTTGTTAGATGTATGTGTCAGTAAATGTGCGTATGTGTAGCTGTAGGTGATGGACAGCTGTCCCTAGAAGCTGTAAAAGCACCTATCTGCTGCAGCCATAACTCAGGCTCAAAGGAAACCAGCAGGCAGAGGATGAGCTGCAGAGGAGCCCTATTCCCACATATCTTCCATCCTCCTACCTCTCTGTGCCATGGGACACGTGTCTGAAATATGGAGCTGGAACATTGCCTCCACCAGTTTTGTGTACACGGAGAGCTTTTTCCCCATAAATGCAGGGATTAATGAGAGTCAGTTTGTCCTTGGTTCGCATTTGTGTGGTTCAGAGGGATTGTGGCATGCTGAAGGTTCCAGCCCATAAAATCTAATACAAACTTCTTGTTCCCTGCATTCACCCCAGGATAGCTGGCAGCCCAGTCAGTGAGGAAATCCCCTGGTGATTTTTCAAAGGAGCAGCTGGGAACTGACAAACCAAGCAGCTCATCATAACCTGGCATGCGAATTGCTAAATCCCATATGGTTATTGTTTTTCACTTTAAAATATTAGCAGTGAGTTTCAAAACACAGAATTTAGCAAGCTGTGTTTCATCACTGGAAGGATCAAACCCCGTTTGAGTATGTGAAGCCATTTACAACATGCTTATCCTTCCACCTGCAATAGATTTCACAGCAATTTCCCCTGGCCTGTGTCCACAGTGACAGCAGAGGGGCCCAGGGGGAGCAGCTGGAAAGATGAATTATGTGAAATGGTGGAGATGGGCATCTGTGAGAGGAGCAGAGGCTCTCCCAGGAGGTGATTCCGAACAAGAGTTTAAAGTAGGGATGTGCTCTGAGTCACTTTCAAGGGAGCTTCCCTCTGCCCACTGCCTGCAGACTGACCTGTGAAGAGCAGCTGCTGTTGCTTAATTAGCCTTTGTGAATATTCTGCTTTAATCCATCTTTAAAGCTCACAAAAGCCTATCATGTCTATGTGCTGCTCTTGCTCTAGGCAAGATTGCACCACTTATCAACAGCTTCAAGAAGCTGAGATTCACCAGCAACATATGGGAATGTCCAATCTATTACAACCATTTTCTTTTACCTACAGGGAAATAAGAATGTCAGTCAGCTAAAGAACAAACTTTCTTCTTTGCACAGATGGCTATGAGGGCTTCCAGAACACTTTGGACTGAGTGTATGGAATGCAGCAGTTCTACATGTGACTTTCTCAGTAGTCCTAGGCTAGCTCTGATTTCAGCCATTTCCCTTGGTATTTCATGGAAGTGAGCAGTGTGTATTTGAGGAAAGTGCCATTTGGCTTCTAAAGGCAGCAAGCAAAGTTTCAGTGAGAAAAATTATACTAGTCAACCCTCAGGAAAGGCAGTCTGAACAACTGGAGCAGCAGAGCATGAAGCATTCCTTCTTATCTTTTTCCTTAGCTTTTTGTGAAATGGCACATGGAAAGACATCAGGTTATTTCTCCAAAATGTTTTTTGAATAACAGTTTTCACCAGTCCTGGAAAAGGGGAGTCCATCAGTGTAGTCAGCCCTACATTGTGCCTGAGAACCTGGGTATCCATTTCCAGGGTTGTTACTACTCTTGGAAAACCATTTTCCTTCCCTACACTGTAAATTTTCATGGACACAAACTTTTTCTAAGTATGTGTTTGTGCAGGATGACAATTTGAGATAATCCTGTGTGAGGTACCGCCACAATGCAGACTGCTGACTGCTCAATGCTGAGTTTGTCATTAAGTTATATCTATTGAGGAAGGAAATACAATGGAGCTGCTGGGTGGCAAAGTAGCTCTTAAAACAACCATTCCAAATAAAATGTCACAGACTGAAGTTTGATGGATAAAATTTCATTTCTGCATGCTACCGGGTGGAAGAAAAGAGCCCATCTGTTCTCTGGGCATTGCACATTGTTAAGCAAACTACTTGCAGCTTGGCAGATCAGAACATTAGAAGAAAAAATATTTTAGAAAAGCCAACCATAGATGAGCATGAATACAAGATGAGTCATTGAAGTTTGCCCAAAAGCAACATAAAAATGATGGTTGTTGCCAGGAAGTTATGCCAGGGTATTCTCACGGGCTTGGCTGGCCGGGGCGGGCGGGCGGAGAGAGAGAGAGGCAGGGAATAGGGAATAGGGGTGCATTCTTCCTCTGCCGGCGCTGGCCAGGGCCGCTTGGCTGCTCGCTGCGGGGAGAATGCCTGTGTTTGTCTTAGCAGACAAGGGGCACCATTATCACATACCTCAGCAGGGTTGTGGATGTCAACCAAATAGTTGGTTTTATTTAGAATATGACATCCAACTGGTGAATAAAGCATTTTGGGTGTCCTGGAAAGATTTTATATACAAACCAGCTGGAATCCCATTGACAGGAACAGCCTCTTCCTTTCCCTTTCCCCCTCCCCATTATTTTGAGTCAGACAGAGCTGAAAGTGACTGAGAGGAACTCCAAGAAGCCTGTGCCTTTGAGCAATAAAGTCTACTGGTGCTAATCATCTGACACTTGTTCATTAAGAGAGACTCAGGCAAGCATTTCATCATTGAGATGAGTATTTAATACATGAATGGGTAACGAGAAAACATATTTGTGGCCAATTCAAAAGGCTGTCATACAAGGAGACTCCAAGTCTGAGCAGGTTGGGAAAGCTGCAGGGTGCTTTGGAATTCTCTCAAGTGAACCCACACTTGCAAAGCTCAAAGTTGCTGCTTCAGCCTCCGAAGAAAAGTGGAAGTAGAATGGGCAGACAGTCATGGGGCAGGCAGTGGCTTCCAGGCTCCTGCCTTCCTTTAGCACAACCACAAAGTTATAAGGAAGAGAGAACCTTACAAAGCTTTCCATACAGAGCATGGAAATGCACCCATCCCAATGTTTGTCCCATTATTCCAGAGCTGCACGAGTTATGTGCTAGGATGTTCCCAAGCTCAGAGGAAGTCCGTCATCGTAGCCCCTAGTGTCTCACAAACAAAGCTGGATAGAGGCATCTTCTTACTGTGGCAATCTACTGCTTGTTCAAGGAAAATTATTCAAGGTAGATCTAGTCAAAACAAGAACATAAAATGACTGAAGGCCTCCAATAGCTGAAGATTAAAATACATTTCAAATGAGACCAAAAAGGACAGAAACATTCAGTAAAGTGCTTTTCCTCAACTTTTGGAAGATGTAGGATGCTGGCTCTTGTAACTGGACCAGAGCATGTCGTGCACATCCCAAGTGTCCCAAAAGATAAGGGAATGATTCCTTTCAGTAACTTCATAAGTACTGGAGGCATTGTAGAAAATTTTAAACAAGATTGTGATGTGCTAGTTAAAAATGACGAGTAGGAAGTCACTCGTTGAAAGATTTTCATTCTGAGTGAAACTATGGAGAAGCTTGATGTGCAATTCAGGGATCAAGAAGATGTACATTTAATCACTGAAACAGTTGTTTCATAAGAGCAAGCTGATTTTGTTTAATATATCTCTTAATTTTCTGGTTTATAAGTTTGTCTGAAAAAGGCAATCATGGACACGACAGGCTGCTAATCCATACTTGTTGTAACAAGCTAGCTGGGTGTTATCTCAGAAAAACCCCACCAGAATCAACAAAAACTCCCCGCTACATAATACAGGACAGACCCAGTGGATTAACTCCTCAGTGATTAACAGTGGGGAGCAGTCATGAAATGGACTTCTGTGTTTCTGAGTCAGGCAGCCTAGGACCAAGGCACTGGTTTTGTTCAGCACCTGAGGCTGATTCCAGAACCCTGCAAAGCCAGTGTGTGGAAGATGCCTGGGCAGCAAGGGAAGTCTGTTATGGTATGGCAGTCATGCAGAGTGAGCCGGAGCACCTGCTCAGCTCAAGGCACCCAAACAAGAAAGATTTTAACACCAGGCAATGCAAAACCACACATGTAGGGATGAGGAGTGCTGGATCTGTGTGGTGGAAAATAGGATGCTGGAAAGAAATTATTCTGTAGAGTTTGTGAATTAAAAGAGGTCAAGAAATGCAACTGAAGTGCTCAGAACAATGATGTGAAAAAATAAAAAAAAGAGACATGTGGACAAGAAAATGTGAGCAACACAGTGATGTAAATGCTTAAATACAGCATTGGTGAGGTGATCCTGAACACCTGTGTCAAGTTAGTGACTACATTTCTTACAAAATTAAATTAACTTGCGGAAGAGACCTACTAAAGAATTGGAGTACAGGAAAATTGCCAAGAGCTCTGTAAAAAAATATAATGTGTCAAAATCTGTAGACAACACTTCTATTGTGTCTTAAAAATGCCTAGTATTAAGAAGGTATTAATATTTCAGATAAATGACTCAGTGGTAATATTTAAATTATCAGCAGATAATAATTATCAGGTTTAGGTAGCAGAAATAAGAAATGTATTTTTTTACACAAGTACATTTGTACACAAGTACAAGTGTGTTTAAAGAGGGGCTGAGATGTAAATTGTTTCTCCACTTCTTGGTGGCATCAGCAGATATTTGTTGCCTTTCTGGGTGATATGCTTTAGTCTAACACAAGGTATTGCTCTCAATATATGAAAACTCAAAATTAAATTATCAATTCCTTGCATGTGATTGTGCCTAATTTCATGATCCTTCTTGCCTTAAAGTTGGTGACCCTTCTAGTTCTCTCCTCACATTGTTTTGCACATTAAGGTTTGCACCATGGAAACCACAAATAAAGTAGGAAATGTAAAAACTTATAAAACACTGTGGTTAAGCAGCAGCTCTTAGTATTTGAGACCATTTAGAAATCAGGAGAGAGGGAACAAAGGGGGTCAGCAAGATAGACAAGACATGCCAATTGCAGTACTAGGTGCTGGGATTATTAGGGTTGTGGGTACCCAACAAGCTCACTGGAACCAAAGGATACCCTGTCTCGTGGGTAAGGTGTCCCCACTTCAGCATGTGCTGAACTCAGAATCCTGCCTAAATGTTCTCAAAGCCTTTTCCTGTGAGTTTGGGCTGTGTGCTGATCCTGTTATCAGGTATAAGAGCAGGAACTGTGGTCCTGCCAAAATTAGATAAGGGTTACAAAAAAAGAGAAAAGGGCACCAGCAGATACTGCTATCAAACAGAGTGCTTGCTTGTGCTCTCACACTGCTGGAAATCATCAGCAAATTAGGAATAAAAGGAACATGCAGGCAGTGTGTTCCCAGCTGAACTGCTGTAAATGTCACAGCATTTGCATTGACACCACAGACTGCTTCATTACTAAAAAAAAAGTTAAATCTACCCAGCAGGAATCTAAAAATCACTATAATTGAATGATGGTCAAAATATAATAGACTAAACAGTAACTGATAAAAACTACTTAAAATATGTTAAATGTCTTATACCAAAGAATAAATGGGAAACAGACAAAGATGTGGAAGAGTTTGAGCTGTTTATGTTCATGTTTATGCATCATGTTTCAGAGCAGACCCTGGGTGATACATAGAGACTCAGGAGTCATTGAGACTGCAAAATCAAGAGGGATAAATGCCATGGGAAATACTGGCAGCTCAGATGAAATTGTGCTCTTGAGAGCCAGCAGTATTCTGCAATCACTTGAAAGCCTCCAGAGTGCTTTAGCATCTCTTGGCCTTTGGTGAGAAAAGCAGGATGGGGCTGGTTTCTGCATACAGCAATGCCATTTGGAAATGGGATACCAAGTTGCTAAAGGGATTTCATGAAATCTCAGCGAGGCAACACCTGCCCATTTGACAATGCTCTTCATAGTTAGAATGACTCCTCTGATGTTTTGAATACCACAATGCATCATTTATTCCTTTTCATACAGAAGGAAACTTCTCTTCTTGTAACTCATAAGACTGTTTGGTAACAGCTGGTCTGTGACATCTCTCTGGGGAATGAGGAACCTTAGAGCAGATACCACCTCATGAATAATTCCTGTAGCACACGAGAAAGACCAGCAAGAACATTCCCCATATCCCTTCAGTCATGCCTTCCAGAGGGACCATGAGGCTTACCTCTGCCTTGGAGAAGTAAAGTCAGGGCATACATTGCAACAGGACAAGATTTTAGCTCAGGAACCTTTTCATACCAGGGCCTTAAGCTGGGAGAAGAGAGCATGACTATGCTTGCCCACTTTTGCAGCAAGAACATTTCCTCTCATGGCACTCAGTTTGACTGCCTTGCCTAGCCATCAGGTCCTGCTTCAGATTGGTCATATTATTCATATTATTTCACTTGCATCAGAAGGCTCAAGGGTAACTGTTTTTTCCTCAAAGTTTATCTCCACCAAGATTAATGACTTCTAGTTGAAGGAAAGAGTGAAGGCATCTTCAGAGAACAATGCATGTGAATAGACTCATCTCAACCAAAGGGGTTATAATCAGTATCTTTAATTACAATATAAATTAGCAGCACGGAACCTTCCTTTAAATAATTACTTTTAATCTTGTTACATTTCTTCTCCTTGATTCTTTTGCAAGGGAAGGGTAGATCTTGCTGATTACTAGCCACAAAGATGTGTTGATTTGAATTTATATACAGTCTTTGCTCAGAATTTGACTTCTTTTTTTTCCTGCTATCCAGAGTAACACATGATGAACATGTTTAAGCCATTACATAACTTAACATACCCTGCTTAGGTCCTTCATTCTGTGTAACAGAGAACAGCAATGAAAATTGAAAAAGCTAACTCTTGTTTGCATCCTGCTCTTTCTGTATGGAAAGAGGGATTTAATAAAAGCACAGAAATTTAAAACTATGGTAAATTGGTTTCATATGTTTCAGTTACTCTTCTCACACTACATTTTGCACTGGAAATTATTAACTTGGTTACTGAAAGCCTTATCCATAGTCATGGATTTTAAACAACTAAAGCAAAACAAAGTGGATATTCCTTCTGTACCTGGAGAAATGGCTGCTGCTGCTGCTGAGAGCTGGTGCATCTCCTTGGTGAAACTCTGGTTCAACATGACCAGGTCCTGCCCTAGAGCTCCAGCTGTGTCAAGGACTTTGAGAACAAACAAGTAGTGTTTGAATATTATCTATCAGTGTTTATTCAGTTCAAGCTATTTTAATACCCTACAATAACCTTAAAATGGACCATCATGGTTGTGAATGAAATATCAAATATATAATTACTTCAAGGAAAAAAAACCAAAACCCTAAGTTTAAAATAGTATGTGAGTTGGTCCATATAAATTTAAATTTACATTAAACAATATTTGGTAAGAAATATGCTGTATTTGTTCAAATAATAAATAATATTTAATTTTATTTGTTGTCTGTCAACAGTATGGATTACAGTGCTGTGTACCTCCACTGCACCAGACAGAAGCCATGCAATGAAATTGGTGACCCAACTTGCTCAGGGAATGGAGGAGGACCAGGCTTGGCTAGCAGAGAGCTGGATCCACAGTTACAGTAAAGACAGGGACCGTGTGAAGGGTGCTGAATGAGTAGGGTGTGGGTATTTATCACACTGTGGGGGCAGCAGCTTTCCCAGTTGTCCCACTTCTGGAGAGGGAATGAGGTGCTTCAGGGAAACGATTCTGCCTTCCTGCCAAGTGCTGGGGCACTTCAGGGAATACATGCTGCATCCAAGGCTACTGCTACCCACTGAGAGGCCTTCTGGCCCAGGGTTTCTCTGAATCTCCATGCCAGAAGATACCAATTCATATATTTATCAAATCCAGGGCAGACTCAGCTTTAATACTGAGAAATTTTATTATATTGTTGTATTACCCTTTTGTTCCTAACATTTACAGTCCCCTTTCACCAGCTCTTTGGGTTACAACTGTGCTGTAGCAGCATATGGGATTTTGAAAGCACTGTGCCATAACAGCATTTTATTCTGACAGTCATTTACCCTCAGCTGTAGCCAGAGCTATGAGCAGGAGTTAGACCTATACCCCACCTGGGTCATTTTATATGCATCACTGTTCTATTGGAGGAGGCTTTTTAGGTGTCCCTGCATCTAAAACTGTCAGCTTTACTGCTGCATTCACTCAGCCTCCCCCCAAGCACCAGCTTCAAAGCCTCAGTGCTTTCTGAGCGCCATTGGGTTTTCAAATACAAAAAAATATTGCTTTTTGCTAAAAGATGTGCTTTGTTCCTTTTGTTGGGTAAGCAGAATGTTCCGTCAGCCTCAGCACTTCATCATTAACTGCAGACCATAATTCACACCCAGCTTGGGAGAGAACTGGAGCAAGAAGAAAAATGGTTTTGCCTCCCTGCCCCTGAACCCATGTCACCGTGTTATTTGTTACAAGATTGCTAAGCCGTTCATGAGTATAAATCAGTATCATTCAAAAACCAGTGTCAAAGGAAACAATGAAAATCCCAGGATTTTATGAATGGGAGGGATTGTCCTGTGCTGCCAGACTTGGATCAATGCAAAGCTGGCAGTGGATGCTGCTGCAAGGCAATAAACACTGCCATCTGTTACCTCTGAGTTCCTGGAGCATGTAAAAGGCACCAGTGAAAATCAGCCCTGCCCTGACACGGGATGCTCGGGCAGTTCCTTCCCACCCACGAGGGCAGCAGGCAAAGCCAGCGTGTGGTGGGGTTGGTGACACTTTGTCACCACAGGGAAAGGCACCTAGGGGTGCTGGGACTACTGGGGGCATCCCATGGTGGAAAGCCTCCAGGAGCTTTCCAGCACCATGGTTGTTGGATGCTTGTCTCCTTCACAACACTGGCATGGATCAGTGCCTTGGTGGCACTGGGTCCCTCCTCCTCTGCCCAGGGAGGTTCCATGGGAGGTAGCCCACTAGGAAGAGCTTTGTGTATTTTTGTGTGCATAAAGCAACCATTCCCACCACAACACCTCATCCCAGGTCTGAGGGTGATTCAGGAGAACATGCTGGGCTGCTTCCCTCCTCTGATCTATCTCCAAGTGCACAGGACATGTTTGTCAGGTTCTGTCACCCCTCCATGAGCATCTCCCCACTGTGGGGAATGAGGGCTGCCTGCCAGGATCTGCCATGGGAGCAAATGCCTTCCCACATCAGCCTGATGCTGACTGCTTGGCTGAGCAGCGGCATGTTGTTCCTGCACACTCGGGCATGATGTAGTTGGGATTATTTATACCCAAGATACCTGCAGCTGAGGTCTTAAACACAGAGGCACCTCAAAAAATAACAGGCTGTTGTTCTCTGCTCTGCAGAGAAATTGTGAAGCCTAATAACAGAAACAGAAAGGGAGACACCCATGTGCAAAAGTAGCCTGCTCAAAAACTACTCAGCTATTTTTGGTGCAGAGTACTACTAATGTTTGCAGACACATTTTTTCCCACACCCTGTGTTCATGCAGAACTGGGGATAAAAGTCTGTAATAGCTCATCATTTCCATTTGCTTTAGATTCAGATGACATAATTCCAAATGTAAAAACTGGGTGGACAATACTGGCTACCTGAGGAACACTACTGGAAACAGTGCGTGTATGCTTATCTTTGAAAGTCTGGCCCCTGGGGGCTGTATTAATTTCTTTTACTATTTTAGCTGGCCCTCTCTAATGCCCTTCCCCTCCCAGGCACATGGTTGTTTGGAGCTGAGGCCACATGCCCCACAAACACATTGGGACCTGCTGACCATACCACAGATTCACTGGGATGCTACAGGGGGGACCATCTGTGCCTGATTATGGATAGCAAAGCAGCCGTCCCACAGCAGGGACAAGCATGACAATGAAGCTCTCAAAAGATTTCATTACGTAAAAGTGATTTCTATTTTGAAATCCTCCAGGATTTCTATTTTGAAAATTAACAACTCAGAAAAAATGCTTTTGCTGTCTATTTGTGTCAAAATATTTGTGTCTCTCCCTCCCTGCTTCCTAGCTTCCTTTGTATTTACAGGAAACATTGCACGGACTGTGACACCACACATGTTCTGAGCACCATTTGTCCTCAAAATCAGATTCAGTGCTCAGGATTAAACTGAGATGTGCCAGAGTTTCTGTTGAACATGAATAAATGGCAGTTAGCTCCTTACCCCTGAGCTTGTTAAACCAGAGTGATTAGAAATATGCAGTTGGCTCGAAAAAACCAACATGGAAACCCATGAAGCTATACAGAACAGCCTCATAAGCTGATTTTTAGCTTATTTGGTTTTCATCTAGTGAGAACTTCAGCAGGAGGAGAGTAAGACTAGCCAGACAAGAACCAAAAAAAAAGTTTGCATTGAAATCCCAATTCATTTGCCAACCAGGTCTCAAAACACAATGAGCAATGCCTGGCAGGTGCCTGGAACCAAGCTACCCTTGGCAATCACTTATATGGTGCTATGGCCCAGAAATTATTTACTATATTAGCAGATAACTGCATTTGATCAGAACTATTAACTAATTTAGATAATTCACATTCACATTTAGATAATTCAATACCTTATATACGGGAGTGAAGGGACCCACAGCACCTTGGTTTGACTTTTGGGGACACTCCAGTTCCAAATCCCAGTGTGAAATACTGATACTGATACTGTGAAATACAGACGTTGTAGACTGCTGGTCACACCACATGGGCAGACATTTAGAAATGCCCTTTTCCACCCCAGTCACGCTGGGGTCGAGGTGGTTCCATGAGGAGGTGGGTTCATGGGATTAAGAGAGATGAGCTGCTGCCTGAAGCCTTCCTATCCAACCCAAACCTGTGCTTGCTGTGGGCTGGTAGCTGGAAGAGGGCACCACGGGGGCACGTGGGGCAGTGGGCAGTGAGCTGCCTGCAGCCTGTGTCACTTGCTGGGGACATGTCTGAGCCAGGAACAACTATATCTGTCCAGAGATGGGCAGTCAGGGCTCAGCCTCCAAGCTGCTCAAACTCTGGCAAGTTTTGGGGTTGGGGAATGGCTTACAAGATCCACAAGCCGACCTACACAACAAGGTCTGTCCTGGTTCTGGTGGGGGAAGCACAGAGAAGGTGAACCAGCAGCTGCAAGGAATCCATGTGGCTGTATGCACCTTCCCAAGGCTCTTTCGGTCCCTCTTTTCTACCAGCCACTCATGGGATTTTGAAATCTGACTACTGAGAGCAGTCCCAAAGCAGAGATCATTGGCTTTTTTTACTAAACATGGGAGAATGAGTGATGGATTTGATTCCTGTTGGTGCTCCCCTGGTCCCAGCCCTTCAAGGGAAGAGGCCACCCTCCCCTTTTCTTTTTGTGATCCTTTTGTGATCCTTTTTGTGATCCTTTTGTGATCCTTTTTGTGATCCTTTTGTGATCCTTCAACAGCTTGCACATGTGGTCTCTCTTCGTTTTGCCTGCCTGATTACATGTGTTTCTTTAAGCATCTGTAGAGGGATGAAGACTTGTGGCACAGCTGTGCAGGGCAGGCAGGAAGAGCTTGGATCAGACAGGTGGTGTATCCTGCCAAACAGGCAGCACAGCTTCCCAGCCCCTGCAGAGGGGAGGGTGCAATGCTGTGGCACCCCAGGCTAGCTGGGAGCTCTGCTGTGATCCCAGTGTGTCTGACCTCTCATCCTGACATTGCCACAGCAGTATGCTGTTCAGGAAAGGACAGCAGTCTGTGTCATACAGCATCATAGAGGACAAATACCCCAGTGGTGCCAGCTCAGCCTCCCTGAATGCCTTTTGTCATGGTCCTTAAGGTTTCTTATGACAATCCTCTCTCTCAGCTTTGGTAGCAGATAGCAAGTCTGCATCTCAAACCACAAAAATCTACCAGAAACCAGGTTTGGATAATTTCCCAACATCAAATGCTATGTCCTTTTCTTTTTGTGCACATCCTGAAGATGTAGAGCAGTTTTTCACAGAATGATGATGTAGGTACAAATGTGTGGCCGAAAGTCTGGAAGCAGGACATAGAGCAAAATATTTGACTCAGGCAAATGGGTGCGAGGGCTTCTGGTCCTGAGTGGCTCTGCTGTGGATTAGAGCATGACAGGGTGACTCAGGTAGGAAGGGAGCTCAGCAGGTTGTGGGTGTAGCCCAGCCTCTGGCTCAGAGCAGGAGCAGCCTGTTTGCCATCTGCCTTTGCCTTTCCCTAGTCCTACTCCATCACAGCTGATCCTGGGGATTGTCTTGCAGCAGATACAGCCACGTCTCTGCAGTGGTGTGTCCCAGCTGGGGCTGCTGCTTCCTTTCCTGGGCAGTGAGGAGCAGCACTGGGCTGCTGGGGGACATGATGTATGGGGGAAGGATTGACTTCAGCCTCTGCCTCAGGCAGTGAGCAACCTGAAACTGCTTTGCAGTTTTCAGCAGTCTTAACAATGGAGATCACTGTTTGATTAAATATTGCACAATCTAGTATGCTTATTGATTCAATTTGAAAATACATATATATATATATGTTTACACACAGTGTGTGGCAGAACCTCGTAGAAACCCTGTTTTCATCAGGCTGCCTGCAGAGGTCGGTAGGGGGGACCAAGAGATCGGACAAGCAAACAAGAAGCAAAAGGCAGCCCTTAATTTGGATGTGGGGCTGACAGAGGGCTTGTCTCTGGATTAGTAACGGTGAACTGCCACTACAGAAACCTGTTTTGTTACTAGGACATGTTACAAGTCAGCAGACAGCCACATTTTTCTGACTCATCAGCTGATACTAATTAATGACTTGGGAGCACACCAAAAATCCCCATTGGCCTTCCTTCCTTCCTTGAAAGGCTGTGATTGTCTTTCTCCCCTTCCCTGTGCTTTAGAAAAAAAATCACATCAAAAAGCTATACATTGTAAATATGGAGAATGACCAAAATAACTCCCCAGTCCCAGCATCACCCCAAATAAAGGCACAAATCCTCCAGAGGGAAGGATGCAAACCTAATATGGAATATAAAAGATAACACTTCCCCCCCCCCTTTTTTTCATATGAAAATCAACATTCTCTGTTACCAAAAGTGCCTGGGACAAAGCAAATGCCCATGTCTGTGAGCTGCTGCATCTCTCTGCCAGCCAGGCTAGCAATGCTGAGCAGCAGCATTTCAGGTATACACATTGAAAATGTCTTTGTTTCTCTGAACAAAGGAATGAAGCGAAACTCCACAAACCCAACACCATTCTCCTTCAAAGTGGGTAGGTATGGTCCCTTGTCTCCCCAGGGATACGACCTTTGCTAATGCCACATCTGCATCCTCAGTGGGGCCAGCATCAGTTAAAATCCAATTCCTAAAAGCCAGGCTTACAGACTGACTCCCAGCATCTGTATGTCTCTGTCCTAGAAAACAGAGCTGATGATCTTAAATTCTTGAATCCTTCATTCCTTATTTAATGTCCATTTTCTCATTTAAATAATCAGTGTTGATTTGAAACAAATTTTTCCCAAATTCCCCATAAATATTAATCCTCAGGGGAATGTATTTAGACAAAATGTAAATAGTTTCCTTCACATAATTTTGTTTGGACAGAACAACTGCCACCAAGATATCGTGTGATCTCCAGGGTACCATGAATAGTGCTTTCATACTTTTCTGTCACTGGGGTGTAATTAGAAGATCTCTCTTTTTTTTTTTTTTGTCTTGAGTCATTACTGCATAAATAAAGCCTCCTTGTGAATTAACTCAGTCTCCTTCAATGCAAGAAGAGCACAGAGCAAAGCTGGGGGTTTGAATTCTGTCTGTTTTTAACAGATATAACCCTCTCAGAGCTTAACCATATCTTTACAGACACAGATGCTCAATTACATCTTCTTATGCTCCTATACTGTTTTGTGAAGCATGAAGAAGCATTAAATGCACTTGCCATGATTCTTAGAGGACATTTAATTGGGTGGATGTCCTGATGAAATAATTCCACCTTCATCATGTACATTTCTAACTCCAAATGAAATATTAACAACTCTGAGAAAGATAGAGATGAATAAAAGAGTCTAAAACACTTATTTCCCACAAGTACCCTCACAATACATGAAAGTGTCTCCAACAGAAAGTTTGATGAGAAAAATTTTGAGTGACTTGCACCCCTGCAGAGCTCAGTCCTGTGTAAACTCATACCTCAAAAATCCATTCAATAATACTCCTCTTTTTCTCTCTAAGGGCTTATCAGAACAGACTATCTTGAGATGGTATATTTTTTTGCCTCTGCTGTTCTTCCTGCTTTCACATTTCTGTGGCTGGAACATACAAAAAAACCATCTTGGCATTTACTTCTTTTCCTGAATGCAAGGGGCCTAATGCATGTTTGCTTGGGACTAATGGCTCGTGCCCACTGGAGCTCACAGCAGGCACTATCAGTGCATTTTGAAGATCATGAGAGTGGTTGACATAAAGTTGCCTGCTGCAACAGGAACTCCAGAGGGCTACTGACTGCCCAGGGCTCGAAGCAAGGAGGCCAGCTGGAAGTCAGGCTGAGAACGAAATCACACCTCCATAAGTTTCATATTCAGAAATATGAACAGCTTCTCATTCAGAACTCAGAATTTGAAAGCTGATAAGTTACAGAATGAACACAGGCATCTATTTGCTTTACCCCTTAACCTTGTTAATTCTGCAGTGCAGCCTTGCTCATCCAAAGCTTAGCACTAATTTAGTGTCAAAAATTCAAAAGCATTTGAGTGTCCAGGCTAGAACAAGTTTGCAAGTAAATTGACTTGCTTATGAATTGATAAGAGCCCATAATTATTTTTTATCTTTATCTATATTTAATTTATTTAAATTAAAGTTTTGGCATGGTTTTTTGGTTTTTTTTAAAGTTCCCAAAGGGTCATTTTTGTCAGAGAAAAGAGGATCTGATTAGAAACTCCAGATCTTTATTTGCCTTCTTCACAGGGCAGCCATGACTTTCTCCTCTTTCCCACTGATGACCTGTAGTGGGGAGTGTTGCTTTGAAATACAGACAAGGACAAGGTATCTCCTACAGAAAGGGAAGAAGAAAAAGAAACAAAAGCAAGGAACCATAAGCGTCACCAAAGCCACATCTGTTTTCCTGTGACAGGACTAAAGAATCCAAGCTGGACTGGTTACTGACATAACAAAACAAAGTTGATTCTGTGCCTTTTTCTGGCAGAAGACTCCATCTCAACCCCCACATGTCAGTAGACCAAATTTGTCTCAAATTCTGATTCTAGGCTGTGTGTGTTTTGAACATGTGAGGCTTTAGGCTGCACATAGGAACAGAAATGCAGGTATGAGCCAAGGCTTTGGAGTGATTTCTAAAGCAAGTGTGGAAACAGGGGATGAAGATTTCTTAGCTGAATTTGTCTGTGCTTTCTGGTGCTTCAAATTATTGTTATTTCTACACAGAGGGTCTGAATTAGCTGCATATTTGTACATGGTAAACATGAAAACAGTGTTTGACTTAAATTATGGAGTTCATAGCACTGAAACACTGAATCTAAAACCCTGTAAATAGCAAATCCTGTTGTGAATACCCACTAAGTCCAGGCATTAATCCATGCTGTTTGCATTGGATTTTCCCCTTTGCTTCCTCCATTTTGGTAAAAATACAAAGTTAGCTGAAAGTGAGCATGCCCCATCCATATTCATGGAGAAAATGTGTTCATGTGAGTTCAGTGTCCCAACCAATCCACCTGGTCTGGGTTATCACTCTGTGTTGCACATACCAGACTAGTTAAAAATGAAACTAGAAGAGCTTTGGACTGCTCCACATCAACAGCAGAAAAGTCAGTTGAATGAGCTATTCAAACAGACAACCTAAGAGAACACATGGAACTAACCCTAATAAAAAGATTCCATTCCTCAAATTTCAAATGCTGCATCTGGCAACATTTTCTCCTTAAACACAACTGCTTTTCTTTTTTTATGTTTTAGCATATGCATATGGCTAATTCATAAATGACTTGTGATAAAAGTGCCATGGGTGTTGTGTCCATATGCTACGGCTTTGTAAACTCTTTGGGTAATACCAACAATAAAAATTATGAAATTATCATTGTAATAAAGTTGTGACAATAGTATGCTAAAACCAGTGGGTGATCTGACCCAGAAATCCCTCAAAAAGGAAACTTTTGTTCTCTTAAACACAAGGACAGGCAAGGTATTGCAAGCAGTGGGATAACTGAGCTCAGGTACTTGTCCTGCTCTTCTGACCCCCCGAAAACAAATGTAAGATATTCATCCTATAGCTCAATATCTTTTAACACCCATCTGGTTTGGACTTTACAGCATACAAGGATAGGCAAAATCACACTAGAGAGATTCATTTCAGCAAGCTCTGCATTTAAACAAGGTGTCACATCATGTCAAAAAATGTCCCCTGACACAAACTAGCAATGCAAGGTTTTATTTTTAAGTTATCTGCTTCTGAATACTTATCTACAATAACAAGTACAATAAAATATGGTTATAGGAAATACATAGGGTTCAACCAGGTGTTTTTTCAGTCTCCACTTTGCAAGCCCTTGGTAAAAGCTGTGACCGTTCTTTAAAAAAAGTAATTGGATTTTTGCTGAAATCCCCTCAGGACAGAGAATTAGAATCATAATCTAATAATTTATTCTCAAAACTGGCTGCTATGATATGGAATGCTCCTATGAAGCTTTGGATATTGCAGCCCAGTTGTTATCTGCCAGCAATGTTTATGCACACAGAGCTGAAGATCAGCCAAAATTTCATTACAGGAAATAAAAACCACTGGAAGACAAATGCAAAAACCATTTGGTAGAAATCATAGATACTGGAATGAAACCTTTTTCCCATATTGAGTTAGAAACAGAATTTATTACAGAATTCAAAGGCAGAGCTGGAAGAGATGGCTGAGATAATTTGGTTTGATATTTTGCAGAACATCAAACTCAGATTTCTCTGTTAACCCCTGTTGTTTCCAGATCATCTCTTTCATCAGGAAAATAATGCAATCTGTGGTAGTTATTAACTAGCTTAGTTGTTAATTACTCCTTTCGTTAAACACTTACACCTTATTTTTAATCTGAAATGTTTCTGTCTTTGACTCCTCTTGATGGGCAGTGTTCTGTATTTGTTGGGCTGAAGAGTTATCTGCTAATAAATTTTTCTTTCCTCTGTAGATATTCACAGGCTGCACTAGCCTTGTTTTTGATAAGATAAACAGACTTCCTACCTTGAAACTTCCTCATGTTTTCCTTTTTTATTTTATTTTTTTTTTTTTATATTCTGGTAGTTCTTACTTGAATCCTCACCAGTTTTCAATATTCTCCTTGAATTGCTGACACCAGAAATGGACTCCATTGGCCACTGTGCTGGTGCCAAACATGGAGGTAATATATCCTACTTCCTCCCACTCAGTATTCCCATGTCTTTAATAATTTGGCAGCAGGGCTGGGTTAGCAGCTCATATTCGTTGTGGTCTCCAGCTCTTTTCCAGTCTGTCACAGTTTCTTCAGAGGAAGCACTGCCCTTTCCCTGGAAGGATGCTCTGCACTATCTCCCTGGGAGTCTGGATTCGAGCTTGGCTGCATTTTTTAAGTGCATGTATTTCAACAGCAACCAGACTACCAGACTATCAGGCTGTGCAGTCTGTTGTGTGTCACTGCCCTGTCTGTACCTCATTTGCTGCCTCTCCTATCAGTACATCACTGTCAACCTTCAGGAAGATGACAAAGCTTTAAGATCTATTTCGTGTTCCTTCAAAGCAAGGGAACATATTTCTGTCACAGGCACAAGCACAGGCTCTGTGTTCAGGGATCTCTTCTCTCTCTGTTTTAATTCTGTCTAACTGCAGGTTCATTGGCACCAAACTATATACTGTCACCAAATGGCAATAAGCAAATGCACCAGGTTGCATATAGATTTAGTTCTGCAAAGGAGCTAGTCTTGGTAATGAGAATGCTTAATCACAAAGAAGTGTTTAACAATCACTGGCTGGGAAATTAAAGCATAAAAACACCACGCTGCTTTTCTTCTCAAGGGATGTTTACCACTTCTTGACATTTTGGGGGGGATTACTGTTGCAGCCCCTCAGTGTGAATGCAGCACATGAGACTGTATGTGCTTATTAATAATAGCTTCCTTCTGGTTTCATCTTATCCTTCTGGCACTCTTCTATAAGCTTTGTAAATGTGACTTTCCAAACTTTGAAGGGCAGTTTAAAACTTGTCATTTGCCCATAGATGCTGTAATGCCACTGAAGTATGCCTGCACACTGCAAACCTACAAGCGACATCCACGCTGGCCCCAAACTGCAGTAATGTTCTAAATGCCACTAGAGATGCCCCAGTGAGCCTGGCACGGCCTGCCCCTGACACGCTGCCTGCCCAGCCCTCCTGCCACACAGCCCTTGCAGCAGCCATGGCAGAAACCCCAGGGGGACACTGTCACCTCTCCCGGCCAGCACCCAGAGCCAGCTCACTCTGGGCCACCCAGCTGTCGTGCCACTGCCACCCAAGCCCTCTGCCAGGCTCCCCAAGGATAGGATGCCTGAAGACTGGCAGCCTGCTGCCTCTCCAGCTGAAGGCAAGAGGAGTCTTATGGAGTGGGATGAACCCAAGGGACTGCAGCTCTCAGTACAGGCAGTGAAAATAACCCAGTGATAAGAAAAGCAAGGCTTGCTGTGGCATATGCCAAAAGGGAGTCCCTGCTGGAAGCACCAGGCAGGACACAGGACCCACGGCAGCGTGGGCAGGACAGACGAGCGGGCAAGACCTGGCTCCCAGGATGTGCATTGGAAACCAGGGGGAATCTCACTGCACACAGCCATGGCCCTGGGCAGAGGGCAGCTCCATCAGCACACTGAGCAGCTGCACCCAGATTCAATGGTTTCTTTTCCTGTTCTCTGACTGACAGTGAGCAGAAGGGCTGCTTAGTGTTAGGGGCAATTTGTGTCATCTGTCTAGGCAGCAGTGGTGCATTGTATCCCCGTGGTGCCTTTGCTCTCCCCCTGCCTAGCCCCTAGGCACCTGACATCACTCCAGCAAGCTGCTGTACAGCAGGGTTTTTCCAGCTGGTGCTGGTTTAAAAGCATGAACTGATCCTATTGACTGTCTTTGGAGGAACCCACCTTGCAACTGCAATGAGATCACGACACCCCTGACGCCTCTGGAGGCCAGACGCTCCATTACACGATGACTAATGGAGCAAAAGCCTTTTCTTTGCGCATGTAGATAAAATCCCTGGAGCCCACTCGTCCTGCTCTGTCCCCCTCCCTGCCTTCCCATCCTCCCCACCCTTCCCCCACAATTTTATACTGTTTTTTAAACTGCTGATTCCTCAGGAAAAAAAATACATCTCATTTCAAGCTTCAGGGAAACCAACCCAGCCCAGCACCCAGAGAAGATGCTTACAGACCCACTGGGGCTGTGGTGCTGACATGGGAGTCAGAGGTGGACTCAAAACTCTGCAGCCACAGGAAGTGAAGCAGCTGTGCCCCTGCACAGCCTGGGTAAGTAGAGCAGGACGCAGCTGCTGGGCTATTCCATCCAGCATGGTGAGAGAGGAAGGAACAGAAATTTATCTCAAGCCAGAAGGCAGATTTGGGCAGGCTGTGTGACTCAGCACAGGCTGCCCATGGTCAGTCACACCCTAGTGTGGAGGGCTGCTCTATGGGAAGTTCCATGGCACCACACCTCTGTAGTGGTCACATCCAGGCAGTCTGGAAGTCTCTTTTCATGGCTGCACCAGGATTAAGACAACATAACAACAACATAACAACAGGATTAAGATAACACCACTTGTGTTGCCCAAGCGGTGGCAACACATCTCCAGCTGATGCCAAGCTAAGGAGGAAGCTGAAATGGCATAAATGCAAGTTACAGTCTTCTCCTTGGGCACTGCCAGGTCTTCAGCAGCTTGGCTCCAGAAGCCAATGGTGCAGAGGTTCACCTGTGGGGCCTTTCAGAAGTCAAGATGTCTGTGTCCTCCTCATTTCTGGTCCTGCTTGGTCTGTGTCCATACAGTGACACGGAGCAGCAGTTACATTTAATCTGGATTCATTGCCACATGTGCCATATCTCATGAATAAAAGAAGAGAAAACAAAGGAAAAAATAACTCATTGGGGTGTAGTAGGGCTGAAATTTGCTACGTAAAAACGGGGCCAAACGAAGCATTTGAGCACTTGCTGGGAACAGCCCTGGTGAGGCTTGAGGAGACCAGTGTGTCAGCCAAGCCAATCTGGGCTTTCCAGTACCACCTCTTGCACTTCATATTCACTACAGAGCTGAGCTAATAAGTGCACAAGCTCTCCTCATCTTTCTGGCAATCCTATTTAATACATGGGTACTTCTACTTCTCATAATTCTTGCTGCCATCCCTCTGAATCCTGAATGATTAATATTTACAGCAATTAAGTAGCTGTGAAACTGCATTATAAAGCAGATTCATTTTTATTCAAGTGATACTGCTGTGATACTGCAGGGCTCCTTCATCATAAGCTCTGAGATCAATGCCCAGGGAGTCCTGGACAAGAAGGGCTGCTCCAGTTAGTGACAGTGTGAAGGGTGCCAGAGAGCCTCTAGAGATTTTTTCCCCTCAAAGGTGGATGCATTGCTCTAAATACACAGTAGTTTCTAGCACAGCTGGCCTGCACGTGCAAAAGGGTCATGGACACTCCCAATAAGCCTCTGTTCAAAACGTGAAAAGGCCAGGAAGTGTTTTAATGTAGTTCTCTGCTTTTTAAAAAGCACACAGAAGAAAGCAGGCTGCTTTCTTCCATTCCTTGGCTGTAAAGAGCCTTAACAACCCCCCTGTCTAAAATAAGGGAAACTGAGCAGCAGGTTGAACAAGATGAAAGGGACTGAAATATTACTAGAGCTACAGCAATCTTCTGTTCTTATAATTGTTTACATTCATTCTCCTTTGCCACTGTCCTTTACTAAAAACATGTATTGATTTTTGTTATCTGTTCCTCTGCCTGCTCTCCCCCGAGTCATTTAGATGCTTACAGGAATTTAAATAGACTTTCAGAAATGGCCCTTCCATATCTGAAGGTTATTTAAAAGGATACTGTCAAGACATTTCCTTTGTTTTTATTTTTAAAATTTGTTGAGTTAAAATGTGAAGATATTTTATTTTGATGGGATTGATGTTTATCCAAGGACAGGTCAGATTCAGATTTCCCTTATTATCTGGGCTCTACTGAGCTAATATTTTTCCTTTGTCAGAGCACTGCTACCAACATAAACATAAACATAAACACACTGTAACATAATAAACTCACGTCTTCTGCAGAAGAAGCTAAAAATAGAAAAAAAAGGATTGTGGCATTAACTTGCTGGTTAATGTAGTTACAGGAATTAATGCTGCAGTATCTTTTTTTCTTTTTGATTATTCCTTTGATGCATGGGGAGAAGGGAAAAATCATCAGCAAAGTCAAGCTTTCATTTCCAGCATTTACTACTAACTGGGAGCCTCCAGGCTCTCTCCCAAAGAGAATGAAGCAGCTGTCTTCCATGAGGTCTTCCATGCTTTCCAAGGTTTCAGTAGAGAGAGGAAATAATTTTCTCTGTCAACCTTATGATGGGGACATCTCTTCCATCCATGTAGCTGGGTGGTTTCTTCCTTTCGGGTTGTAGGGAATGAATCACACACACTTTCCTTAATCCCATTCAAAGTAATTTAAATATCTCATTAAGGTCTCAACTGGTCCTACTCTCCTTTCAGCAGAGAGAATGATAGCACAAATATCTTAACCATGGGCTTAGCAAAGCATCAGACAAGAGGCATTGGAGCAGGCCCATACTTTTCTTTGTGATTCAAAAGACCTAAACATCAAATAAAATGTTAACACCCCTCTGGTGGTGGGCCTGTAGTCAGGCTCAGGAAAATTAAGGTCCATCCTTGAAGATAGATGACTTAGAATTACTACCAGAGGAAAAAAAAAATTGAAACAAATAGGTTTTGTTTTGTATTTGTGCTCTGGTCATCAGGCCTGTTGTTGAAGAGGCTGTTATTAGTTACACACAGTCACCTCTCAAAAAAGAAAAAATCCTTCAAAAGTGGCTACTCTGCAGACACAGTGAAATGCTGTGTGCCCATATTGAAGGGTAACTTCTCTAGGCAGAAGCTTGCCCTGGGCAGAGAAACCACACATTTTGCTGTAAACACGCATCCACAGCAAGTGTCTATGTCTGGAGCAGCAATTACCCCCTCTGCCCTTTCCATCCCCAAAAGGAATTAAAGTGCTCACTGCTAATAATCATGTAGGAATTGTCCAAAAGAGCTTTGTGTTGGTTTGTAATTTTCCAGACATGAAACACTTCCCTCAGCCGGAAACAGAAAGTAAAAGAGAATCTGGCCTGATATGTCTGTAAGGAAACCCAGGGATACTTTGGATGAAGCCACAACTGGCTAAGAATCATAAGAATGAACTATATGGCAAGGAGCTGTGGATTTCTGTCCTAGAAAAAGCAGTCATAGGCAAGTCAGTAAAAGAAACTGGTTGAGAGAAAGGAAGGAGAACGACAATGATTTTAATTAACACCAGTCAGCAGCAGAGTTTGCTTGAGAAATGCCTCAGAGAATGCAGTGAGTGTCCACATCTGTATTTCTGTCTCCCACTGATGGGCTTGTGTAAGGTTTTGTTGATTTTATGCCTACTTCTAAATCTTATAGCACAAGGAGTACCATTAAGATGTTAGCATTTGAGCATGAACAGAATGAGATGCTTAGTCTTTTTGTTAAAGGACTTCCCTTAGAGAACTTGTTGACATCTCCTTGCTGCCGTGGTTCGGCACTGAAGTACTGTCATTGCAGAGAACATCTTTGAAGCTATCCTTTCAAAGGGAACTAAGTGGGAAGACTAGATGAAATCTGTTCTGCAGAGAAATCTATACAATTGTTGCAGCTTTTGCTTTTATAGATCCAAGTTTTTTTCCCTTCTGAGCCTAGCCCTTTTGAACTTTACTTCATTAACAGGCCTTCTTGAACACAGTCTGAAGCAACCACAAAAACAATCTTTAAAAATCACTTTTATGCAGCTGAGAGTCAGTGAAATAAGAGCTGATCCAGTGTCTCAACAGTGGTATTTTACAATCAGCATGTTCTTTTCTCAATCTCCCAAGAGTAAAAAAAAACCCCCATGTTTATAACCTTTGTTGGGAAGACAGTCTCTTACACTATGTACTATGCCAAGAGTGAAGGATGTTCCAGGACTGGGAACCCACAGCCTCTAAGCTAATATAAACAAAAAATTACCATTGCAAAAACTAACTTGCCATTAATTCAGCTGGAAGGTTACTCAGGCTGGTGTACAGCAGCTACTCTGTTCACTGGTCTGAAGTATTATGGGGTTTTTAGCTGTTAATGGTAACAATTGTCCTAGTTTACAGTATGCTTGAGTGACACAAGTGTTGGTTCAATCCTTATTAAGCACTCAAAAGTCAGTTGAGTAAACCTTTTCATTTTCTCACTTCCTTTTGGGAGGTACTTGCCCGAAGACAACCCTAAACTAAGCCAGCTAGGGGGTTGCAAGTGAAAAGATGCCACTAAGTGCTGATCCTTCTAATACACAATGTCTTCCAGAAATAGTTGGGAACTTCATTTTCACCTCAGATGAAGCTAAACAGGCCAGCTGGCATTTTGGGTAAAACTAAAGTGGGTCAGAGACAGATGGAAATTTAAAGATAACTTAAAAGGAAACAAAGGCAACACACATGATTTTGAGATGCTTTAGAAACATAAATGCTCACACAACCACTGCAGAGCTAGCAATGAAATCCTGTTTCCTTGAGCAACAAAAACATTTACTCCTGTGAAGAAGTATAATAAAACATTTTCCTCACTTTTGCAAGACTCATAAGGTTTTAAATTGCAGCAATGTATAAGTAAAAAAAAAGAGAAAATAATATGGGCTTTTTTCAGCATTGAAATAAAAACTTCCATAGCTCATTGAAGAGAAAAAACTTCCTTGTGGTTTCAATCAGTTCCAGTGAGAAGGAGGAATTTTCTGCACCCCTTCTTTTTTTCTGCAGCATGAAGCAGTACAGGCAGATGATACACCCAAGAGATGTGCATGTTTACAATTTTGGAGCCATTTGTCACCTTTCTGCTGGGCAATTTACTCTGTGCCTGCTCCCACGTCAGTAAATGGAGATGTGTGTAATGGCTGAATGGGATCTGGGACTTTAAGGGACATTCCTGGTGGGTGACTTCAAAGAGGATTCCCTCCACTTTTTTCCCTCTAATGGAAATGGATTCATGGTATGGGTTTGAATGCCAGCATAAGCCAACCTGTGCTCTCTAAGAGAAAGTTAAAATAATGTCTTATCAGCTGGCTTTTGTAAATACTCTGCTGCTGCTGCATTTGCTGCCAAGGTGATTTTTATGAAGAAGTTGGGACAGAGGAACTGTAGCTCAGGCACTGCCTGCACACTCTTGGCAGTGGGTGAACATGGCACAAATGCTTCTCTGTGTGCTCAGTGAGGGAAACATCCTCACATGCCTGGAAGGCTGTGGAGGTGAGACCCAGCCTGCCCTGCTCCCAGCGTGGCTGACCACAGTGCCCAGCATCAGAGGTAAAAGCTTGTGTTTCATCAGAAATTCTGTTTCGTGGGTGATATTTTTCTTTGCAGAAACTCATATGCTCTGATCCAAAAAAAAAAAAAGGATTTTCCTGAACCTTTTGTGCAGTTTTAAAATCTCTCAATTGCATCTGAAATGCAGAGTTTTAGTTCTGGTAAGCAGATACTGTTTTGGCTAGCTCAGGAGACTGTTCTGTAACTTCATCTTCGCTACTGAACTAGATGTTCCCTGAGTGGGAGGAACTGATATCTGAATTTCAAAGCAGTTAATAGTCTTACTTGCACTTCTGCAGTATTTGGAAAATTGTAATTAACCAGCTTCGCTAATTTACGTTTTTAATATTTAAATGTTGCTTGTTACACAGAAGCTGATTGCTGTAGTAGCTTCATTCTGAAAGCTCATTAGAACTGCTAAAATGTTTAAATACACACAGCTGAAGAAATACATGCATTTTTATAAGGCAGGTATTACGGCAATACTTTGAATTTCATTGGCCTGAGCAAATGTGCCAGACTTCTGCAGGATTTTTTAATCAAGCTTATTTGCATTTGCTTGAAAAGGTACATTGCTGTTTTTCTGAGCTAAATACTTAAATGGCACCAGCTAGCAGGAGTTCTAAGTTTGTGGTTTGCACTATCATTAACCTTCCATTATGACACAGCCAAGGAAAATCAGACAGGGAGTCTTTTGTGCTCTGTGTGATTCATGCAGGATGTAGATAAGACATGGACAGGAGGAGCAAGACTGGCATCTGGAATTTTCTTTAAAAGCATACCAATATTATTTAAGCACAATATCTCTTTACTTAAGAATGTATGCTCCTTTTCCTGAGCTGGGATGAAATTAATTCCTGTGGGATATGAAGACCTACTTATTGAAAAAGGAAATGCAGATGAAAGTGCAAGAAGGAGCAACCAGAGAGGAAGGATGTGGCAGGAACGCGTTTCTGCTGGGCGGTGTGGCGTGACCTGACATGAGCATAAGACATAGACCTGAGACAAAAAAGCCTCTTCCTATTTTCAGGTTTGTCTTCCAGTCCTGCCCCAGCCAAACCAGGGATGCAAATCACCCTGACACTAGGGCTGCACTGAATTGTAAACTCTTGTTACCATCATGTGTGATAAAGCTCTTAGCTCCTGTGGTAATACAGGGAGCATTTTCCTTTTATTTCCTCTGTCATGTTTTCCCTTTTGTGGTTATTTTTCCTGCTCTTGTAGCTTCCTTTTCCCAAATATAACTGATTCCTTTCCATAAATATCCCACAAATGTGCCAGTTTACGATGAGGAAACCATCAGTGGGCACATCTGAATGTGTAAATACCCCACTGCTGCTTTTCTGTCTGTTCAGCTAGTTGGGAAAAACACCTCAGAAGCCAAAGGCTATATATACATATATCAATATAGACAGATAGATACACATGCAGAATCCTCCAGTCAGCAGATCTTGTAAAGGACCTGGCATTACCCCATCAGCATGAGCTGTGGCATGCTTAGTGCAGCAAGCTGAAGCACAGGGAAAGCCTTGTTCTGAGCTTCTTAATCCTCTTCACCTTTTCCTGGCACTACCAAACTCCTGCTGCTGTCCCCTCATCCTTTTTCCACCCCTCTCCAAGCCTGACTTTACCTTCTGCCTCTTCCTCTCACACCTGGAATTTCTCTGGAGTCTCTGGTACAATGGGGTCCTTGTGTGAGTGCACTCTGCTGATAACTGCACAGCTCAGGACTTGCAGATGCTGGTCTTATGGTCCTTCAAGTGATACAACAGAGGAGTAAAAGACAGAGCTACACTATTTACTGCATTCCTCAGGATAATGTGGGAGGAAGCATGGAGTGCAGAAGCTGTGGTCAGGAGAACAGAGATGCTGCATGAGGTGGTGCCACAGACCCTACAGACCAGAGGTGGACATGTTGTCCATCTCAGGAAAGCTGTACTGAAAAAAAAAAAGTGGTTGGCAGATTCCTTCAAGTGCTGATGTGCTGTCCTCACTTCTGAAGGGATCCAGGCACACCCACTATTGGGCTGAGCTGTGTCTACCCTAGGTGTACCCATGCTAGTGAGCCTTACCGAAAGGGGACCTGAAAATGTGGTGCTGCAAGATAGGCAGAAGGAACCTGAGGTTCACCTTTTTGCAGGCAGGTGCTCTCTTCTGTCTTTCTAACTTTCCTCACCTGCAATCAGAACCCCAGCTGACCATAAGCTGGAGCTAGAAAAACAGACAGCCTCTCTTCCCTTGCAATGACAGACTCCTCTGAGCAGCTGTACAATGCCACTGCTGCTTGGCTTCCACACCTGAGAGTCTCCAGTTTCGCTGCTCCTTTGGGTAAGGAGGATACAAAAGCTCTCAGTCCTTACAGTGCAGCTGAAGGGCTTGTTTCTCAGGCTACTCATGCCTCTTGATTTCCTCTCCACGGCTGAGGGGAGAAGAAAAAGACAACTCCTGCAAAAAACAGGGCACTGAACACAACCCTGATGGTTGTATCCTGACCAGCTGCATCCTGGCACAAATGCTGCATCCTGGCTCTTGGTGGCAGCCACAGTTTGGCAGGTGGGTAGACTGTGACCTCCACATCCCCCAAGGCATCCCCCAAGTTAGCAGTGCTCTCAGACCATGGCAAAGGCACTGCTTCAGACCAGGACTGGTCTGACAAAGCCTCTGAAGAGAAAAGGGGTTAATGTTTATTTGTCTGAATTGCTTGCCACAGCTGTGCAGCACTGCAGCCAGGCTCCAGAAAGCTGTCTGTCACACACATGGATCATAATGCTGGTAGTGCCTGGATGAGTTTTCTCTTTCCCAGCTGCTCCCAAGGGTGCTGCTCATCCCAGGAAAGGGATACCTCATTCCTGCTCCCTGACTGTGGCACTGCACAAGCAAAGTCACAGCTGTGTGCTGACCCTCATAAGCCACTCTACATGTGTGCATGGAAAGCAGACACACTTTCCTTCTCACAGGGCTCAAGTAGCATGTAATAGCTGCTTAAACCAAAGGCACTTACTCACAGTCCTAATGATTCCCTTCCTCCTCTTACTCTGGTGCGAAGAAGATCAAGTTACTTATCAGGGGCTCTCACTACTTTCCACTTCTTTCCCACCAAATGGCTCTCCCATCTAGCCAGAAACATGCTGATACCTTCCTCCCTTAAATTTGGATGGAACCAGGCAGGGGGTGAAGCCTCTTGGAGGGTTCCTTGGGTGAGAGCTGTTCTACTGCAATGGAAATGGGTGCCACAGGATCAGAGTGGCACCAACTGTCATAGAATAATATATACAACAAATAAATATTGAAAAACCCAGAGCTGCTGACAGCCAACCTCATAGTTTTCAATAGCTAGAAAGATCTAAGGACAAAAATTTGGCCCTACTGAAAGAGGGGGTTTCCACTGATCTCAAAGGTGCCGAGTTTTCAATAAAAGTTCATATTTTTGGGGCTGACTTATCTATATTGAGTTTCTATGTATTCTGGAGGCATTCACAGAAGTACAAGTCAAACAGGAGGAAATCAATCTCTGCCCCCAGTTTGTGCATTACAGGAAAGAGACCCTTATAAGTAATGGAAAAATTTTAATAAAAAGGGAGATTTTCACCAAAATCTGCACAGTAGCATAACTACAGCCTAAAGTATGTGAAAACACCAGAATGCAGTATTCAGGTCTGAGGGGAAGTCTCTTTCAGAGTCTCAGTCTCAATAAGTGAATAAAGAAGAAAATTTAAAACCAGTGCTCAGTGCATCTGTTCTCTGTCACATGCCCTCCACAAACAGCCTTTTACTAAATTACAGGCAGAGTTAATCTATTAAGCGCAGCAAGAAAGAAACCATATAGCATCATATTTTCCCTTCTAGCATACTAACTGCCTCCCATTTTTTTTCTCATTACAAAGGTCATTTTATAGTTTGTCTTGGTGCTGTTGGGAGGGGCAGGAGAGTAATCCTGAGCCAGAGGCAAGCAACGTGCTCTGGTCTGAGTACTGCAGAAACATGCTGACATCTTCTACAGGAGGAAGGATGTGTATGTGTGTGTGGAGAACGCCACTGCTCACATGCAGTCTGGTGCAGATTGGCAAGCTGCAAACACCGTGCCCACGTTTCATCTGTGCAAATGGTGTTAATTCCTGTGGACATCCCTCACAATTAGAAGTGTGGCAGCTGATAAACAACAACATTTATGCAAGATAAGTCCCAGTAATACTTTCAAAATAAACTCTAGAATCCTGGACCAGCATCAAAAGCAGAGTGATCCTGTGCTCTAAGGTGGAAAGGAAAAAGTCTGACCCTCCACAAGTAACTACTCACATGGCTGTTGTGCCACAACACACACTGATTTCACGGCCTGTGTATTTCATTTCACAAGCAGCCTATGGGTAATACATCTGAAAATAGAGTCCTGCCAGATGAAGCAGGGAAAAGAGTAGAAGTAGCTCAACCCCTCCTACTGAGCTTCTCTCCTCCTCAATAGAGGAATATGGCTCAACCACCCGCCAAGTGTTTTGGCAGGGGAGTGGTGCATTTTTCTGCTATTTTAATTTTTATCATCACCACTGATAAGTTAAGTTTGGTAAAGAGAGTGGTATGGCAGGTAAAAAAAAGGGAGAGGGTGAGATCAGGAGAGATGAGTGTAGGGAAGGGCGTGTTGGAGTGATGCTGAGGTGAGAGGAGGGGAAGGAGAGGCTGGCAGCCAAAAGCCATGTAACCTTGAGGATGCTTCCCACCTCCACAATGAAAGCACTGCCAGCTTGATTGTGAGGATGTCACTGAGAGGAGGGGTTTGGCAACATAATTTATGAGTCCTGCTGCTAGAGATTCCTCCTTGTAATTTTCTCCTGAGTGCGCTGTGCATACCAAACACTTCCCCCACAAAAGCGGATAAAGCGCTTGAATGCTGCAGAGCTTGAGATACAGCAGCTCCTGCTTCACCTCTGCTGCTTCCAAAGCTTACCTGGAAAACTACTACATAGCATTTTAATTTGTCATCTATATATTTTAAAATACTGTCTAAAATAATCAACTTTCATGAAGTACAAGGGTTTAAAAAAGAGGGTTCAAAAAAAGTGTACAAATGCTTATTCTCAATGTACTGTATAAAATTACAGTTTCATCAGCTGTAACTGCACAAGTCTAAGATACAATTTCACATCTCTAAACAATTTTTCATGTAACATGATAGTTATGTCAATTAATAAGTTATTCAATAAATATTTTAATTGATGTTTAATTAACCCACTGTGGAATGCAAGTATATTTATAGCTGCTGGTAAAGACACATTTCTAAACAGTAAAATAATGCTATTTTACAGAAATTGGGTACATAATAACAGAGCAATTATACTCCTAGCTGCAATGTGCATAATTTGTGATCTTTTAGGTTAATTCTGCCGGGCTGCACTCCAGTACTCAGTAGTAGCAGGCTAAGAGCAGCAGTATCTCCCTGAGGTAGTGGCTCCCTCTTTCCCCTATGCACACTCCTTCAGCCAAGGACACACACAACAAAGAACATGTACACCTAAAAGGACAATCTCAAGTTGCCTGGGGGATATAACTGTGTGAAAACAACCAAAAATCCCAGTCATGGCACTCAGCTGAGGGCTGTGTAATGCACAGAAGCCCAAAAATGCGATGCCAGACTGCAGCTGCTGCCTAGTTCTGGCAGTGCCAGCATCTCTGAACATTTGGCTTTTTTTCCTTAAAAAGGAACTGCTGCTGTTGAACTATCAGAGTTGGATGATGCAGGGCAGTCACCTCCATCCTGGAGTGTGTGCATTGAGCTCCCTCCTCTCCCTTGGGAGCACCAAAACCTCCTTGTGCTTCCCACCTGACTGCCTGAACCATCATACTGCCCTAAGAGGAGACACGGGGCACTCTTGTCCTCTTGGTGAAAGAGGTCACCTCTCAAGGAAGGAGTGATCTGGGGTCTGAGCACAACCTGTGCTGGGAGATCAGCAATGGGCAGGCTGGAACACAGGCTCCCCCGTGGGTTCAGCCAAATAAAGAAGAGAAAGAACATAAAACCACTGTGTTGGGGGGAAGTGGGTGAAAGCTGTTCCTTCCTTGATGTACTGACACACTGAGTATTTGCAGTTCTGGCAGCTTCTACACTCAGCATTAGGGGTCAATGATAGCAAACACGGGCAAAAGTGTGGGAGGGTAAGAGGGGGCAGAGGGGAAGCTGCTCCCCTTGAGGAGGCAGAGGTTTAGAGTGGAGCCTGTTCCACCAAAAAAAGTCAGTCATCAGACAGAAGGGAAGCTCATGGAGAGCCTAGTGATCATTCTCCAGCATCATTATGGAAAAACATGCCTTGCCCTATCTTTTGCTGTCTGGAGATGGCCAATTAAATACTGCAATAAAGACAGTTCCCATTTGTTCTATATAACGAGACTGTCCATCTGTGTTGTGAACTCAGTAATAACCTCACCAAAGCTGCATGCCTGAGCAGTGAAGATCATTTGGTATTGCTTGGCTTGGGGAAAATCATATAGGACTTATTTTCAAAGTCAAGATTTTTTGAATATTTCATCACACTTCAGGTAAACATAAACTGGGGAACACAACAGACACACAAATGTGTGCATAATTTCATTGTTTAATTTTTTCCCCTGTATTCTCTCTGGAACTATCCATATTTTCTGTCGGTCTTTAAAGCTGTGTTGCTACCTTGTTAAAATAATTCTGTCTCAGTAGCAGCTTGCAATGTAGCTGTCTGCACTCTCCCAAGCTGCTGCCAGCTATGAATTCCCAGGAGCACTGCCTGTGAAACTGAAAACGCAGAGTTATGGCCTTTTGTTATTCATGGCCATGAAAGTGGGCAATGTATGTGCTGACATCTGTTGTGTTCTGCTGCAGAGAAATAAAGGAAGGAAAAAACCCCAAAACTTTGCTGGCTCCAATGTTGAGATTAGTGTTTTGAACAGCAAACAACAAAATCTAATTGAACAAGTTGGGTTGTCTGCTCCGATGGCTCCTGGACTTCTGGTGCCCAGCATTTAAGTAGGTAAGCAGGCAACAAAGGAGGCAGAGTGTCTGTGTGAGGCAAAAGTGAATCAGGTTAAATTGCACAGGATGACACAGAGGACTGCTACAATGAAAATATCGGTGCATTACCAACTGGGTATCAGCTGGTATCACATCCCTTCAGGGGGATGCAGTACCTCCAATGGGATGGAGAATGAGGATGGGGCCCTAACAGTAGGACTGCAGGAACTTTAGACAGTATTTGGATGTGTGCCCATCTGGGTATTCCTGTGAAGAGAAGCAGGACACCCCTACAATGGCTGCACGATGATTTGTAGCTCTGACAGAGCTCAGCCCCTGGGCTGAAGCAACCAGAGCAGAGGGAGCTTCAGCACTGAAAGCAGCATAGATGACAGTTTGATTCAGAGAAGGGACTTTTGTGCCCCTGGTCCCTAAAGGCCACAAACACAACCTGGCTCCAAACAACCTGGCTTCGAACAAATCAGCTGTGCAAAGGCACTGCAGAGAACAGGACTTGGCTTCCATGTGCATGAACCTTTAGGGGATATTTGGCATCTCCTTGGTTAAACTGAAGATGAGCCCTTGGAGGGAGGAGGTACCATGCAGAAAAATGCTACTGGAGAGTCCCAGGAATGTCACTCCCTGCTTCAGTGGGTGCTGCTTGATGTGCCCCATCAGGCAAAGCAGCACCAGCACAACCACCAAGCCAATAGCACACCCGCTGTGGCTGTCCACTGCAGCAATGTGGAGGTAAAGATGAGATAACTGGCCTTTAATTATAGCCCAAAGAAGAAGAAACTCCATTGATTCTAATGGAGTTCAACATGGGGCTGAATTTCACCCATTGTTTACCATGCTTGAGATACAAACAGGCTTTTCTTGAACATCCATAATTTCTCATACCACTGAATTGTAAATATGTTTATTGTGGGCAACAGTAAGAAAACAAGTCACCATTTATAATCTAATTTCCTCCTATCCTGTTTGCTGTAACAACCTTAGGTATTCATGGGCTGGGACGTGTACAGTGAATGCTTACATCTTTGTTCTCCCAAGGCAGCAGGGCCACACCACAGCTGGTAAGAGTTGTGCTATGTTGTGCCAGTGATTGTGCCTCCCAGGAAAAGCCTCTCCCACTGTCCACCAGCAGCAGAAAGTACCAAGTACAACAATTACTTGTCATTTACTATTTTGTGGTAAAATGTTTCAAACAAGAAGCTCCTCTACTGTATTAGAAGGGGGTAGAGAGGCATACTATATATTCTTTAACAGAGGGGCTATATACATGTGGTCATGATAGAGATATTGAGAGACTGGGGAAGTAGAAATGCGCTCTGCACTGAAAGAAAAAGAAAATATAATTGGGAAGAGAAAGTCTGAATAGGGAGATGAAAACCGAGTTACTTTTCTTGATGGAAGAACATGGAGATTGTCAAAAGAAAAGAAAGATCAAATTTAGTCATATAAATTTTGTCCTTGTGGACAAGGAAAGGGCACCTACTTTGCACATAGTTTTTTAGCTTTGGATCTATTAGTTTATTTTGTAATTGCATTTTTAACTTACTTAGGGAATATCATATATGGAATTTCAAGCAAGCCACTCAATTCTTTCTGAAAGGCAGAAGAGGATACTTTAACCTTGTCTTTGTCCATATTCTGCTGAGTGTGTAGTTCTAATTAGATCCACAGCTCATATTAATATTGTGCAACCAAATGCTCAGGAGTCACATCAATATTTCTCAAACTTTCCATATGAAAACTATTCATAATTCAGTGTTCATTGATTTTTAAGACCGATGACATTTTAGTTGCTGAGTGAGTAAATGAGGTTCATTTGGGGTCATGTCCTTAATCCCTTCAGGTAAGTAATATCTGGCTTCTGCTGCTCCTTCTCTCAACTCAGAGATAAGCAATGAAACTTAGCTAATTGCTACTAATGACCTAATTGATCTAATTGCTACTGCAGTCCAGGGAGCCAGAGAAATAACATGTATACTTTCTTAGAGGAGTTCCTATACATACATGTCCACAAAAGCCTCAACTTGCATATATTGCACTGGGAAAAGAGGGTGGGTGAGTGGAGAAAGTCTCTGGAGTGTTATGTTTGCTGTCTGAATTGAGTACATCCCCTTGCTGTTCTCTGGCTACAGCCAAGAAATGCAGAGGCCCAGTTGTGGAGCAGCCTGACCTCCCCTTGCTTCCCAGGGCACCCCATTCCCATGAGCAAGCCCCACCTGAGGAACTGGCAGGAGAAGGGACCCTCCCCAGCCTCAGTGCCCCGTGCTCCATGCAGAGGGACATCAGCCAGGTTTGGCCCTGTTACACGGCTCATACCACCTTGCAGATCTTGGAGCTGCTGTCCAATGATGGTGGACTTCAATTTGATACTGTGGATGGATGTAAGGAAAAAGGGTTTAAAAGAAAAAGGCCAAAAGCACATATAAACAAAAAATATGATTCTCCTGGTTATAAGAGTCTTTCATTTTGGTGGGTTCATGGAAACTATTCCATAAATCAACATTAGGGAAGAGAAGATGACATTTCTAAGTCAGGGAACATCCTTTCAGTTCCCTAAAGCACTTCTTTGAGCTCAAATTGATTTTCAGACATGGTGAGTCTTGCCTAATACCGTCTAAATTTAATCTGAGTGGCAGGTAACCTGCATCCTTGAAGATCACACACTTGTTTATGTTCTTAATGTAGTTCTCCAAAGATGTCATTCTTCTCGGGCCACATGAAAGAGCTCCACTGAGCCTCTTAACAAATTGCAATTGTGCCCAGCATGTCAAGACTGATTATCCTGAGCTTGGTCCTCCCTGGGACCAGCTGCTTCTCCTAGGCCACTGGAAAGACTTTTCTCAGCAGAAAAGTGCCAGGCAAAGCAGGTTAAATACACTCCAGCCCTGAAAGACTCTTTTCTTTAAGGGTAGATCAGCCAGAGAAAACCAGACCCTTCTACTTCTTGCTGTAGTTATTTTTGAGGACAGAAATAGTTCCCTAGCACTCTTAATCTCTCAGGAAATAATTTCCTAGCACTCTTAATCTCTCATCAGGTTCTTATTCCTTAAATGTTTATATTTGCTACTGTCCTCCTAACAACTCAAATTATGCCAGGAGTACTGTGCTACAGGCAGTAGGTGCTAAAGGTTGCCGCCTGCCCACAATAACACAATTTTAGATTACACTGAGAAATAAGAGTTGGGAAACATGACTGACGCGAGGAAGCAGAGGGAGGCTTGCATGGTTTCCATGGACTGGCTGTGTACACAGTTTTAGGTATGTTTGTAAGTATCTAAACAAATACTCAATTCAACAAGAAGGGTGAGAAATCCAATTTAACTGTGTAAATATGCAGTTGGATATTGTGTCTAGAGAAGCAAGTGTTTTTTGATGCAAGCATTCATGCACAATTTTGAGTAATGACTGATTTTCATGTTATGTAAATCGGATTTTCTAGCTATTACTCTCTTGATAAGACATGGTTAAATTTACTGTCAAAACTGAAAAGTATTCTCAAAGCTGTTTACATGGTGATGTATTATGCTCATGAAGGCATGATTTCTACTGTTCTGCTGGGTTGTTTTCAATGTTCTGGCTACGGAGAAAATGAATATTTCTGCATTGCTAAAATGTTTTATAATTCATATTTAAGGGACTAGCAAGCAAATAAAAAAAAGAATGTGTTAGCCTCATGATAATAAAAAAAATATAATTTTTATCTCTTGAATTTTGTCCTGCAGTATTTACAAATTGTTCAAAATGAGACAACATGAGCTCTGTGCCAGTCTTCTACTTCCTGATGAGAAGATGTTGGTGGTTAGGACAAATAAACCCAGGGGAAATCGAGAAGTCTGCATTCAGATACTTGGAAGATCACCCAAGCAGTCCCCCACATAAAAACAGCAGCTTAATTTTACCAAACTGTGGCACATAACTTGCAAATCTTACATGTGTTTAAGAGGTGTGAAAATGCTTACCATACCCAAACTGGTAATGCTGCAAAATCCTCTTGCTGGGAGGAAAGAGCTGGGACACCTACATTTCTGCAAAAAAAAACTGTCTTTCAAAACATCTCTTATGGTGTAGAGTGTAAAAAGTTTTCAAAAATACAGAAAATATGGAACACAAAAGGCAAAACTCTGACAAATGGCAAGTCTATTAGTAAGTGAAGTATTTGTAATCAATGAAAAAGCTCCCTCTGCACAAAATCTCAGAATCTCAGAGGCTAAAAAAGCCCTCTAAAATGGGTTATATTCTGGTTTTCCCTCTAGTCATGGCCATCATGACCGTCCTCTGTATAGCTGGTGTGTCCTCCTGCAAACAAGAGCAGGGCTATACATGTCAGCCTGACAGCTCAGCATCAGGAGTCAGAATGACCTCTAGCTTTAAATGTCCCACCTGAAGTTCCAAGAAGTTCCATCTGAACATGCGGAACAACTTCTTTATCTTGAGGGTGAGGAAGCACCAGCACAGGTTGCTCAGAGAGGCTGTGGAGTCTCCTTCCCTGGAGATATTCAGAAGCCATCTGGACACAGCCCTGAGGAATGTGCTCTAGGGGACCCTGCTTGAGCAAGGTGATTGAACCAGAGAACTTCCAGTGGTCCTGTCACCCTTACCCATTCAGTGATTCTGTGACAGCAAACAGAAAGAATTAGAATGCTCATGTGGAAAAGTGCAGCTTCAACTTTGTTGAACACTGCACATATTTAAGGGGCCAAAATATTCTTCAAAAGGAAGCTTTCTGAGCCACCAACAAGCTCTGTAAAGGAGACAAACATCCAGCCAGCCAGGAGCATTTGTATCCAGCCATTCCTCCTGATGCTGAGTCTCAGAAATCCCTCTCACCAGCGTGAGAGCACAGCATTAGCTCTGTGCACCTGGGAAAGCTTATGCTCAAAGTCCTGCACACAGGGAAGTGCTTTTCTCCTGCAAATTTTGAATTGCCAAAGTATTTGAAGAAATAAAATGTTCCTTTAATATCAAATCAAAGTCAAGTAAGTTGATGTTTTTCTTTTCTAATACCAAAAATGAAGTTCAGGGTGCTTCAGGGCTCTATGCTTATACACATTATTACAGTGTATTCCCTTCAGCCTCATTGTTGGTTTGAATTATTCATGAAAATATACCTTCTACATCTGCAGATGTGGAAGATGATACATTTTCAAATGAAAGGTCTACTTTGTAATGCAAGAACACTGTTTGTGGCTGAGAGAATGAATAAGCAGTCAGGGTGTGTGTTGGCACAGGTAACAGAATCTGTTCCGGTGTCTGCAACTGTCCCAATAGAGAGATTTTGCATATCAGGACAAAAGACCAGGGAAGAGCAGTAAAAACCAGGAGATTTAGTACAGCTGGTTTAAACTGTCTGGCTAAGCACTCAGGATAAGTCATGTCATTATTATACACAAACTGTGAAGTATGAAGCTGCAGTGTAGGTATTGATCTGTGCTTGTAGAGTTTTTGTGTAGCTTCTTAATCAGGCTGTATTTGACATCAAGAATATACTATAAAGCAAGTTGTAAGCAGAGATCACTGGAGACTTTACCCTGTGCTCTCCTTCCTACTCCCACTGTCCAGTCCTTAACACATCACCCAGTGAAGCCACAGCTGTCCAGATGTTGAGCTGTGAGAACCCTCACTCCAGGTCCCCACTGAGAGCCACTTAGACACCAGGTCTCTGCCCTTGGAGGTGTTTGGCCACCAGCCTGCTCTGCAATGCATCAGCACTCCTGCTGTGCCCTATTAAAGATACAGTTAGGGTCAGACCAAACACTTTGCACTTCTCCAGGAACTCTGTGGACAGCAGGCAGGGACATCCCTCCCCACAAGTGCTTGGAGTGCCAGTTCCATCCCCAGCTCTCTGCCATGCTCTAGTGTGCCTGACAGCTTGTAATGGGATCTAGGTGAAGTGTCCTAATTTGGGGGAAGAGAATAAGAAGCAGGACTTGGAGTCCTCTTGGAAGAGAATGTTGCTCACCTGCTGGAATTAGCCCCTGCAATTAGAAAGGAGCATTTAACCTCAAACATTGACTGTGAGGCATTCCAGGCTGATGTGAATTCATCTGAAAACTGTGGATTTTTTGTTATTCAGTTTTACACGTGTATACAAGTCCATATAAGACGTAATTAAAAGCTCTGCAAGGAGTAAGTTTATGAATAAGGTTGTACATGGGAAAATGTAGCCTGGGGCTATGTTTAGAGGTCTGAGCCTTTTAGGCAGCTCCCCAGATGGCATTCAACCTGCAAAGCAATAGAAAACCAAGTGCTGTGCATGCAGAAGTGAGCATACGAAGGCTGACGAAGACACAAAGCCACACTGAAGGTACAGTATTTGTAATCACAGGAGACTGATGGAATGCTCCAGGCATTGTTCAGCTGTTATAGCTGAACATCAGCCTGAGGACATTAATTTGGCATGAAGGTCCTGGCAGAGAGAGGGGCATCATACAACCCCATGGACACAACCCTTCACCTCCCTTAATCACATTCTCTCCACACTTTGGCCTCCCGCCTCTGCCTTTCCTTTACTGTGTGTTAAGCAATTTCAGGCAGGAGATGCATAAATTACCATCAGCTGAACACATCTTTCAGATGGTATCAGTTTGAAAATATTCTTCATTCACTCTCTAATGCCTCCTATATCTTATTAAACACAGTTACGTGTGTTGCTCTTTCACCCAGTAGCCTGCCAGTGTATGGATAGCAAACTGTACCTAACATCTTATGAAATCCATAGCTTGGAGTAGAAGGACCACTGCCTTCATAAAATATTCATTTACCTGGCTCTGAAATCATGCTTTCCCCTGGCTTTCCAAGATCTGCCCTGCAGACTCCCTTTTTGCTTGGTCTATCCTTTGCCCAAGCATACCCTGCTCTTCCTGAATCCTTCAGTCTCTCTGTCTCTCCTCCTCCCTCATACATCTCCACACTGAAAGAAAATAAGTGGAAAGAAGCAGTGTGAAGGCTCTACAGATGATTTATGTCAGGCTGAGTGCATCAGAAGAATTCACTGGAGCAAAAAGGCTCTGGATCAGGAAGAGGTCAACCCACTATTTAAAGTGTTGTCACTGATCTGGGGCCACATTATGGCTGGTGACAGCAGTGAAGTGCATTCATGCATTTACCATTTTATGCAGCATAACCAAAGGCAGCAAGGCCTCCAGTTCCACCTAAGCTGCTGTGGATTTGGGCACCTAACCCTCTTAAATCCTTTTGTAAACCCCAGTGTAAATATCTTTGCTGCAAAGTAAGAAAAATCTCTCCTGCCAGTAGAGCACACCTGTGCTGGTTCTTGAACTGTGCCAATACTGTGCAACATAACACCTCTAATTAACAGCAAACACTCCTCAGCACCTGGCTGTGCCTGTCTCTGTCTATGTGACAAAAAGCAAGGCTGAGTGAAAGTATATCTTTAATTTTGCCCTGTAACTGCAAAAAAAGTGAAGAGAGAATTTTTTTCATCAATGACATTTAGAAACCCACTCAAATTAATAACACAGAACTGAGGGTGCACTAAGTCAAAGACAGTAAGGCATTTGTGCTGCTGGATGCTTCATCTGTGTGCTTCTTTCATTAACATGACACAAACAATATTACCTTATACTTCTGGAATAAGTTTTAGGACCCAAAGCAATTTTATAAGAATTACTCTCATAGCAGCTCTGGATATAGGGCAATAATCAAGCAGGGAACTAGTGACAGGACTGAATAAAAACTCCTTTTTCCCTTGAAAGTAGGACTGCCCCAGAACACCACCATCAGCCTTTTCCTGTGCCTCAGAAATGTGGGGTTTGCATGTTATTTTTAGCTCCTACCCCTTAACAAATCACCCTTGAAAAATACAGATGGCTCCATGGTTGTTCGAAGTCGCAGGTTTATTTTGTTCTCTCCACCATAAAACGCGATGATCACTTGGAAGGGCCAGAAGATAATCTTGATAGAACAAAGAAAGAAAAGCAAATATTTCTCTCCATGACCTCAAAGCCAGTATGTGGTGAACTGTGAGCCCTGAAGCAGATGAGCAAGTGCAGCAGTGAAAGAGCCCTTCCAAGTGCCCTGATCTTCCTGAGCTACAGCAGTCACCAATAGCAACCACTGCAGTGGAGGCTGCATGTCACCAGCAGCAGGGGCAAACAGGGGGGTGCCTGCTGATTTAATACAGCTACAGACAGTGGAATAAATGGATCAGAGTGTGCTGCCTTTCAGCTTCTTTTAATATAGGTACTGTGATTCATACTTTATAACTTTTAGAAAAGAGAAGCTAATGCTTTGCACACGCTGAAAAAGAGGATTTCCTCTCCCTCATGGCTTGAAGCACAGCTGACCTCTGACCCACCTCCCTGGAACCATCCTGTCCATCTGGGAACAAATCCTGCATTTTGCAGAGCCAGCGTGGCAAGGGGTTTGACACAACCAGCAGGAGCTCCCAGTCACTAACATAAATCAGACTCCAGGAGAAGGGCTGCTGGTTTAGCTCAACCTCTCTTCTCTGGCTTTACCTTCTTCAATAAATTCACATCTCTGACAGCAAGCCTTGGTATCAGTGAAGCGATGAGCTTCTTTATATACAGCAGCAAGTAATAGCCACAGCTCTTGTCAAAAAGGGTGATTTAATTACAGAGTCTGGAAAATATTTCTTCTAGAGATTCTTGTCCCTCTTCCCAGTTTCAGGAGAGTCTGGTAAATATTCAGATTTCTGGATGCTTAAATTAACTAACAAAAGCTGTTAGCTTGTACATATACCCATTTTAAATTTTTCTTTTATTCTAAGAGACATAATAAGGATGCCAGAGGAAATTATTCCCCTAAAAGGAATATTCCTCAAAAAGAATAAACTATATTAACATTTAAGTTAAAGATATTCCTCCTTAATGAGTCTAGCATAGAAAATTTTACATTTTGTCTAACCTCAGATAGACCAGATATATCTAGTGTATATACTTATTTTTCTTTATCAGTAGAGAACACTGTTTAACTTTGAGAAGAAACTGAAATATTGATTGTTTTTTAATTCAAAGGATTTACTAAATGTATAAGCTGATCAATTTGGCACATTTGGAAATAAATCCTGGATAAAATGCAGTAGTAACCCTAGTCTGTCTTTTCTAGTTACAATTTCTTCATCACAGTACAAGATTAATTTTGACTGTGAATCTGCCTTAGCTTATTCTACTACTTATTTAAGACTTTTTCTATTTTTCTATTCTTCTGAGGTTCAAGACATTCTGTTTTTAATTTGTCCCTGCTTTCAGTTTATAGGAATATGAGCAGAACTGGTGATGGCAGCAGATTTTGTGCTCTGCCCCATCACCTGGAGGAGGAGATGTTCAGCACTGTAAATGGTGTGAATGTGCCACTTGAATATCACTACTGCAATGTTATCACATCTTCAAAATTGCATTCTGTGTAGTGGAAATTACTTGCATAAAATGCATTCTTAGGTTAGTGTTAAAGCCCTTATTTTGCTGCTTGAAAAAATATCTGAGTATTGCTCCACTCCCTCCCTCCTTTCTCTTTTCCTCCCCCTGCCCCTTCCTTCCTCTGTTCCTCTTCCATCTCCTCACACTTTTCTTTCTAAAACTGAGCTGCACCTGTTGTCAAAATCTTTTGCTTTCACATTTACTTAAGGGCAATTTCTTCTGCAAATCAAGTAACCAAGTTGTGTAGAGGGAACTCGAGCACACACAATTGCAGTTGCTTCTGCTGCTTGCTGTGTTTCAGCTGGGTAAGGAGAAATGACATTTTCAGTGTAGATTTGCTGTACATTCCCTAAGTAGAGCAAACATCAGTGCTTATGTTCTTCAAGGCTGAAAAAAATTTAAAGCCCCTGAAGAAAGTTTGGGGTTTTTCTTCCCTGAGCCATTGAAGTCAGTGGGATTTTATTGCATGAAAATCACTTATTTGGTTCAAAATATCTAGTGCTATGGCAGCCCAGATTACCCTGAAGAAGTTTTAATGTCAGACTATGCTGAAAAATAACTGCAGGGACCTATCCCTTTTTCTGGCAAGGTGCTGCTGATTTGGACATGGTCCTTGCCTGGATAAGCTCTGCAGAGTGGGTGTTCTAGCTGTAGGGCAGGTATATCCCATCTGTGCAACTTTTGCAATAGTGCTTTCTGGCCTCACATTTTCCAAGCATGCCCTCAGAGCCTGGCATTTTGGTTACCTTGTCAGAGGAACAAGATGTGTACTTTTTTGACTTTATAAGTGGAGACCTTTTTAAGTACCTTGCTGTCAGCAAAGCTGATGGTAAAATCAGAAAAAGCATAAATGAAGGAAGTGATTTCAAGAACATAAGGAAAGAAATAATTCATCTAAAATAATGAAACCGCCTTCTATGTCCTGTGCCAAAAGCCCCTCCTGGCAAGATGGTAGAAGCCTGGCATCAGAGAATGCTTGGGGTTGGAAGGGCCTCTGGAAGTCATCTGGGTCTAAGCCCCCCTGATCATGCAGAAACAGCTAGATCAGTCTGCTCCAGGAAATGTCCAGTTGGGTTTTGAATTTTTGCAAGGATGAGGACTCCACAACCCCCATGGATAAACTGTGTCAACGTTTGACCACCCTCAACGTAAAAAAAAAGTGTTTTCTTGTGTTCAGATGGCATTTCATGTATCATTTGTGCCCATTGCCTCTTGCCCTGTCTTTGGGCACTACTGACAATCTGTATCCCTTATCTTCATTGTCTCCCATCAGGTGCATCAGGTACACATTGGTGAGATCTCCTTCCTGAGTTTTCTCTTCTCCAAGCTGAACAGTTCCAGCTCTCGCAGCCTCTCCTCATGGGAGAGGTGTTTCAGTCATCCTAGTGGCCCTGCACTGGACTCTCTCGGCTATGATCATGCCTCTCTTGTACTGGGGAGCCCTGAACAGCACAAAGCACTCCAGGAGAGGCTTCACCACCACTCAGCCAAGGGGAAGGATCACCTCTCTCCCAGTGCAGTCCAGAGTAAGACTGGGCTTTGCTGTGAGGGCATGCTGAATGTTCATGCCACTCACCCAAGGTTCTCCTTAGGAAAGCAGCTTTCCAGCTGATCCACCCTCAGCACATATTGGTCCATGGAGATGTTATTTCTCCTGCAGGACTTGGAATTTTCCTTATTTTAGAAGTGACTTGCTTACAGTTCCCCAGATTTTTACCAGTACCCACAAGGGAATACTTTAGTTGCATTTCTAGAGTACGGCTCATGTGCTGTTGCCATCAGCAAAGCGCCGCTTTCCTTCACAATAACCTGACTCATATGCTGGGCTGGAATCATTTTTGCCTCTCCCAAGCCTGTATTTGGCTCTGCACAGCTCCTCCTCACTATGAATGCAAGTAACACATACCCCTGCACTGGCAATAGCTCCCTTGTTGAGAGGGTGGTAAATAGTATCACTCTACCCCCAAAAGGAGATTAAAAACAAAACAAGGAGATTAGAAACAGCTGTTGGGGGAGTGGTGATGATGGGGTGGAAAGAGGACACTCCCAAGGCAAATATGACTTCTGCATCATGGTTCAAACCAAAATAAACCAAACTAATAATAGAGGGAGCTACAGGGATAGTCACTGGATATAAAATGTGACTCAGACCATACTGAGGGACAGGACAGGTGGTGCAGGATATTGGACAAAAGGCTGTTTATCCTGTGTGGAGGAGAGGTGCTGTGAGGGCTCTGATGGCCCCAGAAGAGCTTCCTCCCTGAATTCCTGGACAGCACTTCCACAGCCTCAGAATGAGGAGCAGAGTAGGAGGGACTGTCTCCAGCTCCACTCACATTTCTCTGCCCCCTGGAAGCTGCTCACTCCAGATCACGACATGGCCACTGAAACATGGCCAGTATGAACCTCCTCCCAGCTCTGCTTTTGGTCTGCTGCCCAGCCATGCCAACACAACCCCTCACTCCTCCCCACCTCCCTGTGAGGCCTCAGCCCCACAGCAGCCTGCTGCTGGCTCCTCTGTTTTCATGGAGCTGCTTCTGTGCCACTGCTCCCAACCACGGGGCAGAGGCAGAGCCAGCTTAGGTGGAGAGGCCACACAAACCCTGGGGACTTAGACTCAGCCTTGGCTCCATCAGCCAAGAGATCTGTGCTTTTGACTTCAGGTGAGATGAGGAGAGAGGACTGCTGGCTTGAGTGACATCTAGGAAGAACCTGTAACCAGGCATGACTTGTTAACCAGAATCTATCCCTATAAAAGCAAAAGTGGAGCAGAAGAGAAACAGTTATTGATGTGCACTCCTCTGGTGTAGCCAGTTTGTTGTGGAATTAAACTCAGCGGAGCCTCTGTCTCTCAGTTTCAGACAGCAATCAGTGACTGCCATGAGAAACCTCACAGCCCAAGAGTCTCTGAGCAGAAGGAATACAGACTCATCCCTTTGCCTTTGTTTAATGAAGAGACACCCTCATTAAGTGTGCATGTGGGTGTGCATTACAAGAGGATTTGTTCCCAGAAATAAACACCAAGGTGTCATCCTGCTAGTCATTAGTTTCTGAATTAAAAACAGCATTGTACAATAGCTACTACAAGCATTGATTGATTCATTGCCGGAGAAAACATGTATTGTTCTATGGGAAGGGAGAAACTGGAGCAAAAATACCTTAACAGAGACTGTTGAAGTGGAATTGTTGACTTTGCAAAGCCATGTGCAATTTCCACCAACCAGGCACCATCCCTTCACCAGGCTCTAAGGAAATGGGTGCAAATTGGATTGAAACTGGTGTTGTGCTGCTTTGGGGTTTTCATGTCAATGGTTCTTCTCTGTCAGTGGGCTCAGGGCACCATCTGAGCCATCACTGCTGGTGGGCTGACACTGGAAGGAAGCTGGCTCCACCATAAACCCTCTGAAAACAATCTAATACAGCCCCATTGCTTCTAGTGTTAACTTCACAGTATCATTTCATCACAGTATCAATTCATCAATTCATCATGCTTAATGCATGATGAATTTACTGGCTGGATAATGTGAACCCATTGATTTATAGATTCTGGCTTAATTATAACCTTAACGTTATCATTCCATTGCTTCATTTTCCATTAGTCCAGTAAGACTGCAGTAAGTGAGCCCAACAGTCAGGGCTCTGTGTTTGTCTGTTTGTATTTAGTAAAAAAAAGCAGAAAAAATATGTGCTAATAGCTATTTATAATGCCAAACACTGGGAAGGAAGGCATAACAGATGCTAGATGTGTTTGGCTTTTTTCCCACAAGAAATTCACACAAGGTAGAAGATACCACCTTTCCCACACAGATAATGAGCCACACTGACCAAAGGATCAAATGATGAATTGACAGCCCATCACAACTTCACACTTTATCAAAGTGGCACTGATTTCCCCAGCACAAGAGACAAAATAAAAATGAAGGAAAATGAAGAAGAATCTTCAGGAGATAATATTCTCAGGCAAAAAGTGAACAAATCAGTGCACTTTCAGAGAAGTACTACTAAAAAAAGGACAATCGTTTTTGAGATTTTTCAGGGATTTTCTTTGCTTCAGATTTTGACAAAGGAGGAGAGGATCTGGACACAGGAAGGGAGAAGGACACAAAGTAATTAATTGAAGCAAAATTATTTTAGATGTGCAGCTGTGTTGTAAGAAGGCCCCTGCACAGTACTCCATTCTCCCATATCAGGGAGAGTGTTCCCATTTCCCTGACAATGCACAGAAGACCATATCCTCCAACCTTGTGTCTCTGTGCCACTTATTGCTGGCTGCTTTTGTTTGCCACAGTGACAACTATTAGTTGTCACAGTTTACCAGTGACAACTATTTAAGCTTACTCTGCTGCTCTTTGTGCAGGTCTCTATGCAGAGAGGTGGCTGGTGCCCTCCTCCAGCTGTTGTCCCAGAAATTAAATATTGCAAAGTGATTGCCTTGTATGCTGCACAAACTGGGGAAGTTCATGACACTGCTTTAATCTTCTCATTATTCCACAGAGTTGCTGCTGACTATTGAACCCCTGCTTGACAGTTTGGATTATTAGAAGGGGAGGCATTAATGCATTTAATGTATATACACCATCAAAATGTTGGCTGTTGACAAGGTCAGAGAAAAATAATGAAATGCCATAATTAACAAAATATATTGGCCATTAAAATATGATGCCTCATTCTCTTGACAGAGACACTAACAAGAAAAAATGACCTTATTAAAAGTCTTCATGTCCCTCTAAATCAAAGGCACAGTTTTTACAGTGCCGCTGGCCGCAGGTTCTAACCAGCAAAACCTCTGGGAGATGTGATGCTGTGAAGCACTGGGAGGGGGTGTCACACTGAATTAGAGATGGGGAACGTTGCTGATGGGGAAAGGTGCTGAAAGCACCTTTCTTTGCTTTAAACCCACTCCAGTCCACAGCCCTCTGAACTGAAGTAGCACAGCATGGCTAAAATGAGCCCTGCAGCATGTGTGCTGCAGCAATGAACAATGGTAGGGACTCAATGGAGCTGAAGCAAAACATCCATCAGCTAAAAGTAGCTGATCCTAAGCAGCATTGTCTGCTAGATCCCAGGGCAAAAGTTTTGGGTTTCTCCATATTAATTTACAGCAGGCTGTTTCCAGTCTTAATCCTTTCCATTATTCATTCTTCCTAACTGCAGAAGAGGGAATTCACTACCCATTTATAGCACTCTGAATTCTAGAGAAGGGTGATGCCATGCAATCTGTTACTCTTATTGACAGTTGGGGCTTCTGGTATTTTGGCCTAAAATGTGAAAGCCCATTACAGGGTGTATCAACATCACAGCTACAAATAAATCTTTTAGGTCTGAAAAATATTTCTCCTCTGGCAGCAAAAAACAAACTGCTGTAACGTTAGGAGGAGGTTGAACTAATTGGAAGTGCTTAATGCATGCTCAGCAACAGCTGGAATAACAGAAAGCTGTGCCTGACTGGGAGCAGCAGATGTTATAAATTTCATCTGGTCAGATCCAATGGCTGATAGGGAGGTCCTGCTCCACATCTGTGAAATATTCACCAGATTCCACATACAAACCTTCTGAAGCAGGCGTTACCATGGTCTTTAGAAATAGAGGAGCACATTTGCTCCAGAAATGTTGACAAAGGAATGTGTAGCTCTCAGGCAGCCTTCAGAGTAGGATGAATAAATAGTAATTGTGTAGAAAAATTTTATAAATGCCAATGGTGAACACCAGCTTAATTTTAAAAAGTGATATGTGTTCCAACATCACAATATGCAATTTTACAGACAGAGATTAGGCAATATTAAAATTAAAAACAAGTATGGGATTTTTATTACAGTAATTATGCCACTGCAGTTTCTGACATGGATGACATTAATTGCACTCTGTAAAAATGTCTTCTGTATCCTATGTGTTCATAAAAGAAAAAGCTAGGTGGGCATAAACCCACTGATGTTATCAAAGCCACAAAGATGACAAGAACAGGATTCAAAGAGCACTTGCATTTCAGTTAGGTGGGTTACAGGTATCTGATATAACAGCAGCCTGCAAAAATCCTCCCAATGAGCTCTCTGCCTAAGACACCAGGAGTGTTTCTGGCTTTCCTCCCAGCAAGCTATGGGCAGAAGGACTCCTGGTCAAGTTCTGTTCAGCATCCTGCTGGTGAGGGGATTTGGACAGGGAATGGGAAGCCCAATTTCAGGTTCTCTTGTGAGCACTGATGTGCAGCTCAAGGCTGTGTGCTTGCCCCCTCCAAACCCCATGAGCACTGGGCTGCTGAACAGAAGGAATGACAGACTGACAGGAATGAGCCTGAAGGTGGAAGGAGAAGAAGGGGGCCCTTGTCCCTGAGTCTACATGCTGCAGAGGGGAATGGGGATGCCTGGCTCTAAAGGCTTTTTACAGACCCCATATGCAGGAAGGAAAGCTTTGTTCTGTGTTTCTCTTCATGAAATGATTAAATTACCTTCCACACATTTTTATTGACTGTGACCAACCTTACCCATCTGCCATTCATGCACAACAGCTTGGGTGTAGTTTCTGACAGATGTCCCCATAATGAGCTGTACTCCAGGCTTCCAAGATGGTTTTGTAGCTGCAGGAGGGGGAGGAGGTGAGCAAGGCACAGTCAGGAGTGGAGAGCTGACGTAAGCCAGGCCTCTGGCTGGTCTAAGTGACAACAGGAACTCTGCTCTTCCATTATTCCCCAGTTTGTTGCAATCCTGTTAATTCATTCATGTCCTCAGTTTACTTCTGTGAGGACCATTGACTTTGGTTTTAGATCCTCTGGCACAAGGCTGTGTGTCAGTCTGGTGGTTTTTTTGTGCAGGGGAACTGCAAGCAAAGCTTCTTTCAACCAATATTATAATAAAAAAGTTTTAAAAAATTGTCAAACCAGGCCTTATGCTCCAATTTTATTGGATGAAAGACATGTAGAAGAAGCAAATGTCTCATTCACAAGCTGGTCAGAATTGGATTGGGATTTGAACAAGTACCTTTCATGTTTCCCAGAGATTCCTCTTCCATTCCCACTTTTCTGTTCCTGCTGGCTCCATGTGAGAAAGGAAGCTTCACCTGCCAACAAGCACAAAATCAGTTTATTTCAGCAAGAAAGTCATCTTATACCAAGTTAAAGTGCCCAGTGAATTTCAGCTTTAGTCACTCCAGGCATTAAACTACTAGGAAGCAGCTTGTGAACATTTCAGATGAGCTTGGTCTGCATTCAGACAAGCTGGATTTGGTGCTATCTACAGTCACATCCCACTTTTATGGCTTCTAATGCCCCTTCCTTTGCTTTGGCTCTGTGACTGGCCCTCTGCCATTACTTCCTGGGTTTCCTGCCCCTTTTCTTCTTCACAATAGCAGCAAACCTGGCATACGGGTGTCAAAAATCCCTTGGGCTTGCAGGAAGACAAAGCAAATCACTGGTGTTAATACTGAAAAAACCAAACCAAACCAAACCAAAACCTTTCACGTGCATCTCATTATTTCATTATATGTGTGTGGAGCCTTCAGAGGCTGGAGGATGATCAAAGCCAGTGCTCTGCAGGCTCCATACCCATTTGTTACCCTAGTTGGCTTGGCTTTAATAGCCCTCTGTCCTTCTCTTTCCAGGCTGAAAAAAGACTGAAAGACAACCAACCTTCTTAAATAAATATGCTGATATATAATACTGGTAAGCATGTCTCACATGCATGTTTTTATGCTTCTTGTTGACTTTTCTTGATGTCTTTTTCCTTTTTTTTACCCTGTGGCCATTTAATCCAGCTTCTGCCTCATTATCAAGAGTAATTTTTTTACATTGTAGAAGATGTGTTACTGCAATTACTTATGCTTCATCTATTTCTTATCCTGACTCTTCAATGCTTTTTTTCCTCCCCATCCCTGTCTCCACTGGGTCTGTCCAGTGGGCCTATTTGCTCTCTTGCTGGTACTCTGCCTTTTAGCATGAACTCAATCCTTTTTATGTCAAGTGCTCAGTTCTCTGAAGTTGGACTGGATTCCAATCACTTGGGGAAAAAAAAAAGTACAAATTTTGCAGTCAGGGAACAAGAGAAAAAAGAGAAGAGAGAAAGGGTTTGTGAGGTGCTTGACTGTCAAGTGCAGCTCTGCATAGCATCAGTCAAAATACCATGGCAAATAAGTAGAAGCACATGAGAGAATTGCCCACAGATACTGAAACAGCACATAGAGCCATCTACTTGCTAAAGAAACATACTGCATACCAGAAGTGGCTGGCATGCTTGCACCTGCTAAATATTTTTTGGCAATGGTACTGCCTGCCTGCCAGCTTGAGGTCAGTTTGACAAATGTATTTATGGAGCCACATCTCTGCCTTTGACTCTGTGGATAATTTCTCATGCCCACGTTGTAATTACAGTGAAGCAGCAGAATTTGACAAGTTCATGGTTTGTTGATATAAAGTGAAAAGAGCAAAAAACCTTCTTTAGGAGAATGAAAACTGAGCAGTGATCCTCTGCACTGATTAAATGAGTTGAACTCCTCTGAAACAGGTTGTTGCTTTAGTAGAAAATGTCTACAACATCAGGCTAAGGCATAGCAGAAAGCTGTGTCTGTGCCAGCCCACAAGAAATCATTCCAGATCAATCCAAAAGAAATGTTTTGTCTGTCTGAATCCAGGTCTTCTATGAACAAGGAAGGAGGTGACACCATCACCTAGGGCTGGAGAGATACAGGACCTTAAGGATACAGCAGGGATCAGAGCTGACATAGTCTGCAAGCTTCTTGGGTGGATTAGCCCCAGTTTCTGTTCCACCAGTCACAGCTGATGTCACCTGGAGTTCTGGGTGATAGACATCTCCTAAATTTGTCACTAGCTCCCAAGCCAGCAAGGTCTGTGAACATGCTAGCCTAGTGGCAAATACAAGCAAGGATATAAAGGTGCAGCCAAGACAGTCAGGCATGAGAGACCTGTAGAAAAATCAAAAGCAAACCACCCATTCCTGGCAAAATGAGAATCCAGAATAAAATCTCGTGTGTTGTCTTTAGAAGCAGGATTCCTACATCAGCCCAGGATTGCACAGAACAAACAACATTTCTACATGTGAGTAGCAGGTGGGCTGCCTGGAGGCTCCCAAGCAGGTACAGATGTACTGAGGAGGGAGGGAGGGAGGGAGGGAGTGAAGGTGGTTGGAGTCTCCCCTCCTCGCATTAGCATCACTGCTGCATCCTGCACAGCCCCTCTCAGCTGCACGGAGTGGCTGTGGCCATTCAGTTACACAGCTCACCCTGCTTCTCCCTCCCCTCTTTCTCCCATCCACAGCTGGATCTGTCCCCAGTGAGGAGAATTCGATTCCTCCCATCTGATACGGATGTTTAATGTTGAACAACAAAATTATTTTGTTAGGCGAATAAAACACAGACAGATTCACTGATAACCAAAATCTCCCTGTTGCTGTCAGTGCACTTGAAAATGTCTGCACTGCAACGGGAAGATGCTCTTTATTTAGACTGAATCTGCAGCCTAAAAGGAAACAGTAAGCTTTTCAAATTAGAGCTGTTCTTTAAAAGCTTCTCTTTGGTACTGTTAGAAAAAGACTTCTTCCATAAAAGGAAATTTCTAAATTAATTCTCCAGCTGGTAGTACTTCGCTGTCCTCATAAAGATGCTGCTTACACTGAGGAAAGAGAGATTTTAACAACCACTCCTCAGCCCCACCCCCAGAACTGCTTTTATTTTGCTTGAAGAGATGATGAAATGATTCTGGGGAACTTGAGTCCCAAGATGGAGAGGGTCTGCACCGCCTGCCAAGAGCTCTGCCAAAAAGTCTCAAAGGCCACCATTTGCACATGGACAGTACGAGCAGTGTTTGACCTCTCTAAGCTAAAATGCGGGCTTCAAGCTAGGCCAAATCCCTCTTTCTGGCAACTAGGGAAATGTGGGAGAGGAGGGGATAGAGATGGAAGTTCTGGCAAAGATTAGAGCAACCAGCAAGAAGAGTTGTCATTGTTGAAAAAATTGCTCTTTTCTGAAAATTATTCCAGATACTTGGTCATGTGTGTTCGTTCACCATGAAGAGGGTGATATCAGAGATTCCTAGAATATAGGGTTGAAAAGATCTCATTATTAAGAATTGTCAGTGATTAAAGCTCCTTGGTCTCTTGAAGTACTCTTGCAGCTCAAACATCTGTGCTCTATTTCCTCTACTGTAATCTCATCTTCTTGCTCTTTGTTCACCTAAGGCAGAATATGGGTGGGGCAGGAAATCAACCATCACCATCTTTATGATGATCTTTTACATATTTGAAGACTTCAGCCTACATTTCCTTCAGATCCTCCTCATCTGGGCTGTGCAGTGCCTGTTCTTTTCAAATGGTTTATATTTTCTGAAGTATCTTTCTACTTTCCTTTAAGCTCCTTCCACTCCTCTTTAGGTGATGTGTGCAGCTGTATTAGGTGGTTTGTATTAAAAACTTCCCATTTAAGTGTCCTCACCTAATGATTTGGTTTGGTTTTTTTCTCATCAGTATGGCCCTTCAGTTTTTGATGCATAATCAACTCCCTCATGTTTTTCATCAGAATTGATTCCTACACAATAATTTCCATACCTGCAACTGATTCTTCCTAAGCCTGTGTCCTCACTTAGCTCCACACTGGCTATTTAAAACTAGTGCTCTGATTTGTCATAATCTCTTGACATCTCCCTCATTTGGCCAGTCCCTTCCAGACTCTCAGTCCCTGACTGAATAAAGATATAGTCTATTTGATCATCCCTAGGATGGATGGATGGATGGTCACTTGCCAAATCTCACACAATGTAGTTGATGTATCTTCAATTAGACAGTAAACCATTGGTGACCACCATCTGACTTCACTTTTCTAAGGTATTCTGGTGCCCATCTTACCATGGATTCATCTTGAGTATTTGAGTGCCCTGTGATGTAAGACTGTGTCAAAGCCTTACTGATGTGATTAAAATTTTCTGATGTTGCTTTTGATGGAGAGTTCAAAAAATGTTCTCTTGGAAGGATCTGAAAACTATGCAAAGGCTGCTAAAGGAACCAAGTGCTAACAGAGCAAGAGTACATATTGTCCTTTGAGAGTGCTCCAATTAGAGCTCTTGGCCCTGCTGCAGTGAAAATGAAAACAAGGCTGGGACTCATCTCACTTGAATTTATCTGCCTAAAAATTACACCATTTGACCTGGTCAATGCGAGTCAAATAGGCTTTCCTCCCAACATATTGATCTAAACTTAAGGTAAAAAGAGTTAATTTCTTTGACTAGCCAAACTAGGTAGTTCATATGAGATAAGCTAATTCCTTCCTCTGTGTGTTTTGGTTCCTTCTCCTTGCAGAATTTCTTTAATATTAAGTATTAATGCTCTCACTGACCATCAGCTTAAAGTTCTTTGTAAGCGAGATGGTTTTCCACTATGTGAGGTGGTTCTTGTCAGCTGAGGTCTTTGAATACCATTCTAAAATCAAGAATAAAGAAAAATTGTTGGGTTTTGTTCTCACCACTACACCACAGTGTCTGGAAATTTATTGTGTTTGAAGAGAATCAGGCCATTTCTCTTTGCTAGGTCCATCCCTCAAGGCCCAGACAAATGCCCAACAAAAGCCAGTCTTGGACTGAAATTTCAAAGAATGGATTGGACATCTGTTTCTATTTAATAGAAAGACTCTCTGTAACACACAGAGAACTCCTTTGAAGCTCATCAATCAGTCCCATTTTAGGTCATAACCCAGCAGCCAGACTGACAGACACAAGGACAATTAGACCAAGGAAAAGAAACACCTTTGCTCAAGCAGGTATACTTAAGCATCCTCTTCTGCTTCTGCAGGAGCATTTCATTCCTGATTTCAGGCTGTCCCACAAACAGTGGAAGATGAAGGAAAGACAGAAAAATCATTCCTGAAAGTTTCATCAGAAGGAGATGGCAGGGATGTGAATCAGCTCCCACGCAGCTGCAGTTTACAGTAAAGCTGCACAGCGTGACCCAGGTCAATGGCACTTCCCACAACACACTGCACTGAGGGCTCTGCTGCTCTAGGAGCTGACTCATGAGCCTTCCTGTCACCCTGCTTCAAGGACATGCCTCTCTGAAAGAAAACAGAGCAAGCAGCTATGGAGATCAATCTTAACCTGCTGCCGTGGTGTGTCAACCCCTCTGAATCATCCAGAAAGCTGCACTTGCCCTCCCCAAACATTTCTGCACCAGCAGGTTGACTCTGCACTTTTGCCAGGGACAGGGCATTCTGCTCCCTCCAGGAGTCACACAACCACAGTGCAGGAGGCCTCTCCCAGAGTCCCATAGCAAGCCTTGGTGTGCATTTTTGGTGGGAGGGCTGGAGGGGCCAGAATGGCACTGGCCTTGACAAGGAGGCTGAGGTTGGCCATTCTGTGGCCCTGGTGTGAAGCTGCCTGGACTCTGGCCCGAATTAGAGAAAATTCTCCAGGAGTTTCTATAACCATGCTCACACTGCCCAGCAGGTGCCTGATGACATGCAGGACAAATGCCCATGTCCAAGGCTTTATTCTTTACTAAACAAGCAATATGTGCCTGTCCTGGGTCAGTGCTGCAGAGCCTACTCTTGCCAAATCCCTGGGCAGTGGTATGCCATGAGTGGAAAAGCACAGTAGAGGATTCAGTTTTAGAAAACATCATGCTCAACCTCAGTAGCGACAAACTCTTTCAATTGCCAGAAAGGCATCCCAGTGCCTGTTGTCCTCTTTTCTGCTCTCCATCTATTTTCTTGTTTGCTGCTACAGCTGCTTTTACCTGGGGACAGGGAAGTCTGGAAAGATCACCCTGAGCTACTTGAGCTCAGCCTGCCCTAGTCACTGTTCAAAAGGTCCACAATGCACCAACAGGTTCAAAAACACGTGGCAGTGCAAAAAATGAGCTCAAAGGCCCATACAGTAGATTTGCCAGAAAGGGCAGGGGTGAATAACACTCCAGCTCCTGTGACACTCATCCCCCAGTCTCTCCCTGTACTGCCAGCTGAATAAGGAACATAACCAAAAACTATTTAGGAAACTAGTGCCTTTAATGGCAGTCACTCCTTATCTGAGCTCTGCAGCACACCACAGCTCCTGGCAGTGGGATGAGTGCCCAGCTATTTGCCACTTCCCAGTCCCATACCTTTTATGTGAAAAAGTGTTTGCACCAAGCCAGTGATACTAAGCCTTCCTCACACTGGGTTGATGGAGCAGAGGGGGAAAGGGGGGAAAGGTTAGCAAAGGTTTACTGTATCATTCTAGTCCAGGTTATGGAAAAAGGCTGCCCTGAATCCAAGAAGGGTCTAGGGTGAGAAAGGCAATTCTCATTTTAACCAAATTACATTTGGATCCTTACCTGGTCCTTTCTTACCTTTTTTTTTTTTCTTTTCCTTTCCTTCTTCGCCTTCTTCTCCTTCTTTCTTTTTTTTTCCCTTTTTTTTTCCTTATTTTTTCTTATTTCTTTTTCCTTTTCTTTATTTTCTTATTTTTTCTTATTTTTTTCTTCTTTCTTTTTCTTTTTTTCTTTTCTTTCTTTAATGCCTCTAATCCACTAGGAATTTATATATGATTGGTACGGTCATTATTGTTATGTAGACTAATAGATTTCTCACAGAGTGCCAGCAGGATTTGGCTGTGATGAAGATCACATCTCTTCCAATGTGTAAGACAGGGATTTGGGTGCAAGTCTGCAGAACAACAGAGGGTAATTTCTAGCTCTCTTGCTTCTCAGTTAGGATTGTATTATTCAGAGCAATTACATGTATTAAGGCATGGAAGAAAGGGATGCTGTACAGCTCCAGAATAGCTTTACAAGACTTCCATGCATGGGGAGCTAATGTGTGCCACATCCAGCTCAACCCAGCACTTAGCACAGGTCCAGTTACAGACCTTCTACATTATCATCTTACATTTGTAGCCTCTTGTGACATGAAATAATGAAGGAAAATCAGTCAAAAACTGAATAGTTACCATCCCCTTTGCATAAAACCGAGTGGGAAAATGTAAATCTATTCTCTCACATAGTATAACTTAGCTGGGATTACAAACAAATGAAAAGCAATGTATCCAGTGTCTAGAGCAAGCCTTTTCAGGAGAGCACCATTCATTAGTAATGCTTCCCCACTGCTCTTCTCCCTTACATGCTTTCTGTCTCCTGACACCTGTTAGTTTCAAGGTTAGGATAATGGAGTGCACATCCCCAAGGAACCAACAAAATGAGTGCACACTATTTTACTTTCCAGAAAGAATGAGCTCAGCTCAGACAGATTGTTTACACAGACAGACCTCCCAAAACACTCGTAGTCTGCATTAGGTTTACTCCTAGTCCCAGGTTTATCTGATCATACAAGTGATTTCATCTCATTGCAATACAGCAGCTTAACAGGACACATCTTTTGCAGATCCCTTCTGAGAGTGTGCTTGGTGCTCCACAAGTAACACTGGTAATGAAGTGGGTGATGGTCAGCAGGGCAGGCATTTGCATTCTGCCCCAGTTTTAAGGAACAGAGGCCTATTTTCAAGATGAGTCAACTCATTTTATGCCAAGAACAGTTGGCAGCAGTGCTTACTAAAGCATGTATGTTGCCACATTGTGTTCAGTCATTTTAGTTTTGCAATCATAGAGCCAAACAACAGGATATGAGTTAATGCACCTTTGATTAAAGCTTGGGCTTGTTTTAGCTATTAATGAGCATCAAAGCATGTTGGCTACCCAAGAATGCAGTGACCTTGGAGGAAAGTTCATATTATTTTAGGAAAAAAGATTCCAGCAGCATTCAGTCCTTCCATTAAACTACTAGAGAATTCAGTAGTGATGTTGTGGCTAAAGGCATCAGGGTGAAATTAGTAGCCTATTACTAATGCCTGATACAGCTTTCCACTTGCATTATAACTGAACACAGATGAAGAATCTAAGCTAAGGACAATAAAAAAAGAATATAGGTTTATTATGACAACATAAAACTGTAACAGGATCTGGTGCTCTTCACCTCTGAGGGTGTCTGTGTAGCTTGAGCCCTGAACTGCCTCCTCACTGAAGCTGGGACATTTGCTGTTATAAGCAGCAAGGGAGGGATCAGGAGCTAAATTATTTTCACAATGAAGTTGCTAATAGAGAAAACTTGGCTGTTAAGAAATTATGGTCTACATGGTTTGCAATATCTCTTTTACAAAGAAATTACAAAAAAAAAGGAAAAAGTAAATGAGTGATATCACAAGGACAAGATCATTTATCCAGTTGCTTAAGCTTCTTCCCAGACTTCTGGACCTGAACACTGCTGGAGGCAGAATGAGGCTAGAGGGACCCTTGGTAAGTACCATGTCCTTGCTGATAAACCACAGTGCTGATCAGAATAGTGGGACTGTACTGACTGTGGAAAGCATTTCTCTGAATAGCAGCAGGGCTTTTTCTGGGAAGACACAGTTCTGTTGCACACAGAACATAGACATAAACCTGTACTTTTCTGCTCAGGAGGCTGTTCATTTTATAGTCTGCATACCTGGCTGAAACCTTGCATAAAAATCACTGGAACTGAGATTGATTAGCTTCCACAGAAGAAAACTTCACTTCTGTAAAGGAGCTGCAGACAGTGTTTTACATGTCTGTAAGGCTTTCATTTAATGAGCTAAATAAAGGTTTCATGGTTCTGACCTTGCCTTGCTTTTATGACTCTAGGAGAAACAGTTTTGCTTCTTTATCTCAAAATGGTTTGAGTCATAGTCTTAGCCTTGCTTTGACACCACTTGCATCTGTGAGCTTGCCTAAGTATAGGCAGAGCAATGAGAAGTTTCTGTGATTCAGCTTTGGCTATTCCCTGCTAGAAGTTGGATGCTCAAGGCTGTACTTGACAGTAACAGGGAAGGAGAGAAGCTTCTAGCAGCTCTTTAATTTTTGAGAGGGTTGGATTTTTTTTTTCTTTTTTTTGGTTTTGTTTTGGTTCTGTTTATATTTCTTTCTCCTGCCTTCTCCCTTGAACAGGACTGCAGGGAAATGTGATAATGAGGCACCATTTTGCCATTTAGTCAGCCAAAGAGGAATGAGGGAATTGTCTCTTGCATGGTGCTTTTTACTCCAGGGGAATTCAAACACTGCCTCTGCAGCAGTCCAAGTTAATTCCAACCTGACAGCAATAGGTGAAATATAAGGGGCCCTCATCACCACATGTCACGTTGGTGCAGGAATGCCATTAAGCAGCCTCTGTGAGTTACATTTCATCAATAATGAAATCAGCCTCCTGCATTTCCTCTGAGAATGAAGTAGTAATAAGCAGAAGCAGTCCCTCTCATACTCCAAATTCACTGAAATTATGCAAAGAACTCATCACTTTGAAATATGAAAGAAACTTCATGTCCTTCTCAGCAGGACAAACTCAATTAGACAGAAAAAATGGAACAGCTGCTTTTTCAAAGGGACAGATGACCTTATGGTGTAATTTTCACACTTGGTCAATCAAAGCTTGTGGTGTGATTCATTGACCATGAGAATGAAACTAGACAAGAGACATAGTTAAAAGGTCATTCACTTCTATGGATATAAGAAGCTCAAGTAAAATATTAAAGAGCACATGGCCCTCTTTCAAGAGATATTGGCAGTGCCTCCACCTGCAGTCAAACAAAAGAAGAGAAGAATGCAAACACTGTGCAATGATGCCCAAGAACCATGTACAGACTTTCATGTTTTATCCATGCCCCTACAATCAGTGGTGCAGATTTCCTAACTCTGAGCTTTTCTAGGGAGATTGGACCTGGCCAATGAAGCCAATGTGAATTTCTGTTTTGATTACAATGGGCAGGCTTGTTGTGAAGGAGAATGGAAAACAGCTGAAAAGGGATGACAGCTACAGCTTATGGAAGCAGGTGTTGGGATTTAGCTTCAACTGTTACCATTTGCCTAATTTAAACCAATATTCCCAGCCCCAGGAATCTATAAATAAAATAAGGGAATGAAAACCCCCATGGGTGAATGTACAAATACAAGCCAGAAAGCTTTTTCAGTATATAATGGTGCTTCTTGCCGCTTTGCTGCAGGCACCATGGCTGGCATGGGTAAGACCAGAACAGCCCTTTCCCCTGCAGCTTTGGGCCCAGGAAGGGGATTTCATCTCTCCTGAGCAGAAAACACGAGGAGGCAGTGGCTTTGGGGACCATACCTCCAAAGGACAAGGTGGCCCCAGTCATACTTCTCACAATGTGATGATGAACAGACCACTGTTGAGAAAGGGGAAGTCCTTAAAAACTGTGTTGGGAGAGAGATTGCTGAGACAATGATTTGAAAAGCAGAAGGAAATGTCCACCAGGCACTGAGAGCACATGGGGTGACCTGTGGCCTGGAGCTGAGAGACTACAGGGAGGGCTGGAGGAACATTTCACACAGGAGCACGGGGCATTGCTGCCAGCAGTGACCCTTTTGTGGGAGGAGTGCTGTGCTGCACCCTGGCAGCGTGGCATTAGCACACAGTTAGGCGTTGGCCACATTTTTGGTTATCTAATCAATGATGAAAATCTGGCTGCCCTCTGCAATGCTGAGTAAACAGGTGGCTAACTCTGAGCAGAGCTGCTCAGTTCTTGTATTCACCTACAGGAAACACAGGGGCCAAGAGATCCTAATCCTTGGCTGCATTGTTGTCTCGTGTTTGCTTCTTTCTCCAGCCCGTGTTGGGTCACTGCTCCCAATGGGCTGTTGAGAAACCTCCCTCCACAGCTTCCATCCTGTGCCCTATGAGTCCCTTTCATGACTTCCAGCCAGGCATGCAGAACACCCCTCATATTAACAAATCATCTGCTGGGCTGCAGAGAAGTTTTGACTGGAACCTTTTCTTTGTACAAAACCCACAAGTTTGGGTACACAAATACACGTAATGATTTTATCAAATCCTACTGGTTTAAAACTCTAATACAGCTGTCCCTCTAAATAGTCCTCAGCTTCTTTCGTTTTTACTTCATTTTCAGAAAAAAAAAATTCATTTCTGTATTAAAATGACATTTCATTAACAAGCATATAGTTAAAAATACAGAAATGATAGCTCAACCCCCAAATTTACTGTAGTTCTTTTCCAGCTTTATGGAGCTGTTTCCCAGCTGCACTGGTTATCTGTGCAGCTCTTCCTTCCCTTGCCCTAAGCAGCCTCTGGAAGTCCAGCATAAAACATCTGCAACCAGGAAAGCAGACTGTTCCTCCACAGTACTGCTGTATTACCTTTGTTTGATTCATCTGGAATTACCCTTGTTTGACTCTCCTGCAAGTCTGTTGACTTTGACTGAATAGAGATTTACATAATTTCCTCATGGGAGTTTTGAAGGCTGATAACACACTACACTGAGAGTGTTATTTCCCTATTTTATTTCCACAGCAGAATAAATCCAGATATGCTCCTGCATATTGCTGCACCTGATGTTTTTTCTATTCACTTTTGATTCAGGAAAAAATCAAATCATAAAAGATGTACCTATGATTGTTACTTGGTTATGGTTAAAAAAGAAAGCACACCCAGATCCACATCTCCTTTTCTTATCTTTGTGAAAGATGAAGGCAATATTAATCAAGCTATTTGACAAGACCTTCTGACTCTGTACAGTGCTAGGAAAAGGAAATTGTGTATGTGGCTGGAGGCAGTGGCACAGCTATGACAGGCTGCAGTCTCAGTACAGAACTCAAAACATTAACACTCCTCTCTGCTCCTGACTGACCTAATACTCTGCATTATACATGGTGCTCATTATAACCCAGGTGAATGACAGAAGCTGGGGTCAGCACACTCATGAGATGACCAAGATGCAGGCAGACAAAATGGTTTCTTGCTTGGTGAAGCCAGATAATTGAGTAGCCATGGAATCTGGTGAATGACATCCAGTCATGTTTTATGTGGCCTTAGGTAATGAAAATGAAGTTTCTGTGTTTGAGAGTCCTTTTGAAATGTCTCAAATAAATAACAGTAGGGAGTGGGAAGCACTTCTGTAGGTGCACAAAGACATGGAAAGGAGTTTACCATTAGGAGTTTTTCAACTCTTGTTTTTCCCATTGGTACATCAGGAACAGAAAAATTAAACTCACACCCAAGGTGTCAGTATACCTTGTGCAAAAATGAAGAGGATCCACTCTGCACAAGGAGCTGTAAGAGTTTAAACACCCAAAGTTTGGGCTGGTCTCTGATAAACTAATTTTACACACCTCCCTCATCATTAAATATGGCATCACCAGCCTCTAAACATTGCAGTTTTCCTCCTATGACCAGTCTTGTCTGATGTTTGACATTTTGCACCAAGAATCTGGTTTTTTGCTCATGCCTTAAGGAAATTAACTAGTAGGAGGTCAACATACATTTTCAGGGGGAGAAAGGTTACCAAATTCATGAAGTACTGTTTTACACTGCTCCTGTGGGAGGTGAGCCCTAGCAACAAAAAGCACAGCAATTTTATAACACAGTGGTCATCATTAAGAGCCCCAGAACATGCACAACTGTACCTTTTCCTACCCTTTCCCTCAAAGAGCTCAGTGGATTTTTGTCATGCCAGAATCATGGTTCATTTATTTTCTGATGCAACCTACTTTCAGTGGAACCTAAGATATGTAAAATGCTGTACTAGCAATTTCAATATTTTCTTAATTGATACATTCCCTTAGAGTCATTCTGCACCACTGGAGCAGATCAAAGAAGATCGGCTTTCACTCTCGGTCCTGCAGCAGAGCCAAAAGCATCCTAATTCCAAGCAGCAGAGGATGATTTCTTAAACACCATCATTTGAATTTTCCTGCTGATAGCTCAGCTATCAGCACACACTGTTCCCTTTGCTCTCTCTTTTCTCTCTTCCCTCATGAACCATTCTTTAGTCGTTTCACTTCATCTGCTCAATTCTACCTGTTAATAGTCATCTTTCTAATTTTTTGTGTTTATTTTTCCCCACTGTGCTGTTGCTTCATTTTATATCCTTCCTGCATGCAAAGTCTTTTTTTTTCTATTTGCTGTTCTTGTCTTGGATCTATGTTTTCTTTCTTTTTTACTTCTCCCTCCTTTCAGCATACCTTCCCTTTTTTATCCTGCTGCTCTTCCAGTATTTACTGTCAATCCCTGTTTTTCTTTCCCACTGAGCATGGAAAAGGAGGATTATCATGATGACTCTGTAGCCTTGCACAAACACCTGAAGGCCTGGTGAAAACCAGGATTTATGTCACAGCCTTGCAAACACAATGGCCCACAGTTCCTGCCCAGGGCATTTGCATTCCTTTTCCCTAGGGAAGGATTTCAAAGACTAGAAGGGAATTTGCCTCACACCAAATGGTCTCTTGAAAATCTCAGGCTAAGCACACAAAGGGCTGGATGGGTGATATGGACTGAGGTTGTGGAACAAGGGATGGGAATTACTTGCTCCTCTGCCCATCTGGTACAGTAATGATGCAATAGCAAAGAGACAGGAACTGCATCAGATTTTTCCCCCTTTGGGAAAAATAAACCAATAAATTGAAGCAGCATTTGCAGCTAGCCCCACAATATGTGCAACAGTCTGTTGCAGTCAGTTTGAAACAAGAAAAGAGCCTACTTTTTCTCCATCTCTGTTCAGCTGATGCTTTAATTTTGGGTGATACTAAAATACCTGCCTTGCAGGGACAGGCAGCACTGGTGTGATTCCTGTGCAACTCTCCATACACTTGGGTCCTCAGCTCTGGAATTATCTTGGAAGTGCTGGATGTGGCCAAAAGATGCTGTGGTCAATTAACAGCTGTTCCTGACAACTCTCCAGAGGTCTGCAAAAAAATTATGTCACTTCAGATGGGTGCCAAAGCCACACAGGGAGTAGCCCCTGAGTAGCCTCTGAGTAGCTCTGTCAGGTATTTTGCAGCATGGAGATCTGAGCAGTGATTTGCATTTCTCTTCTAGCGCATTTTTGTTAATGAGCCATTTTAGTTTCTGCTGTGATTCCCTAAAAATAAAATGCTATGGACTGACTGTGTCCGACTACAAGGCTGTGATGCTTGATCTCTCTGAGTGTCATTTCAGCACAGTGGGGCTGCCTTTGAACTCCCCTCTGGCTTTCCTTTCTGCTAACACAAACAGTAAGGAAGCAGACCTGCACGGCTGAATCATACTTGTGTGTTTTCCAGGCAGCTCCTGAATCCCAGAGCCTGTTCAGAAAAGAAACGTCAGGCACAGCAGGACTCAGTCTGGCATGTGGGTGGATTTACTCAGGCATGGAAATGAAATCTGGGACCAGGAAGCAGTGCTTGATGGCAGTGGGATGGGGCTCAGCCTGCAGCTGGAGCTGCAGTTTAACCAGCTGGGGTGGCACAGCATTGATGGAAAGCCATGGTACTCCCTGTCCTGGCTTTTTTTTTTTTTTTTTTTTTTTTTTGCAACAGCTGCACTGGGTATTCGGATGTCCTGACTTCAAGACTTCACAAAATTAAAGAGGGAGAAAGTAACAACTGAATTCACATCTAAAATATTTTAAAGGTGCAAAATAAATGAATTTCTCATAATTTTTTTTACTGCTATCAAAGTAGGAAGAAATTGTATTTGTATATTTGAATTTTGAAATGTATATAGGCACTCCAGTCCTTGATATTATGCTATTTATTTTTAATAATTAAAGCAAATGAGGAAAGGAAAGCATCTGTCAAGCATGCAAGCACCTTTTGAACATGTTCCATACACCAGCTAGAAAAACACAAGCAGTTTCTCCCCACTCTTGAGCCCAGAAGGGAAATACAGGAGCAGGCTAAATCTGAACAGCCTATAATGTGCACCTATCCTCACACTTCTCTCTGTGCCCAGACAGAGGAAAAGGCAATACATGGGCTTTCAAATTTAGCAAGAGATTGCTATTACACAAGCACTGTTTCCCTCAGATAGATAAATGAAGAGAAAGGAACAAAAGGGCACATAGCCAAGGAGAGAAGAACTTGGGACTATCAGTCCCAACCCCTTCCCAGGGGCTCTCCAGCCAGAGCAGTTATCACAAATCTTGCAAATGTTTCTCCAGGAACCTCACAAGCATATGTGACGTGCATTTCTAAAAACAAGAGTCAAATATGTACTGGTTTGTATAAAGACGTATCTGTGCTTCTTCCTTGTTTGACAGCGCATCTCTCTGCATCATTTCATGTTAAAGGTAATTTTTGTAATGACAAAACTCATCTGAACTGATGCTGTGCTCTTTTTTATGCTCCCCCTGATGGACCAAGACTGGCTATAGATCTTAGATGTGAATGTTTCAATAAAAAAGATTGCCATGGACATCAGAGATTACATAGGGACACAAAATTTCTTGATTAAGTTTTCATCTTTAGGCAGGTGCTATGTAGGCAAACACTGGCAAAACACTGTAAGGCAAACAAGAGCAGTATGAATCAGCAGCAGCCATTTTATAGACTACAGCCTAGATAAAATTGTTCCTAGACTATTACCTACACCCACCTGAATGAATTACCATGCACACCATTGATAATATCTTGGAACACATCGAAAGCAATGTTGACTTTATGACATTAACTGGTCAACACAGCAACAGGAAAAAAATGTCTTGTGAGTCAAAAAGTAAAGGTCATTTGGTAGTCTGCCTCCTTTTCCCTTTCATGTTATCTGTGGCCTTCCCAAAATACTTAATGCTGTAATTTGGTCTGGAAGAGTTCCTTTCTTCCCAGGTCTCTCACAGCATCATTAGAAGCAAGGGAATCATTGCCAGCTTTCTGCAGCTCCCCTGGGCTGTGTTACCATGTCCATGCCCTCGGTCTCTGACCCTGCTGTCCACAAGAACCTTGGTGTACAAGGGTGAGCAGTGCTGTGTCAGCTCTTTGGATTTCAGCAGTATCCATTCTGCACGTGATTCAGAACCACAGTCTACCCACATGTATCTCCCTATATAACCATGCAATCCTAGTTTTGTTATTCCTGCTGTTCCTCCCACCTTCTTTCCTATTGCTTGTGTCATTAGTTTGTTGCATTTAGCCACAAGTAGACTATAAATTCCTCAGGACCTCTTATGCTCCAGTATCTCCTTGCCTAATTGGAACTACCAGGACACAAGTAGTCACTACAAAACAAACACAGACCTCGACAGCTGGGACGAATAAGATGCATACTTGTGATTTTGGCCCCTGAGGTCTGTTTGACCTAGAAACCCATATTCACTTCAAGCGATTCCTCTTGCGCTTTCTGCTTTAGGTCAGAGTTGAAGCTGGAGCAAACTGCAAGGAAATGCAATAAATAAATGCAATTATTTAATAATCTGAAAGTCTGGTATGTCTACAGTTTCCTGGTCAGTTGATACCTGGATAAAATCCAAGAATCAAAAAAAAAAATGAAGAACAATGGGAAAAAAAAATCTCTGTCAGTAGAATATCCTGAAAGGAAACCAATTTATGTATCACTGCTTCTTGCAATACAGTCTTCCAAAGACTGAGAAGACTACTAGCTGTGGCTTATTTCATATTGTCAGGTTTAAATAAGATAAATACAAAAAAGAAGAGGTGAGATGCCAAGAACACATGCAGTGTCCTCTAGCATTGGCTTTGCAATGCAAAAGATTGAGAGTGTACTCAGAGGAGAGTGACCCAGGGACACGAAGGTGGGTGTGCCCATGTGGTAGGTATTGAGTGTGGTACCTGAGCTCCCCACACCCACCCAGCAGGCTGGGCTGAGGATGGGCTGAGCTGTGCACAGCCACTCACAGGCGAGCCACCCCAGCCATGCCAGTGTCCTGCTGAGCAAGGCACAGCAACTTTGTGCTGCCCACTGTGTGCCCCGAGGCCCTCACCCATGTACATGGCACTGGGAGGCTGATGGCACAGCACTCAGACCAGATGTGTGCCCAGATCCACTGTCCTGCCTCCCATGTTCCACAGAGTAAGTTCTGTGCCTGACTCTGAATACAATGCTAAAGTAAACCAGCACAACACTAGCACAACACTCAAGTAGAAAGCACATTAAATTAAACAGAAGAACTCAAAAGTTTGCTGAACTACCACCCTGACCCAGTCCTCACTCCCCACTCACTGCACAGATGTTTCTATGACTAAAAATTCCCCTACAATGATCTCCCTTAGGCTTGGGTTAGCGAAGAAGAGGCTCTGCCTGAACATCCCATGCTGTCTGAACACCTCAAGGCACCCAAGATCCAACCCACAGCTCAGAATCCTGATGGGATCATAGAATGGTTTGGGTTGGAAGGGATCTTAAAGACCATTTAGTTCCAGTCCCCCTGCCATAGGCTGGGACACCTTCCACCAAGTTTCTCAAAGTCCTGTTCAGCCTAACCTTGGACACTTCCAGATCTGGGTCATCCACAACTTCTCTGGGCAATCTGTCCCACTCTCACAGTAAAGGATTTCTTCCTAGTACCCAATCTAAACCCACCCCCCTTCATTTTGAAGGCATTCTCCTTTGTTCTATCACTTACATGCCCTCATCAAAAGTCCTTCTCCAGCTCTCTTGTAAGGGTCCTTTAGGTACTGGAGGGTGTAATAAGGTGCCCTAGGAGCCTTCTCTTCCCCAGGCTGAACAGCCTCTGTTCTCTCAGCCTGTCTTCATAGGAGAGGTGCTCCAGCCCTTTGATCTTTGTGGTCCTCCTCATGACTTGCTCCATCAGGTCCATGTCCTTATGTTTAGGGGCGCAGAACTGGACACACCCCTCCTGTTGAGGTCTCACCAGAGCAGAGCAGAGGTGACAATCACCTCCCTCAACCTTCTGGCCACACTCCACAACAAGGACACGGTTGGCTTTCTGGGATCTGAGTGCACATTGCTGCGTCATGTCAGGCTTCTCATCAACTAACACCCCCTAGTCCTTCTCCTCTGGGCTGCTCTCAATCCATTCCATGCCCAACCTGTATTTGTGGTTTGGATTTCCCCAACCCTTGTGCAGAACCTGATGGGATTTCTGCTTCCAAATATGGTGGCAGTTCTGTTTATAGCAATGTCACAGTCAGAGAGGCTTGGGAGCTAGGGTCACTGTAGCTGATGGTTGGGCAGCCTCACACTTCTTCCTTTATTAAAGGGTACCCTAGTTGTTAGGCCATGGGCAGATTTTGAAGAAATCTCACACATATATCAAAATAACCTTGCACTCAAAGGTCAACAGGAAGAGGAAACTCACTGTCAAGCATATTGGACCTTGCAGCAATCTGCAGATCTATTTGAATATGGTCTAAAACAGGCTCTAGACATTAAGAAAACAACTTCACAACAGCCCTTTTTCTAAATTTCAGGACAGAACAAGTTCTCAGGTCCTGTATTCCTTTGGCATGGATTTATCTTCTTCTTTACTCAACAATTTCTACTCTGCTCAGCGTACTTACCCAACCAGCTGCAAACCTCCCCGGAGTTGCAAACATAGTGATGAGTCAGTCTAACGCAGTCTCCAGCTCTTTCCCTGAAAATCTGACATGCCTACTGATGTTCCAGCATCAACTCAATTTTTGCTCCCTTTCTTTGGTTTCCTTTAGTCCGTTTAGCTCTGATTTACTCTCAGAAATTATTTCTCATAAATGCTTTGCCATGGTGGAAATGGTGGAAAAGCTCAATAGCAGGAATCCAAGGAAAAACAACAAAAGGAAAAGGCCAGACTGCCCTATGCTGATGGGTCAGCTGTAACACTGGGAGCAGGCTGATGAGGGCTGTGACCTGCAGGCAGCCGCAGCTGCTGGTGCCAGCTGTCTGTGCCAGTCCCAGCACAGCCCCCCGAGCTGCCCTCCCAGCAGCTGCCATGGCCCAGAGAGCAGCGCTTCCCGTCGGTGATCCCTCAGCAGCTCAGCAGCTCCTGTCCAGCTGTCCCTGTGCCACAGGAGGGTGGGCAGCTGGGGCAGCAGCGCTGGCAATCCCCTCAGTCCTGCATCATGGTCCAGGCCCCCCATGGGGGGTCACCCTGCTCGTCCTGCCAGCAGAGCAGGGAGGCAAGTCAAACATCCCAGTTTGCCATGGAAATCTGTAAAACAGGGAGGGCAGGATCTGCACCAGGGGCTCCTCTGTACACATATATCTACTGCAGGCCAAAGTACAACCTGCTCTAAATTGATGTCCAGCAGCATTGTCTGGAGCAGCTCTGTGCTGAAGGAGGAGACACAGGCACAGGTGGCATATATATGTCAAAATATACCTCAAGGGTCAACAGGATGATAAAACTCCACATCAGGAGAGAAGATGCTAGCAGGCATAATTAAACTATTAATACTATAATACACTATTTGCCACATGGCTTATTCAAGAACAGCATCATTTATCTACTTTACCATGATGAGATTTTAAAGAGAAGGCCCTTTTGCTCCCCAGTGTGCCCGTGCAATGAACAAGCCTGCTGGACCTTGCAGCCATCTGCATCTTTCACTGAAGATGGTCTGGCAGAGCAGGAGAGGGGACAGGGAGGGACAGCCAGCCAAGGATGGGGGCAGCACCCAGCCCTCTATCCAGATATTCTGAGGGGTCCTCAAGGGATCCCCTCACATATTTCTGTCCATCCACCTCTAACAGGATGAGAAGAGCTTGGATGAGAGGTTTCAGCTGACCAGCAGTTGGAAGTCAAGTCAGGCCAAATACAAGACATCTGCAGTTCTCAGAAAGAATCAATGGTCCTAAGCTTTCTGCACAATAACTGCAACCCTTTAGGGAAGAAAAGCTTTCAATAGAGGTAAATAGACTCTTACTGGTGTTAAGCTTCCAAGAGTTAGACTCACAATTCTTACAGTAACAGATGTGATTCATACACATTTCTCATTTTCTGATTTTTTTTCTGACTGAGTCCACAAACTCCGACACATGATTTTGAGGAAGGAGAGTTGTGTGCTGTTCCTTTACGACCCACCCCAGCCATGGTGCCCATAATGTCACAGTACTGCACATACTCAGCAGGGCCACTGTTGCCATATTAGACATTAAACCTTTTGTTTAACATTTCTAAGTCACTTTGTCCTCACCAGCACTATAATTTTGTTGTACCTCATAAATGCAAAATGAGTTTCATTTCTTCTCCCTACACCTTTGGTTTATTGCATTTACATAAAGCTGTCAAACATTTATGAGGATTTTTACACCTTTATGAAATTAATTTCTTCAACCACCAAGGAGATGACATTTCTGAGGTAATACTGCTATTTCCCAAAACCTATTTTCTGGTGTCTTTGGCCTCACTGAAGTGGCACATTTTTCATTAAACTTAGCAGTACATGAAGTCGTTAAGGTGACAGTAGTTTGCCATTATAGCTGTTGTAGCAGTGCTGGTAGTGACTTCACCCTTGGGTCATCTGAGGCAATTATTAAGTAAAGTGTCAAGAGATATTGAATGACTTAGAAAACTTAGAATTGCCTTGCTGTAAGTAACTCTTCTACTCAGAGAGCACAGAAAGCTGACCTTCATAGCTCAACTCACCTGGAAAAAGAGAGAGCGCTACAGAACAGAGCAGCCATCACTGCCAAGAATACTAAGGCATCCTGTCTTTCCCCTCCAGCATTCACCATGAACTGAATATTTTTTTACTCCCAGCAACATGTTTTCATTCTGATTTTCATCTACTCTAGTGATTAAAGTTGCCTGCTAACCCTGAGGACTCTGCTGCTCTCCCTGAGTGTCACAACCTGTCATCAGAGTCACAGTCACTTTTTTTGCAGTGGGGGAAAAATGGATGCAGAAACAACAAATAACCTAGAGGAGCATGGAGCAGCCTGCTAACAATATAAAGGCTGTCTGTTTTCTTCCCTGTACAGCATTTAACATTACCAGATGAATGAAAAGAGATATGAGTCTCTTTAAAAGAGATATGAGTCTTATCTTTGAACCAGTGAGCTGTGGATCTGGACATTTTTCAGATAGAAGTCCAAGATCACTTTGCAAGGGAGAGAAAGATAATTTTAAATTCACTGCACAAAGTCTCTGAAGCAGCCTGGAGCAATACAGAGCTACTGATATCTCTTCATACTGTCTGAACTGGCCACATAAATGGCAGGCCAAACTTTCTAGCAATGTGCCTCAAGGTGATCATTTCACCTTGGCTTAAAAGGATGCTAATTTTTATCATATTGGGAAAAGTTACATTTTGCAACCACTTTATACAAGTTACACAAGTACAAAAAACACAGGACAGACCACCAACGTCATCAACCCTGTAAAATTTACATAACATAAGCCTGTAGTTTTGGTTATAATGAACTTTTTAAAATTACTGCAGTCAATATAAGCTAGAATTGTCACAGTCCAATCTTAAAATGTACAGGGGTTCATTGCAGAGTTTGTTATATCAGCATTCCTGACTCACTTATTATTTATTTTATTTTGAGACTGCTGAGGAACCCAATTTTTGAATATCACTTAGAAGCTAAGAAGTCCCATGCACTTCAGTGTGACAAGCACAAAAGACAGCTGAGACTGTAAACTCTGCAGGGCAGGAATTGTGAATGCTGTACAATAAATAAATGACTTTAGGCAAGATCTTGTAATTCATCCGTTTAGTCAGGGCTGACAGCAGGCTTCTGTATTCTTTTATACATGAAAAAAAACTGCCTAATTCTTATCAGTCTGTAACAGTAATTGTGGAAATCTTTTATTCTGGAAGACAAGGGGGTGGTACTACCTCCAACAGAAATTCAGTGGAAAATTGCAGCCAAATGGTTCAGCCATTTCCAAATCCTGCTCTCCTCTTGCCTGCTTGTGCTAGCACTTCCAGAAATGGTTTGTTTGAACAGCTGCAGTGTCTCCATGCTGTGCTGCAGGGACTTGAAATGTGACTGGTGAGAGAGGGGGAGGTGATAGCCTTACTTTTCAAGGGCTAAAGCTGTGAAAATGCATTCAGGTCTGGCCACATTATGAACCCTGCAGGTGATTTAAGTGTGTGTGAGGGGAGGAAGAGGGAAAATGTGCCACAGTGATTATTGGATTATTGTTCAGTATCATTACACCTGTGCCAACTCCATCACCCAGTAACCTGTCCACTCACTCTGACCTGAATGGAGCAATTGTTGTTACTGCAGCCACTGCTGACCTTGCTGTGGCTGCAGCTTACAGGAGCTGCACGTAGGCAGGCAATTGGATCTGGGAGGAGAGGGGCTGCTGAGGGAAATAACTGTCAGAGTGCAAAACACTTGGAGGGAAAGGAAAAAGGCATATCTTGCTTATTGTCTGGCATCTGCATGGCCAGAGAGAAGGGCAAGGGAAAGAGACATCTTGCCAGATGACCCAGTGTTAGTAAAAATAAACATCTGCAGTTGCCTGCCATGACTGGCACTGCAATGAAAGAGTGCCCTGAGAAGATGTGCACCCAGCCAAAGATGTTCATCCAGCCACAGCAACTTGCTCCAGAGCTCACACAAAGGTGGGTGTGATGCGTCCTGCAAGGAGAGCCAAATGCAACCTTCCTCATGTCCATTCCCTGGGCTAGGTGTGCTGGGAGTCTTAAGGACAGCTGGTGTCACCTCCTGTGCACTGACTGCACCTTTCCTTCTCTCCACCACCCCTTGGGGCTGCCTTTGGGGTGCAGGAGGCCACATGCTGCTGCCACAGGGAGCTGCAGTGCCACAAAGTTTTGTGACCCTGGTGAGTCACGGATCTGCATTTTTGCTCTGCACAGTCAAAGACTTGGGTTTCATGTTTATGTCTTTGAACAGAAACCAGACACAGCAGTCACAGCTCAGGAATGGCTGTCCTTCAAGGGCCTGGTGACATACCTGCTGTGACTAACGTAGGAGCTTGCTCTTCCTGGAAGAAAAAAGAGGAGACTGGAAAGGGCCATGTGTCCCACAGGACAAAAGAGATTTACCCAAATCTCTCTTCTGCTCCCCTCAAGTCTGGGAAGTGCCAAAGTGCTGGGGGTCACTCCAGATGGCTCTATGTACAGGAGTAGGTCACAGAAGTGTAGATGTCTAGGGCTTCTCCAGGGTGCTGCCAGGTGATGGGGAAAATGTGGTCCCTGATAGTGATACAGTTATTGTGGGGAAGACCTGAGCTCTTCCAGAGGGTGATCAAAGAAGCAGACACACAACTGTGCTTAGCATACAACTGAGGCAGTGGGTTTCACTTAACCTGGTTTTTGTTTTAGCCATAATTTTATAGCCAGCAAAAGTTTCTTTAAAAACATTAGAGAATATTCAAAACTTGTGAAGATGAGGGTTATTAACATAGTTGTCACTACGCATGTAAAATAGATCTTTCAGCTCCTTGCTTAATAAAAATTGTGGTTTTCTTTTTTTCTCCTGTGAGTGTTCTCAGTTGCTTCTTCCCCCAAATCTCTTACCCTCACTGCCTCACAGTTTGTCTGTGCTGTGCTTCAGGCTATTTTATCCTATGCATGCACAGCTCTATGTGCACACATCTATATATGCTATTTATACATCTATATATGCTATTTATACATCTATATATAGCACACAGCTATATTCATACATATCTATAGATAGAGGAGTCAAGGACACAAATTTTTGCCTCTTACAGAGATGACAATATTCATGGTGATCCCCGTGCTGCCTGATCCCTGTTTGGACATCTTCTATGTCCTTTGCATAAGCTGAGTTGCCATCATAAGTTCTCCCTTCAGCTGGATCAGGCACCAGACACAGAGCTACAGGTTGTAGTTTTTAATCAGAAACTTCAGACTTTTTGTTATGATTTGGCTTCCTTTTCCCCTTCCCCTTCCCCCTACAAAAACATGGACTATACAAAAGACCTCAGACATCAGAAAGCAGTTAAAGTTCTTATTATTTTTATAAGATCTCATGGACTTGAAACACCTAATGCATCATATTTCAATGTTTTCCAATGAGCAAAACTAGAAGTGTGTTATTTTATCTGCAGTCCTCTGTTTAAAGAACCTACTATTTACCAATTACCTACTATCTACAAAATTACTCGGTTATTTCTTCTGCATTCTTCATTAGTGACAATAAATGTCTATTATGCTGCCTCTTTGGGTTGACTGGTTTAACTCATTTCCTTGGGCCATTACTTTTACTGGTAACCACATTCCAGCTTTGTATATTTTTTAATTCAAGCTTCATTATTGGTACGATCAGAAATGAGTCATTTTTAAAGGTGTTGATTAATCTAAGATCCCCTCTGCCACCCCTTACTTTACATCAGATCTTTTGCATGTTTCCTGCCTTTACTAGCTTTAAGCAGAACTAGATAGCCTCTTCCATAGACATCATGTTTTTTTTTTTTAAATGTGCCCATTCTTTCAAGGAGCAGTCACATATAAGAGCAAGACTTATTCTGGTGGATAGAGTGTAGTCTATCTTCTACTGTTGAGATTAATCCAGCTAATTTATTGCTGCTTGTTTACAGTCTAAAGGAGAAAAAGATCTTTCCCCATCAATCTTCTTGGCAGTCTCTGAAATGCACTATTTATTGCTCTCAAATGTCTGGTTAAATAATATTCAGTCACCTCTGCAGCAATTTCAAATGGAGAATGTCCCTGAGGACAGTCAGTAGTTGGCAATGCCTTTTCATTGTATGGGATGCCATAAATGATGAATGACAAATGACAAGTGAAGACACCATTAAGCTTCATAATTTTTTAGATGAGTTTGCCTGACACCTGCTTAAATTGAACACCAGCAGTTGCAGAGTGAATATCAACTCTTTGCCGCAAGCCCACACATGGATTTTACAGGGAGAACAGTATTTTGACTGCAAAACTAAAAAATTCCAGAAGAAAAAGCAAATTAGTGTTATGCATAAACTGTGAACAATCATTGCATGAAACCAGCCTTCAGTGCTATGTGAACATGCAACCAGAGTAAAGGAGGCACAATAATAGCAGCCTTGGGGGATTTCAGTGTACCAGGGACAACCTGCAGGTCTGGGTGCACCACATCAATGACCACCCCAATGAGGTATTTCAGGTCAAAGCCACAGTGACCTCATCTGCTCACAAACAAGCTGGCTCCCCTCTCAGGTTAAGAGGTCTCTAATGACAGCACCCTAATGAACTGTAGTTCATTAGTGTGCAGCAGAAGCGATGGTTTGGTTACTGGGCAGATGTACATTCCCAGACCCAGCTGTGCTTTTCCCAGTCTGGCCCATATGGTCACTGCTGACCTCTGCCTCAAGGTCACCATTAATTTGGCATCGCCACTGGAAGAGCTTCTAACCCAATTCAATTAAAACAAGACAGAAATCAGCAATCTCAACTGTGCACCTGAAGAATTTTTGAAATTAGCAAGATGAGTATAATTCCAAATATGCTTTACAGTCATAAACCTGACCAAAATTTTTGGGGCTCCAAATTCCATACAAGGCCACAAAGAACCACACACTTAAAACAGGCTTACTCCCAAAAGTCAAGGTCATCTGACAGATTGCTATCATGATTGAATTGGGTCTGATATCTCAAATATTTATTCTAATTTTAGACACCACTCACATTGCTCAGATGAGCACATACTTTTAGGGAATTCTGTTATTCAACAGCCCATCTCATGTTCACTGTCCTCAATAACAACACAGTCCGAGCGTTGTACATGTGAGCACAATTTGGACTCTAAAACCCTCATTGGTAAGAACAAGTATGAAAAGGAGAAAAAAAGCAAAAGAAGAGGCTGGATTTCTAGAGCAGACTTAAAAAAAACACTTGCTTCTTCAACAGTCATGAGTTAGCAGAACATTATAAATGAGCAAATCCATGCACATTGCCCCCATCCTGTCCCTTGTGATCAGCACAATTAATTAAAATATTTTCTAAAGCTGTGCAGCTGGGTAAGTGTATACTGATTGTCTGTGCAGAGCATACAACAGGACAGAGCAAAATCTTACTGCCAGATATAGAACTCCTGCCTGAGGTAGAAGGTCCCTGCCTGAAGAATCATGGGCTTAAAGGTGTGAAATAAACCCCTCAAATCTAGTGGTATCAGTCACACTTGTGGCCAGTGCCATCCTTAGACATTCTACTGGTTCCCAGTCTTCAGGTTTACTTGTGTCACTTTTGTAAAAAAAAAAAAAATAAAGGGGTGGTCTATCTGTTAAAAATATTTTCTATTTTCAAATTTCTAGAAGGTCATATATGTGTCCCTGCTAAGACAACCCTTTCTCTACTCATTTACCCTTATGTGGTATGTTCAAAGTGTATTTATGTGCTAAGGGGTCTCCTTCAATAAGATTCTGATCTCTGCAGTTCCAGTGAAAGCAGAAAATTTCTCCCTGCAAATATGTTCCAGATATGTCTCTCAGGAGCTAAGATTCAACAAAAATGAGCTGCCAGCTGCATGAAAGTTTTACTTGTGTAGCAAGAAGAGTAATGGAATGAGAGCAACAGTTTATTTGTGAAAGTAGAAGATAGCAGTCTAAATAAATGAAGCAACTGACAATTGTTTAGATATTCAGAGGTTTTGTAAATGTTTCATTAAATTGATGGGATCAAATGCATCCTTCCAAATTTTTTGCAACATAGAAATTTATGTGGCTAGGCCCTTTAGCATATTTCTCTTCAGCATTTTTTTCCGCACTGAGACTTCTAGGTCTCAATTAACTACAGGTCTGTGACCTTTGTGAACTTCTGTTTTGAAATTCAGGGAACACAGGCCATCTCACAGCTATGCCTAGACCATGTATGTGTTTGTAAAACTTCTGCCATGTACAACTGCAATCATTTATTGTCCTTTAGTATTCCTCAGGAGAGCCTAACCTAAGGGAAACATCTAAGTGCCTGCTCAGAAATAGGAATGTCTGGATCCAAAGCAAACCAAAGCTAAGGGCTGGAGACTCACTGCCTTCAAGTCCTCCTACACTGGGGTCTGTGGACCCCAAATGCAACACTTGTCACCATCAGTCAGGGGAAGGTCAGATCCAATGAGGAAACACCTTCTACAGCAATTCAAAGCCCATGCAAAGTCAGATACTGCCCTTCCATCTCCACTTTTCTCAGATGAAATCTTTTGAGGTAATTTCCTAAGTCCTCTGCCCACAACGTTGGCAAAAGTTGGACTACATTGCTGGCACTAAACAGCCAGCAGAAAACAGTAAATAATTCTCTTTAGGAAAAAAAATTGATCCTGAGTAGAGCTGTTTGGTTTATCCAGCACAGTTGGGAAAAAAAGAGAAAAATGCATCCTCTAATCATGGCAGGAGTTGCTAGCACAAGCTCAGGTGGTTCAGGCCAGTAATGGGAGTTTTGGTGAATATGAAGCCAGTCCTCAGGAAAGGGTCTGTATGTTCTTCTGCCTCTGCCTTGGTTAGATTCACATCCTGTGCCCTTGCTGCTGGTGCAGAGGTCAGAAGTGGAGCAAGTGCTGGCTGGGTATGTCCCAGTATCTGTGTAGTCTTTGTCCTTTTTGTTTGGCTTTCAGTTGGGAACTGAACAGTCTGCAGAGCTAACGGGGTACAAATTCCTCTGCTCTAAATCCAGAGAAAGGAGCTAGATAATCCCTATCATCTCCCTATCATCTTCATATTCAACCTGTGGCTCCAGCTTTGTGCTCTTGGGATCCCCTGGGGTCTGAATTCTGTTTACTAGAAAGCCATGGACAGCATGAAGACTTCTCTTATGGAGACCATACTTTCTGATAAAATGTGGACTCATAGGAAGATAAAAAGATGTTTTATCTTAAGATAGTGCAAACAGCAAGCTAGATGACAGAAAAAAATAATTAAACAAATCTCAAAGGGCACCTTTTCCCTCACCTGTTCAATTTAATTGCCTTGTTTTCAAGTCAGTGAGCTCAGAACAACATTTTTCCAGAAAGACCAGTCTGCCAATACTGATCAGTTAACACCCCAGAAGGTTCCTCTTTTGGTCACATGACCAAACAAATGCCATCATTACAACAAAGCTTCCCTGTAAGTCAAGGATGTACAGAAGTGCACTGACTGCACACTGCAATAGAATGTGACAAAAGCAGGTGTAGAGGTGACACACGTTTTACTGCCAAATGCTGAAGACAAGGTGGAAAGGGTGGCAGGGTGTGCTTGTTGTTCTTCACCAGAGGGATAAAATGAAGTTGATTAAGGTCAAAAGAGGATTCTGAGACTGTAAGAGTCATGCCTCTGTTAAGCAACTCTATCAAATGTCTAGTTATTTAAACATGAGAGGAACAAAGCACAATATCAAAATTCCCAGTCTCCTGTATCAGCCCTGTAAATCTAAAGTCAAGTAAGAAAACTGTTGTGAGAAACTGAGGTAATATGAGAGCCTCATCATTTGTATAAAGATGCACCTACACAGTAGAATGAGAAAACTACTATCACTTGCTTGATCCTTTCACTACTAAGAGACACCAGTAGTGAAAAGAAGTGAGGATTGCACAAGGAATGGGGGAGTTCTATCTTTACCCAGTATGGGATAATTAATCCTTAATGTCACATAAAGTGGTGAGGGGAGCTCAAGTGTTCATCTTTGCACCAGGTAAAGGCTGTACCTGCCTCTCTACCAACCAGACAGAAAAATATATTCTAAATGCATGTTAAAATAACCATTTTCATCCTCTTTACGAACAGGGCCAACACATTCCTAGAAGTTATACAATAAATGTGATGACTCCAAAGCAATATTCTGTAGCCCTGTTAGCTCTGTAGTACACACAAGACAAAATATAGGAGATTAGACTTTTAACACCCAGTTTCTATGAGCTAACAAATAATAATCTTTGGATTTCAAAGGTTTGACAGGGAGCCATTTAAGAATTATAGGCTGAGCTTTGAAAAAATCTGGTTTTAAATCCCATCTTTATTAGTTGAGCTATCAACTATTCAATTATAGTACAAATGTGCAGCTTTCATAAAGCAAAATGCCACTTCAAACTCTTTTGACAGGATTAGATGCAATGTCACTTACTCTATTCAGGCCAGTTCTTCAAGATCCCAACATGCTCCAAATCCCCCTGAAACCTACTGACAATGCAAACTGGAGGGAATGAGACCTCTACAAACATCACAAAAGATCAGAAAAGCCTTCCTTCCAATTAACATGGCAATCATTAATAACAGTCAAAAATTCCATTTCTGCTGTGTTGTTGCTTGGAGAAGGACAAGGCAACAGGACAGATTCACCCTTTTACAGGAATAAAAAAGACTAACAGTTAGAAAAGAGTAATCCCTGATAAAAAATGCTGAGGAGGAGAAGAGGTGGGAAGAGACTTGAGAAGGAATCCTCTGTTTCAGTAATACTGCCTTGTTGATCTTCCCTCCCTTCACCATGTGGTTTCTATTTTCTTGTATTAATCCGTGCTTCCCCTCCCTACATTTTTTCATGTGGTTGCCAGTTTGAGGTCAACAAGTACTAAGAATGGACTGAAAAGAATTTCCAGGATGTTTTTCAAGACTATTAATAAGTGTAGCAGCTATTCAAGCAAACAGCACTTCATGTTCATTGTATTCCAGGGCATAAAATCATCACTTCAGGAGGTTGATTCAGAGTTTCCTCACATTACAAGTTGTACAGACAGTCAGGTAGAGTGTAGGGTGTTGGAGGCAAGATGTCACTTCCAGTGGGACACTGAAAAATGAGGAGACAATACTGTACATTGGGGACATCTTCCAAAGGTGAGAAAACTCCAGAGACAGGTCTCATGGGGGATTTTTAAGTGCTGCCACTTACAGTACTGCACTTCCCAATTTCCCACCACCCCAAGGACAGGCATCCTCAAAGCCCTAAGATGGGAGCTATTGCTCAACGATGTGCAGCAAGATGAAGCACTTACAAGTGAGATCTGCAGGAGCCAGCCAAGCCAGCAGGCTGCCAGAGCCCACAGGGAGAGGAGGCACATCTGCAGACCTGTGATTAAGGCTCATCAGAACTGAGTCATGAAAGGCTGAGAATATCCCTCACCACAGTGATGCAGGGGCACTCATTGGGCCTTGAAGAAGAAAGGCACTGTGAAACCCACAAGGCAGTGAGTAAAGTGAAAAAAGATCAGACCCGTGATATTCAGGACAACACCCCTTGAAATTACACCAAAGCCCTCCACAGGACAGGTTGCCAACCAGATGATGATCAAACAGGGCAGAAGTCTGCGGCTTCACATGCCCCAGTACACTGCTTTAACAGATATAATGGGCAATTTGCAAGGTCTCATCCCTAGCTGTTTTCTGTGTTAGGCCTAATACAGCAGATATATGCTGAGAATGCCTCAAATTAGAAAAAAAAATAGGAAAAAAATAAGGCCTGGAACATAAGAGAGGCCATGGAGGAGCCTGATCTGAGAACCCCTTAGAGGCCCAAGCATGAGGCAGCCTGAAGACACCAGGTGTGGCTGCTCACACACAAACAGATGTCTCTGCTTATGTGTAATCCCCTCTGCTTCCAAGGGGATCAAACATCTGACCTTGAAATACTTAAACCAGGGCCCAAAGCCTATTTTAAAGCTGATTTTTATAAATTGGAATATTGTGTTTATTCAAAAAAAAAAGAGATTAAAACTTGCACAAGAGGAAAGGAGCAGTATGTCAAATCTCAGAGTGATGTGCCAGGGCATAAATCACAAGTCTGAAGGGAATATCAGGGAATGAAGTGATGAGTTCAAACCAAGAGGAATGTGTGCTATATTCTACTCCACCTACAGACAGCAGCTTTTGGGCACACAGGTCTTTCCAGCATCCTAAGAAATTATGCAAATTATTTATTTTTTCCCCAAGGCTTTGCCTTGTTTTTTCTTTACTGATTTTGTATTTCAGAGGATAAATGAAATAAAGAAAATGAATACTTAGAAAGGATATTAATTTTCTTTCTTGTCTTCCCCGAAAATGACACAGTTAAGCGCAAGGAAGATTACAGACATTTATGGATTTTTTGTTTGAGATGCAATGTTAGGTCTGATATTTCTATAAGCACTAGAACAACTGATCTGAGTCTCAGAGGTTTCCAGTACTCATTCCCAAAGGTACCCAGAGACAAAGAGTGACCCAAACCTGGAGCTGACATACCTGAAGGGTAATGAACTGGGGTTCCCCACAGAAAGAAGAACAAAATTCCAATAAATAATGTATCTAAATATACAATGGAATTGAGATACAATGGTTCTCTGAAGCAACTGCAGTCCTCTTTTTCACTTTTTCTGCCACCTATGGCTCTGAAGGCAGCTTGTGTACATTACACTAACTTATCCCAGCTAAGAGCCTGATCCAAGCAAAGAGAAACAATGGAGAAATTTGTCTGGTTGATGGCTGTAGAAATAGAAGATGGAATCATAGAATCATTTAGGTTGGAAAAAACCTCTGAGGTGATCAAGTCCAACTGTTAACCCAGCACTGCCAAGTCCACCACTAAACCATGTTCCCAAAAGCCACATCTACATGTCTTTTAAATACCTCCAGAGAACGTGACTCCACCACCTCCCTGGGCAGCCTCTTCCAGTGCTTGACAACTATTTTGGTGAAGAAAATTTTCTCAGTATCCAATCTAAACTTCCCCTGGTACAACATGAGGCCATTTCCTCCTCATATCCCTGGTTACCTTGGAGAAGATACTGATCCCCACCTGGCTGCAACCCCCTGTCAGGCAGTTGAGAGTGTGATAAGGTCTCCCCCGAGCCTCCTTTTGTCCCTCAGCTGCTCCTCATAGGATTTGGAGTGCCTCTGGCCATACCACACCATAGGCAATGCCATGGGGAGCTACTGTTCTTTTTATGCTGAACATCACAGTTACATTTCCTGCCCATTGCCTCAACAGCTCACATGTACTACACTCTGCTGATCTTAAGAGCAACTAAAGGTGTTGGGTGCTAAATGCAAACAATCAGCAAGCCTGGTTTACTCCTTTACCCACTCCCTTCAGCACCAGAATGCCTGGGGCAGAGCACAGGGAGCAGCTGAGCTGAGTGGTGCAGAGCTCACACCTCCCAGCAGAATAAGAGTAGAAACTGCACTGCACTTGGATGAGGATTTCAGTGGCTGGGCTTCCCTCCAGGCTTATTTATTACCTTGGGCAAGTTATTTAACCAGTGCCCTGAGGGCCCAAATTAAAAGCAAAGCGGTGGTAATCCTTTTCAGCAACTGTGCTTCTTGGGCTTTTCTAAACATCTCTGAGGCCAGGGACTTTTTCTCACTAGAGCTTGTTCCAGCCATGATCTAAATGTGGAGCTGAATGCCTGTGTGATTCTTCTCTAATGTACTGGGCCACACACTCCCACGCAGAGGAGTGCCCATTCCCCTCTCCTGGTTAACTCTCCTTTATTTCCCTCTGTATCTATGCAAGGACTGCTCCAAAGCATTTGCATTTCAGCTGGTCCAACATTCCCAACATTATTTACTCGTGTCATTGGAAATCTAATGGCATTTTTTTCTAGTGCACAGCCATGTTTTCATTAACTGTGGTTAAATTCCAGCTAATGCCATTACATGATCCCTACCTTCACTGGCAATTGCAGGGGAGTTATTTTGCATTTTCACTTCCTGCCTTTAAAAATGAGACAACTGTATTGTTTCAAATTGCTCTGTGTATAGCACATTCCCTTCATGTTTCAGAAAATCTGGGAAAGCTTGTGAGATATGAAAAAGGTCAACAGAAATCTAGTCTCCATTGGATATCCTAGAACAGTGTCTGCATTGAAATCTTTGTGGTGAGGCTTCAGGCACTGGTGTGTACATGAGTGTGAGTGTTCAGAGGAAGGCTGGCAAGAGCCATCATGTTTTGCAAGGAAAAAAGGGATAAAGGGGCACTGGTACTGTTGAAAGTGAGTCTGAAATAGATTTTATATCCTCTGAGCTAATGAGTAGGAGGAGTCTTGAGGGACACAGCAAACAAATTTTTCTCACCTCTAAACAGCCAAGCATTATTGCAGAGCTGGTTTTAACCATAAATCTGGAATGCTCTTCTCAGAGCTATAGAGAGACAGCCCCACTCCACTTCCCCCTTAGCACAATGGGGCAACATCTCACTGCCCTTGGAGGAAACCTCTGCCCAGTGCCTCTCCCCAGGCTGGATCTCTGCAAAAGCTCAGTCCCTAGATCCACTTCCAGGAGGCAGAGTACAAAGAAGGTCTGTCTTTGGCAGTCTTGGAGAGCAGAAAGGCAGAAGTGCACAGTCCCCCTCGAGCAGCCCTTTGCACAAACCACCCTTCCCCACATGAGCCCAGATTAGACACAGTGTGCAGAGAGCATGGGCTGCAGCCCTCCATCCTGCCTCCAGTACATCCACTCCTGGTTATCACAAATAACTTTTTGTGGGAGGTCACAGGAGTGGAAGAAATTTTGGTCATGGGCACCACGTTTCCAGGTCAAAAGCATGCATTTATATCCTGAGTAGACTAGATTCAGATTCAAGTAGATGTGGACCTGCAGTCAGGATGACATTTCCTATTGATTTTTTCTAACACTTTTCAGGGCAGAAGTTGGATACATGGAGTAGATGGGTTTCCTGGGGGCATGTTATAATCTTTGGCATATAGATGATGGAGTTGAGGTGCCTAACACCAGAGCCAGAATGATGCTTCATTTCTTGATGGCTAATCACATCTGAGGCTTGTGCACTCAGATAAGTACAGTCACTGAGCTGGCCAGATTTACAGCTGCAATTAATTGCATTTTAGGCAGGTAATGGCTCCTTCTGTTTCACTGACTTTTCATTCCCAGATTTTGGAAGACCACAATGGCTTTTTATGTTAATTGGACTCTGCTTCCTCAGATTCTCACACAAACATTTAGCACAAAACACAGACTGCTCTTTCCTCAGCCATCTGGCAAAAGGAAATCAACAATTTTCCAAAAATCAGACATCTGAAATTAATGTTAATGTATTCTAACCCCCTTATATACTGACCAAGTCAACAGGCAAGCTGGAATATGGAGAATGGGATGTCAGTAGGGCTCACCATTCATCTTGCTCTTCAGCATCCCTAAACAGTCAGACTAAGGCTACAAGATTATGAACACAAATCCACCCTCTTATAGAAAGCCAATACCTCCTGCAGCCCAGCATCTGCTACACAAAAGGTCAGGCACAGAAACTGGTTTTTTAAATGGAAATTATGCTGCCAAGCAGAAATAGACATGTCTTTAAAGATACACACACATGCACACACCTATGCCTGGGATGTGGATCATTTTTTGCCATCACATTACACCCTACTTGCACAGTGACACAGGAGGAGGAACCCACCACTGTGTTCAATGCCAGTGGCAGCCCAAGAAGTAAACAAAACCACACTCTGCATTCAAGGCAGCCGCCTCAAAAGGATGTATACAATATGCACAAAATCAACCTGCACTGTTCCTGAGTCTGTGCTTTTCATATTTACCTGCATAGCACAACCTAGTCCCTTGTAGTTCACTGATGTCAACTGTGAGTCTATCAGGAATTCTGCTTTTGCAGGACTTTTCCAAAGAGGAATACCCATATAAAACAACTAATGGGACCATCACAGTAGCAGTGAACCATGAGGACTAAGAAACTGCAACAGCAAGTGAATTGATATTTGGTAGAATATTTGTCATCCTAGACCAGTTTCTAAATGGAAGACCATATTCACACAGAGGATTGTTGCAGTGGAAATATATGAACATTCTATATGAACCTCTTTCCAAGGAAGAAACTATTTTTTGATTTGTTAAATTTAAACAAACATTTTTAAAAAATTTCCAGACATAGCTTTTCTGAAAAACTTATTGCAAAATTGGTGCTTGATATTGTCATTCGCAATATGTGGCACTTTTTCCCTTGTATTAATTCTGCCAGCAAACCCCCCAAACAGCTATATGCAGAGCAGCAAGTACCTCACTTTTACCCAGTCTGTGACACAATATCTATATGTTTATCCCACAATTTGTGTATGTAGTCATCCTAAAGGCTCATGAACAAACAAGTAGGGACAGCAGTTTCTGCATTTCCACTCCCTGCTCTCTGAATGTGCCAGACTACCACAACATGCTGGCTGGAGTACACAATCTGAAGGGTTAAATTCCCACTGAAGATGGTGGGTGTTTCAGTGTGCTGGGGACATACTGGTACCTCTCCATTATCACTGCACCCCTTATTTGGTAACAATAACATGACTCTTGAAAGGAAACAATGCCCTCTTTGTCAATATGACTTTGCTATTAGAATGGTTTTCATAGCTTAAAAAACGCTGGGCAAAATTGATCCCTGAGGAGGATGTCATCGCTGTCCAGCCAGCAAGGATAAATTATCATCAGCTTTCAAAAGCAGCAGTCTATCTCTCCAGTGCTGGGAGCCAAGCAGATGGATGCCAGGACGGACAGTGTGGGGGTAGCCATAGTAACCATCATCCTGTGAAGCTCCTGCTCACATCTCTCTATCTGTCACTGCTGGGGAATAAAGCCAAGGCTGGCTGCCGGGTGCCGATATCCGGTCAGACCTTCGCTCCCAGCTCCAGCTGGGCTTTCCAATTCCCCGCAGCAATTTTCTAATCTCACCTCGTGTTTCTTAACTTTATGAATTGTGAGCAAAATTCAGTCCCAGGGGAAGATGCCTGGAGCAAGCAGCTCCCCAGCTGCTGCAGCCCATGTTGTGGGTGGATGTACAGGTGCCTTTCACCCTCTGCTGGGTGCAGGAAGCCCCTCAGCCTCCCCTGAGCCAGGCAAACAACTCTCCTAAACTCACCTGCTGTAAGGACAACAGCAGAGACACAACCACCACCAAAGAAGGCTTCAAGCATCTGCAGCTCTTCATCTTACATACATTGCACCTGTGTGCCCTCTGCTCCCATTGGTGATTGGTCAGTGCACCTGGGCACTCCCTGTCTCATTGCCTTCAATGCTCTTCACCTGTCCTGTACAGCTGCAGCCCATTAGGGATGAGGCTACAGCCCCAGCCCCACTCCCACTCACCACAAAGCGTGTGCCTACAACAACCTGCAGTACTGCATGGCCCTGAAAAGACATTGGGGTTGACCCAGGCTGGGTGTAGCCCACCAGTGTTCATCAAGAAGCACACAGCTACGAGCAGCTTTGTGCTGTGCTGGTTCCTAAGGGAGCTGGCTGGAGGGTGCTCTCATCCAAATACCACCCTGGCTCATCAGAGAAGATAACAGACCTGAAAGGAGAGGACTGCTCTGCCAATGAGCCATGGTGTTATCCACTCTCATTTTCACTAAAAGTTTTATCATCATTTTCATCAAGGGCAGAAGTCTCTTCTCAGAGCAAAATGACACCTGAGACAACTCATCCAACTGCCCTGGATGCACTCAGAAAGTGCTTGCTGAAAAGCAAATGTAATCACTTGTATTAAGCTGGAAGACTAAAGCTGCTCCTATTTTGGAATCATGGAACAGTTGAAGCTAGAACTAGCCTCTGTAGACAGTGTAGTCCCACCCCTTCATCCTTTTATGTAGCCTGTACTTCATCACTGAAGGCAGTGTTGAAAGCCTTGCTAAAATCAAGATAAACAATTTACTGCTCTCTGCTCAAGCATAAAGCCAGTCAGTGAACTGCAGAAGGCTGCTGGGATAGTCAGACATGATTTTCACTTCATAAATCCACACTCACTGCTCCCAGGCCACCTTCTCATCCTCCAAACATTTAGAAGTGGTTCCCAGAGTGATTTGCTGCATCACTGTCCCAGGGATCAAGGCAAGGCTGACTGGCCTGTAATTCCCTGCATCCACCTTCTTGCCCTTCTTGAAGAAAGCAGGACATC